>NC_090268.1:138786960-139123627 GCF_040414725.1 Anabrus simplex
AGGAAATCAAAATCCAGTAGTCCTAATATATGCATTACAAGGAATGTGTGTATGTCTATCATAGAGATGATGATGATGCTTGTTGTTTTAAGGGGCCTAACATCGAAGGTCATCGGCCCCTAATGGAACGAAATGAATGACATGAGACATGAAGTTAAAATTTTAAAAAGTATCCACTGACTAGAGTTAAAAAAGAATGGTGATGAAGAAAAATGAGGGTGAGATTAAAACAGTCAGTGGATCTAATACGCAATGCCTTATGTTCTATTAAAATAAAAGAAAGGACAGGAAATTGAAGGAAAAAGGCATTGCCCAGTAATACAGATATTAACACATAATTTACGTTAGACGTTCAAATAACACATTAAAATGCGCAACACAAAATAAAATGAAGTCAATGAAATAAAAGCGCAACTGACGTAAACAACACTAGGACAAAGGACAACATCACACACGATAAAACAGACCGCTATCCCTCATAAAGCGGATGACGAGGTCTGCTGACTGCTCGTCATCGCGCAAGATAAGGGAGATAGTACTCGGAAGGTTAATACTACGGCGCAGATCGACCAGGTCCACGCACTCCGTAAGGATGTGTACCACGGTAAGATGGTCGCCACAGGTACACACCGGAGGGGGTTCTGCTTTCAGTAGATGGGAGTGCGTCAAGATACCGTGGCCGATCCGAAGGCGACATAATACCACGGCTTCCCTCCGCGAAGCCCGCAGGGAAGTCCTCCATACCTTCGTTGTTCCTTTTATCGCTCTCAGCTTATTGGGAAGTGGGATGGCCTGCCACTCCATCTCCCAATGAGACATAACCAGATGTCTCAGCTGAGAGCGAATATCACTTGCTGGAACCTTGAAAGGCAACGGGGGCAGTGTAACTGCCTCCTTGGCAGCCTGATCTGCTAACTCGTTTCCCTCTATGCCCATGTGGCTGGGGAGCCACACAAACGTAATTCTGGTGCCGGCATCCGAACGCCCGTCCAGCAGGTCCTGGATCCGCTGCACCAGAGGGTGTCGAGGGAAACAGGTATCAATAGACTGAAGCGAACTCAAGGAGTCAGTACACACAAGAAAGTGTCGGCGCTCATTGTCTAGTGCGTACCGCAGAGCCTCACAGATAGCATAGAGCTCTGCCGTGTACACACTACAGGTATCCGGGAGAGCAAAAAGAAACCGATCATTGTCGACAACGAACGCACAGCCCACCTTCGTATCTGTCCGTGAACCATCCGTGTAAACGACGACTGAACCTGGATAGCGGCCAAGAACGGACAGGTAGATCCTCCGATAAATCGAAGGGTCCGTGTCTCCTTTCGGGCCAGTGTGCAAGTCCAGGATGATTTCAGGTCGTCGCACAACCCACGGAGGTACCCCACTTGGTTGTCTGACAAGGCAAGGAATCGAAGGTACGTCAAACAATTCATAACTGCTATCTAAGCGTATCCCAACCGGCCGCGTCGCACGTGGATGAGCAACGTACAACAAGCGGTTGCCATTGTTGAACACGCAGGGATAGCTCGGATGAAGTGGCATCTGTCGCAAATTTGCAGCATATGTAAGTAGTAGTTGCTGGCGCCTCAGGTGTAGAGGCAGCACACCAGACTCAGCGAGCAGGCTAGCGATGGGGCTAGTACGAAAAGCTCCCGTCGCCAACCTAACCCCGCTGTGGTGGATACTGTTCAGCTTCGCAAGAACGCTTGGTCTTGCGGAGCCATATGCTGCACTGCCGTAGTCTAACCGGGATAAAATGTGTGCCCGATAGAATCGAAGGAGCACCACGCGGTCAGCCCCCCAATTAGTGCTGCTAAGAAACTTCAAGAGGTTAAGCCTCTTGGTGCATTGCACTTTTAGCTCCCGCACGTTGGCTCCCACGATAATTTACTGTCAAAAAGGAGCCCAAGAAATCGGTAGGTGTCAACAACTGGAAGAACGACATTTCCTA
The DNA here is from genome assembly GCF_040414725.1 of Anabrus simplex. NCBI lineage: Eukaryota > Metazoa > Arthropoda > Insecta > Orthoptera > Tettigoniidae > Anabrus > Anabrus simplex. The sequence goes on from NC_090268.1 coordinate 138,788,912, forward strand.
GATAAAGCTCAGGATGAGGGTGAAGAGTACGTTGACGACAAAAGTGGACAACGGAGGTCTTTGCGGCAGAAAACCGAAAGCCATGTTCTAAGGTCCACTTCTCCACCCTCCTAATAGCTTGCTGTAACTGTCGCTCTGCGACTGCCATACTGCACGAGCTATAGTGCAGAGCAAAATCATCCACATATAGGGACGGTATTACGGCTGGACCAGCAGCAGCGACAATACCGTTTATGGCAATCGCGAACAGAGTGACACTAAGAACCGATCCCTGTGGGACTCCGTTTTCTTGAACGTGGTATTGCGAATATGTCCTCCCTACTCGGACACGGAATAGACGGAGGGACAAAAAATTCGCAATAAATACCGGCAAGTTACCTCGGAATCTCCATTGATGCAGGACTGAAAGGATGCCATATCGCCAGGTGGTGTCGTAGGCCTTCTCCAAGTCAAAGAAGACAGCTACCAAGTGCTGTTTGCGGAGAAACGCATCCTGGATAGAGCTCTCCAGGCGTACCAAGTGGTCTGTAGTGGATCGAGCGGCTCGAAATCCACACTGGTACTCGGACAAAAGTCCTTGTTTCTCCAGACACCACACGAGTCTGCGATTTACCATCCTCTCAAATAGCTTACACAGGCAATTTGTAAGACAAATCGGTCTGTAACTTCCTGCATACTTAGGATCTTTGTCAGTCTTGAGGACAGGGATGACTATGCCCTCTCGCCACTGAGACGGAAAATCACCCTCTGTCCAGATTCGGTTGAACACACGAAGGAGATATAGTAAACTATCATCACTAAGGTGTTTCAACATCTGGTTATGGATGTTGTCCGGTCCAGGAGACGTGTCCTTGCAAAGCGCTAAGGCGCTGCGGAGTTCCCACTCCGTAAAGGGCACGTTGTAGTCCTCTGAATCATGGGTGGCAAAACTAAGGTGATGACGTTGTGCCTCCCGCTTCAGAGGGAGGAAATCAGGATTGTAATTCCCGGAGCCAGAGACATCCGCGAAATGACTAGCGAGATGATTAGCAATCGCGAGGGGATCAGTGGCGACACTGCCTGCAATGGAAATTCCCGGTACAGCAGATGATCCTTGAATACCCGAAATTCGTCGAAGTTTCGTCCACACTTGAGATGATGGAGTATGTGACGTCATGGACGACACATATCTCTCCCATGAAGCCTTCTTACTTTGTCGAATAAGAACTCGCGCCTTAGCGCGGAGTTTCTTAAATGTTACCAAGTTGGCCACAGTAGGCTGTCGACGGTAACGTTTATGAGCGCGACGGCGTTCTTTGATGGCTGCTGCTATTTCATCGCTCCACCAAGGAACGAGTTTTCGGCGAGGAGCCCCCGAGAAAAACGGAATGGACTCCTCAGCAGCAGCAAGAATAACTTGGGTGACGTAAGTTATTTCCTCGCCGACGGTCCGCCTGACATCATCGGTAAAGACAGCTAGTGATGTGTACTTTGGCCAATCAGCATGTTTAAGAATCCATCGAGGGGGAGCCTCGACGGGTTTATGTTTCAACAAAGTAAGAATGATGGGAAAATGGTCACTGTCACAGAGATCATCGTGTGCATTCCACCGAAACAGTGGAACCAACGTACGGCTGCATAGACTTACGTCTATGCGAGAGTATGTGCCGGAACGTACACTAAAGTGAGTTGGTTCCCCTGTGTTCAAAATACATAAATCCAGATCTGTTAGAAGTGTTCCCAGCTCTCTTCCTCGGGGGCAAGGTGTTTCAGAGCCCCATATGGGGTGATGGGCGTTAAAATCGCCCAATAAGAGGAAGGGTGGTGGAAGCTGATCTATAAGATCAGCGACATCATTGATGTTCAGATGCTGGCCAGGTGGAAGATAAACATTACACACTGTTGCTATGACAGGCAGCGAGACGCGAACAGCTACAGCCTCAAGAGGGGTTCTTAATGGAACCTCTTCGCTGTAGCTATCAGAACTTACAAAAATGCCAACGCCTCCGGAAGCCCGGTGAGCATAGTATCGTTCTGTCGAGTATAGTTCGAAATGCCTCAAGACCGTATGATGACCAGGTCTGAAATTGGTCTCCTGAAGACAGACTATACTCGCTGCGTACTCACTAATAAGCTGACGTAACTCAGCAAGATGCCTGTCATAACCGTTACAATTCCACTGTAACAGTGCCATAGTGTTGTTGTTTGAGTCATCAGTCCATAGACTGGTTTGATGCAGCTCTCCATGCCACCCTATCCTGTGCTAACCTTTTCATTTCTACGTAACTATTGCATCCTACATCTGCTCTAATCTGTTTGTCATATTCATACCTTGGTCTACCCCTACCGTTCTTGCCACCTACACTTCCTTCAAAAACCAACCGAACAAGTCCTGGGTGTCTTAAGATGTGTCCTATCATTCTATCTCTTCTTCTCGTCAAATTTAGCCAAATCGCTCTCCTCTCACCAATTCGATTCAGTATCTCTTCATTCGTGATTCGATCTATCCATCTCACCTTCAGCATTCTTCTATAACACCACATTTCAAAAGCTTCTATTCTCTTTCTTTCTGAGCTAGTTATCGTCCATGTTTCACTTCCATACAATGCCACGCTCCACACAAAAATCTTCAAAAACATCTTTCTAATTCCGATATCAATGTTTGAAGTGAGCAAATTTCTTTTCTTAAGAAAGCTCTTCCTTGCTTGTGCTAGTCTGCATTTTATGTCCTCTTTACTTCTGCCATCGTTGGTTATTTTACTACCCAAGTAACAATATTCATCTACTTCCTTTAAGACTTCATTTCCTAATCTAATATTTCCTACATCACCTGCCTTCGTTCGACTGCACTCCATTACTTTTGTTTTGGACTTATTTATTTTCATCTTGTACTCCTTACCTAAGACTTCATCCATACCATTCAGCAACTTCTCGAGATCTTCTGCAGTCTCAGATAAAATAACAATATCATCGGCAAATCTCAAGGTTTTGATTTCCTCTCCTTGGACTGTGATTCCCTTTCCAAATTTCTCTTTGATTTCCTTTACTGCCTGTTCTATGTAAACATTGAAAAGGAGAGGGGACAAACTGCAGCCTTGCCTCACTCCTTTCTGGATTGCTGCTTCTTTTTCAAAGCCCTCGATTCTTATCACTGCAGACTGATTTTTATACAGGTTGTAGATAATTCTTCGTTCTCGGTATCTGATCCCTATCATCTTCAGAATCATAAACAGCCTGGTCCAATCAACATTATCGAATGCCTTTTCTAGATCTACGAATGCCATGTACGTGGGTTTGTCCTTCTTGATTCGATCCTCTAAGATCAGACGTAAAGTCAGGATTGCTTCACGTGTTCCTACATTTCTTCTGAAGCCAAATTGATCTTCCCCCAACTCAGCTTCAACTTGTTTTTCCATTCTTCTGTAAATAATACGTGTTAAAATTTTGCAGGCATGAGATACTAAACTAATAGTGCGGTAGTTTTCACACCTGTCAGCACCGGCTTTCTTGGGAATAGATATAACAACATTCTGCCGAAAATCGGATGGGACTTCTCCTGTCTCATACATCTTGCACACTAAATGAAATAACCTTACCATGCTGGTTTCTCCTAAGGCATCCAGTAATTCAGAGGGAATATTATCAATTCCAGGTGCCTTGTTCCTATTTAGGTCACTCACAGCTCTGTCAAATTCTGACCTCAAAATTGGGTCTCCCATTTCATCAGCATCAACAGCCTCTTCATGTTCCAGAACTAAATTATCTACATCGTTACCTTGATACAACTGTTGGATATGCTCCTGCCATCTTTCTGCTTTGTCTTCTTTCCCTAGAAGTGGCTTTCCATCTAAGCTCTTAATATTCATGCACCTAGATTTCCTTTCTCCAAAGGTTTCCTTGATTTTCCTGTATGCAGCATCTACCTTTCCCAGGACCATACAGCCTTCGACATCCTTGCACTTCTCCTTCAGCCATTCTTCCTTAGCTACCTTGCACTTTCTATCCACTTGATTCTTTAATCGCCTGTATTCTTTTCTGCCCTCTTCATTTCTAGCATTCTTGTATTTTCGTCGTTCATCAATCAGGTCTAGTATCTCCTGAGTTATCCACTGATTCTTAGTTGATCTTTTCTTCCTTCCTAACATTTCTTCAGCAGCCCTATTGACTTCATTTTTCATGACTCTCCACTCTTCCTCTACTGTGTTTCTTTCGGCCTTTTCATTTAGTCCTTGTGCAACATGTTCCTTGAAACGATCCATCACACTCTTTTCTTTCAACTTGTCTAGATCCCATCTTTTTGCATTCTTTCCTTTCTTCAATTTCTTCAACTTCAGATGGCATTTCATGACCAACAAGTTGTGGTCAGAGTCCACGTCTGCTCCTGGGAAAGTTTTGCAATCCAACACCTGGTTTCTGAATCTCTGCCTAATCATAATGAAGTCTATTTGATACCTTCCAGTGTCTCCAGGTCTCGTGCCATAGTGTGAACTATAAAAGGAGTGTTAGGTTATGAGCGAAAAAATGCTCGTAAGCCTAAACACTATCTAGTTCTACATCCGTAGATGTAGAGGACAGTGCGACATCCATTCCGTCATCGAAAGATGGCAGGGGTGTCGCCCAGAACTTCGACGCTTTTCGGGCGCGAGGGGGTCCCCTACGAGGAGAGCGCGCCGGTTTTGGAGCAGGAGTGCCTCCTGGCGCAGACTCATATCCCCCAGATGGGGGGCATGACTTCTCCTTCGCAGGGGAAGTCCGAGAGCGCTCAGGACGGGCGCTCTTCTTCCCCTTCTTTTTTCGAGTTTAGACGGGCTGGGAGATGGTTTCCCAGCCCTGGTCGACGATGCCGCCTCCGCCGGCTGGGGCACGACTTTCGTCGACCTCCTAGGGGGGGGAGACTTAGTCTTCCCCCCTTGCTGTGCCGGCTGGGAACTGCCAGCCGGCACAGACTTCTGGTTGGTCGAAGGTGGGGTGGTCCCCCCCTTCGAGCTTTGACTATTTGCGACGTTGCTGGGAGCAGCAACAGTCGCCTTGGGCGCAGCGGTCTGGACAGGTGTCTTGGTCGTAAATGACGAACCTGGAAGACTCTGAGCTATCAAGCTATAGTCGAGTGTACGGGCAGGTGTATTCATAGAATGAAACTTACGGCGCGCTTCCTGGTAGGAAAGACCATCCAGGGTCTTGATCTCCTGGATCTTCTTCTCACTCAGGTATGTCGGACAATTCCGATCCCGAGGAGAATGAAAACCGGAGCAGTTAGTGCACTTGTATGGAGTTGTGCACTCCTCCGCGCCGTGAGCTACTCGTCCACATGTACCACATACAGCCTGATTCGAACAGCGAGATACCATATGTCCGAATCGCTGGCATTGATAGCATCGCATAGGAGGCGGGATGTACGGCCTCACATCGCAACGATAAGTTGTTACCTTGACTTTCTCTGGTAACACTGACAACTTGAAAGAGACAATGAAGGCACCAGTGGCAACGTCTTCACCGTTGACCTTGCGCGTAATGCGCCGGACGTGTGTCACGCCACGGTTCTTCATGTCTTCCATCAACTCGTCGTCAGTGTTCAAAATAAGGTCGCGGTGAAAGATGACTCCGCGAACCAGGTTCAAGGACTTATGCTCCTCCACTTTGACGGGGATTTCGCCAAAGTGCTCGCACTTAAGCAACTGATCAGCTTGCAGTGCTGTACGAGTCTTTAGAAGCAAACTACCGTTGCGCATTTTCTTAAGTTCCTCCAGTTCGCCATAGACGCCTTCGATGTGTCTACTAAACAGGATCGACTTCACCAGCTTAAAATCCTGCCCATCGGTTCTGGTAGCGACCAGAAACCTAGGGAAGCTGGATCCCATTCCTTCACGCTGCGCATGTTCCCAGGGAGTTGAACCTCTCAGGGAAGCAAAAGTTAAAGACTTAGGTGGGCGACCACCTTGTGAGAGCCGACTTCGTTTGGAAGCCATGCCCGATAGCATCCTCCCCGAATGCCACCCACTCCGATCAGGGGTCTCTGTAGCCGAACCAAGCAGCCAAGGCAATACCCACCTGGTCGTAGCAGGTATTGCCCGGGGTCCGATGTTGAACGATGCCTAATACGGGATGACTGAGGCAATGAGCACTAGGACTCCCTTCCTCCGGTCACCCGCAATAGCATGTACCCCATAGCGTCTACAGAGCACTAACAATAGAAAAAATAAATAAAAATAATTAATAATAATATGTCCTTCTGGCATTCGGCTGTGCGGGGACCTGCGTTGTCAGGCGGATACCACTGCCCGGGTACATGATACTCCCACCCGCCGCGTCCTGGGTGGTTGCTGGCACGGGCTTTCGAGCGTAGTCGCACACATAGGAGCTCCATCGCCGGGCAGCACGCACATCAAATTTTGAATGGTCTACATCTGACCCTCGGAAAAATAATAAAAAATAAAGAGGGGACCATGGCCACATGACCCTTTAAGTCGCCTTCTACGACAGGCAGGGATTACCTATGGATGTATTCAGCCTCTCCCATCCACAGGAGGTCCATCACATTATTCCAAACCGCAATCCATGTCCACGCCAAGGTCGCCCCTTTTTGTCGCCTCTTACGACAGGCAGGGGATACCGCGGGTGTATTCTACATGTGCGTCCCCCACCCGCAGGGGGTAGTGTGTTTGGTCCGCGAGAGGTATTTTATTTCCCTCAAGTCCGCCGGCAAGCCGGTTAGGACCCCCCTATCCGCCACCTGGGACGCGCCACGTGGGAGTATCACCTCTCCCCCTACTACGCCACCGTAGTAGGTTCGTGGTGTCTATCATAGAGGATGGGAAAGAAAACTTGGAAAGAGTACCTCAGATGATAAATGAAGGAATGATTGACGCTGCTCTGGATAGTGTTCTGGACCTCATAAAGAAAGCACAAATCAAGAAGACTACGAGGATCGCCAAGCCATGGTTCGACAAGGAGTGCTTCGCGGCCAGACAAGATACTTTGGACCTTTTACACAAGGCACGGAAAACAGGTGTGCAATCCACATATGCTGAGTATGCAGTGAAAAGGAAAACATATAAGGATCTACTCAAACAAAAGAAGGCGCAATACCTAGGAAAAAAGGCTAAATTGCAAGCCCAAGATGCTATGAAAGACCCTTACGTTGCTCTCAAACAACGAGCTACGTGCCCTTCTCCCGAATTCCCAATGGCTACATGGGAGAAACATTTCTCGGAGATCCTTAATCAGCAAAATCTTGACATAGCTCTCCCACTTCGAGAAAATCTATGTTGTACAACAAGACCTATAGATCAGGAGGAAGTCAAAACGTCTATCCAGTCCATGAAAAATAAGAAGGCAGTTGGCCCAGATGGAGTTTTCAATGAATCATGAAATGCGAACCAATTATTATTGTGAGATAATTAAAATGGATTTTTTTGACAATGTATGAAGAAAAAGCAGATAGTAAGTCGACATTGAGAACAGCTCTGATGTATGCTAAAACTGAGGAAATCTGTCGGAGTTTGATAGATCATATAGCTTAAATAAGATTAATAATTAATTATACGGCACCGATACATGCAGGCGAGTGTCTGTAAATGAAAGTGTGGATATAAAGTCTGTTTAAACTCTGTCTAATAAACTTTGTACAAGTTTCAGGGTTGGAGGCCAGGAAGAGTAATAATAATAATGATGATCCAGAATATCAATAAGATGGAGATGTGTGCTTAAACTAAACTGGATCCCTGATGGATCCGAACTCTGCTGGTATGACCGAAAAAACAGATGTCCAGAAATATTACAACCTGAAGGATGGGATGAACGTCTGTATCTTCAAACGGTAAGTACCCCTGTATTGTCTTTCCTTGTCCTGTTTGTAGCAGCTTACTGTAGAATTAGATTTTGTCATCACATTCAGGTGACTTTTAAGAAACGACTTGAATAACCTAACAGGTCGGTTGTTGTTATTTTGGTGAAGTGTTGGTCTGACCGTTTACGTGATAGGATTTCAGCTTACCGTCAGTGTTTAATAAGGTTAGGCGCGATTGTGTTTCATTCGTTGCTCCTATACTAGTGAACTAATTGTGGAAATTAATCGTGGTAAGATAATATCGAGTGTTTGCAGGTAAGTTCTCTGAACGTGTGTGTGTGTAATATTATTAATGTTGTGATCCTGTTATATGACCTGCTCCGTAGAACGTTGATGAAGTGTTTATTCAGTAGGAATTGTGTGATGTTCATATGCGTGGAATTAAGGCTCTTCGGTGCCTATGCTTGTTTTATTCGAGTAATAATATTGATGTGGTGCACATTTTGAGGAAGAATGGCGAGCGTAGGGTCGTCAGATGTTATGATTTGGTGCGGTAATGATTGTGGATGAGATTTATTGAATTGCACGCAACGGTGGTATGTTTATTCTTCGAGATGGTCAATGAGTCAGGATAATGTTGTTGAGTGAAATGTTCGCCGCGTATTTTAAGTATTGGATAGACAAGCGACGGAATATAATACTAGAATCTAAAGGTATTTCGAAGAAATTAATGTCGAGCGCATAGGATTTATCATGATATGAATTATGGCACAGCATAAGGTAAATGAACAGATGAGCGGACGAATAGATAGGATCATCGGTAATCAACACATCCGAACAGTAGACAGATGTATTTTTGAGATCGATGTTACCTGTCATTGTGTGTTTGCACTCGAAGTATTGCTTGATGTAGTTATTTGAGCATTAGAATTATTTTCAGGAAACATGGAGAAGAAATTGATGCAGCGCAGATAGCCCCTGTGTATAAAGGAAAGGGTGATAGACATAAAGCTGAAAATTACAGGCCAGTAAGTTTGACATGCATTGTATGTAAGCTTTGCGAAGGCATTCTTTCTGATTATATTAGACATGTTTGTGAAATTAATAACTGGTCCGATAGCAGGCAATTCAGTTTTAGGAAAGATTATTCCACTGAAGCTCAACTTGTAGGATTCCAGCAAGATATAGCAGATATCTTGGATTCTGGAGGTCAAATGGACTGTATCGCGATTGACCTGTCTAAAGCATTTGATAGGGTGGATCATGGGACACTACTGGCAAAAATGAGTGCAATTGGACTAGACAAAAGAGTGACTGAATGGGTTGCTATATTTCTAGAAAATAGATCTCAGAGAGTTAGAGTAGGTGAAGTTTTGTCTGACCCTGTAATACTTGAGAGGGGAGTTCCTCAGGGCAGTGTTATCGGACCTTTATGTTTTCTTATATATATAAATGATGTGAGTAAAGGAGTGGAATCGGAGGTAAGGCTTTTTGCGGATGATGTTATTCTCTATAGAGTGATAAATAAGTTACAAGATTGTGAGCAACTGCAACGTGACCTCGAAAATGTTGTGAGATGGACAGCAGGCAATGGTATGTTGATAAACGGGGTTAAAAGTCAGGTTGTGAGTTTCACAAATAGGAAAAGTCCTCTCAGTTTTAATTACTGCGTTGATGGGGTGAAAGTTCCTTTTGGGGATCATTGTAAGTATCTAGGTGTTAATATAAGGAAAGATCTTCATTGGGGTAATCACATAAATGGGATTGTAAATAAAGGGTACCGATCTCTGCACATGGTTATGAGGGTGTTTAGGGGTTGTAGTAAGGATGTAAAGGAGATGGCATATAAGTCTCTGGTAAGACCCCAACTAGAGTATGGTTCCAGTGTATGGGACCCTCACCAGGATTACCTGATTCAAGAACTGGAAAAATCCAAAGAAAAGCAGCTCGATTTGTTCTGAGTGATTTCCGACAAAAGAGTAGCGTTACAAAAATGTTGCAATGTTTGGGTTGGGAAGAATTGAAAGAAAGAAGAAGAGCTGCTCGACTAAGTGGTATGTTCCGAGCTGTCAGCGGAGAGATGGCGTGGAATGACATTAGTAGACGAATAAGTTTGAATGGCGTTTATAAAAGTAGGAAAGATCACAATATGAAGATAAAGTTGGAATTCAAGAGGACAAACTGGGGCAAATATTCATTTATAGGAAGGGGAGTTAGGGATTGGAATAACTTACCAAGGGAGATGTTCAATAAATTTCCAATTTCTTTGAAATCATTTCGGAAAAGGCTAGGAAAGCAACAGATAGGGAATCTGCCACCTGGGCGACTGCCCTAAATGCAGAACAGTATTGATTGGTTGATTGATTGATTGATTCTAACACTGTATTATTTGATTATGTCAGTAGTTAGCAGATGTTATTTTTCAGGTGCGGCAATGCTGAGTATCCAGATGAGAGTGACGGCACTGTTATCATTTATTTATGGAATTATTTGTGTCATGGTTGATTAGCAGATTTGATTCCGTATTATGTTAGAGAAATGACCGTTAAGGGAATTCAAGTTGTTCATTAGCTAGGTAAATATTTGAATGACAGAACAGATAAAACAGGGAAGGCAAGCTACGGGTAAAAGTGATTTTAAGACGAATGAACAAACAAAATAAAAGTGAAAGACTTCTAATTGACAGATTTTCTTGAGTGATGAATAATTTTCTTCAATGGAAGCATTTTAAAGACTGTCACGAATTATTCTAATTTTTCGATCTAATGTTAAATAATGTTTAAAAGATGGATTTCAAAACCAATAGAGTGTGATAGGATTTGTACAACGATATTTATCCGTTATGTTGCTTATTCAAATTATTATTATTATATCTACTTAGAATTATTTCATTAAAATTTAATATCCTTCCAAACTTTTATTGTGGTTGTCATTTCTTGACTGATATTTAAGAGCCTAGATATAATTAGGTAGGACGTAGAATCATTAGCTCTCGATTAACATTTGATGAGATGTGACCGGTACTCGTCGAAGGGCCATGCCCTGGAGTGGATTTTCATGCGAACCGCTGAATTCTAGCCGAGGCCTAACTGAAGAAGATTATCATTTTCCGAACCATACGCGTCCACGAACGGTCACAATACCGATGTGTGAAATTGAAGTATTACACGAAGAACCGACAAACGTAAGGTATTCTTCACGAAACCAGCACGAAACATCTCAGAAAACGTATTAAAGACACCGGGCAGACTCTGGATCACCTCAACAGTAAACTCGCAGGCAGATTGTCTTTCAGTGAACCGGCCACGTTAAACAGCATCAGCAACACACAATGGCAGCGTACGCTACAATTTTCCATAGCGAAACAAACCAATAAATTCTACCGCCTCCTATAAAATCAGAAACCGAAACCACCTGAATCACAACAGAAAAATGTAGTAATTAATCTCATGGATAAGCCGCTCAGTGAAGCTACCACTTCTGTCTTGAAAAAAGGACTTAATTGAACAATCGGACCAAACAAAGTACTGATTGAAGAAGTAAAGTAAAGTTGAAATTGCACCGACACCTTACTGCCAAATCTGAAGAAGAGATTAGACAGGATATATCATGTCTACTGAGAACCGCAAAGTCGCCACCATCTAACCTGACCAAAGTAGATATTCGTGCCCTGAAAACACTACGCCAGGACACAGAAACAGTAATACTACATGCAGACAAAGGTAACGCTATAGCAATAATAACACGCACAGATTACATACTTAAAATAGAGCAATTACTCACCGACCCTGCATAGAGGGAAAAAAATGAATCTTACCAACAGTATCAAGAAGGAACTCAACAGATTAGTAAAAAAAATTCAGTATTCCAGTCCAAATACAGAAGAAGCTGACTTCCTAAGACCCGACACCTCCCAAACTGTATGGCCCCCCAAAAATGCATAAAGAAGGCATACCGTTGCGACCTATTATGAGCACTATCGGATTTCCGATACACGAAATCGCCCGTTACCTAGCCGGACTACTTCAGCTACATGTAATAGGACACACTAAAACCTATGTTAAGGACTCCCTACATTTCATCGAGCTCCTGAAGGATTGATCTATCGACAGTACGGACTTTTGAGTAAGTTTAGACGTCACGTCACTTTTCAGTAAGCTGCCGCTAACAGAAGTATTTCCGCTTCTAGACAATAAATTGTCAGAAGACCTGTCATCAGTGCCCTAAGAATGCCTTAATGCCACATATTTATATTTCGAAGGGGATATCTCCGAACGGACGAAAGTGGCCACGATGGGATTCCCGCCTTCTCCAATATTATTTTTGTACACATGAAAATGGAACATTTCGAATAGAAAACGTTAGCCACATCGACCCTGAAACGAAATAGCTTTCTCCGCTACGTGGACGACACTTTCGTCATCTGGTCTCACAGGAGCAAAAGCTTGCAGTTTTTTTCTCAATCAACTCAACTCCATTCATGTGAATATTCCGCTTATGATGGAAACAGAGGTAGAGGGAAAGCTACCGCTCCTGGATGTCCTCGTAAAACGAAACACCAATGTTACTCTGAGCCTCGCAGTTTACAGGAAACCCGCACTCACACACACAGAAGGGTACCTGCACGCCTCTTCTCACCACCTCCCATCACAAAAGCAGGATGTTCTAAAATCACTTATTAATTGGGCCATAACGATAATGAAAGCAAGACACCTTGAAGAAGGCAAACAATACCTCAAGAGAAACCTCATGAGAAATGGCTACTCGTTCAACCACCTCCGACGAGTCGTTAGAAAATTAGATGATGATGATGATGACGATCCTTGTTGTTAAAAGGGTCCTAACATCTAAGTCATCGGGCTCTAATGGTAGGAAATGAGAAGAAATATAATGACAATTTAAAATTCCAAATTATATCCACTGACCAGAATTCAAAACGTGATTATTATTATTATTATTATTATTATTATTATTATTATTATTATTATTATTATTATTATTATTATTATTATTATTATTATTATTGTTACCGTGTTTTGGTGGTAGTTATGCATGAAAGAAGGTGCTGGGTGGTGAATGGGTCTCAAGCTACGAAAGTGAAATTAATTTTAAAATTTAACAAGGTTATATTTTCTTTTCAAAATTAGGTAACAACAAATAGAACAGGTACTTAGTAGCCGAAACACGATTGACAAATACATTTACATAGGTACCCCATTTGGGGCTTCAAAAGTCAGAAACATAATTCTTGAGCAATGAGCCCAACCTTACAATGAACACCATACAACAAAGGGGCCGAAAACCCCCAAACATGCCAGAAACATCTGCTTCCAATTACATCCAAAAGCCTCCTTGAGGCAGAAACACAATTTTCAAAAAGGGCAACTTCCCCCTAAAATACAAGCCTATCATAGGCCACTCCGAACTCCACCTTTAAGCCGTCCTCAAAGGACATATACACAGGGGCAAAATACCCAACCTACTGAGGTCTGTTAAATAACAAGAAGATTAATATATGACCTCTAAAATACAATTTGAGAGGAGGCGAACTTGCACTCCTAATACACTTTGCTTAAGACCTACTTGGCACTAGGCCGTTAATACAAGGGCTAATCCCATACTACAGAGGTGACTTAATAGCAATTTACATTACATTACGGAAGAATTGGTTGAGAAAAATAAGTTCACCTCAGGACGATGTGAGTGGGAGCTCGAGAGGGTTAAGCACTCTCTATCCCGATATGTCGTTTTAAAAGAGAATATATGAAAAGAGTAGTTACATTTTAGGAAAAGGTTACATGGTTGAACGCTTAGAACCCGCCCCGAAAGTTAAACTGCTGAGCTAGCAAAGAAAGAAGTTATTAATCGGCCATTACCTTGTTGTTGACCGCTGCCGAAGAAAGAGGCGCTTCCCGCCCCCTGCTATGTACTTAACACACTGAAAGATGGAACACAAGTGGCCCGGAGACCCGAAAATCAGCAGTTTATATCCTCTCGCGGAAGGTTCTAGGCGTTAGGGGAAAGAAAACACCCTCCCACAAACTCTTTATTGGGTAGGACCCCGCAACAGATTCAAGTTGGGGGAAGATACACCAGATTGGTCAGAAATTAATAGAAGAAATTCGGGATTGGATACATTCATAACAAGGGGAAGAAAGGGGTAAATATTGCCAACTTAAACAATGACAGAAAGAAATTTAACAAAGAACAAACTCTTGAAATTAAATTTTCTCCAAAAAAATAGTTCTTTGACTCCGCACTAGGTTGCACTATTGTAGATCTTCAGTAGTGATGATGATGATGATGCTTGTTGTTTAAAGGGGCCTAACATCGAGGTCATCGGCCCCTAATGGTACGAAATGAAACGACAACGTAAAAGTTCAAAACCATCCACTGACCAAAATAAAAAATGTCATGAAGAATGAATGAATGAATGAATGAATGAATGAATGAATGAACATGAATTTAAAACAATCAGTGAATCCGACTCAAAAAACTATGATAGTTAATAGTATTACTGACCAAGGGACCACTTCCAAAGCACAATCCTGAAACGAGGATGCTTGGTGTCTAAATGGGTCCAAAATACAGATCAAAGGCCCCTCACAATGATACTTATCGCTAGTAATGTAGAACCATGGTATCTGTCCTGTTGCGGTACTAATCAATGGTAGCAGAGACTTGCGGTATTCCACACATTATTGTACTACTCAAAGCTTATGAAATTCGACATATAATACAGTCCTATGTTTTTCTCACTTTGCGGCGCCATTTACAGGCAACGCAAACCTATGGTGTTCATCTCATAAGAGTACTAACCACAGGGACCTTCCCCTATCCCGTGGTGTTCCTCATATAGTGGGTACTAATCACAGGCAAGGCAGAACCATGGTAGCTATCATCCCATGGTTCTGCTCATATGGTGGTACTAATCACAGGTACTGCAAAAGCCGACCGCACGGTGCTCCTGTGTGCTACTAATCACAAACCTATTTCGTACCTAATATAGTGGTCCTACGCACAAGTAAAAGCGACCCTTGGTGTTCTCCGCGTGGTGGTACTAATCACATGTAGTTTCATGGTTCGAATGCAATCATCCCTTGGTCGCCCCTTTTAGTCGCCTCGCACGACAGGCAGGGGATACCGTGGGTGTATTATTCGTCTGCCTCCCCCACCCACAGGGGGTGTGTGTTTGGTCCGCGAGAGGTATTTTATTTCCCTCAAGTCCGCCGGCAAGCCGGTTAGGACCCCCCTATCCGCCACCTGGGACGCGCCACGTGGGAGTATCACCTCTCCCCCTGCTACGCCTGCGTAGCAGGTTCGTGGGATCTTCAGTAGTGTCCTCTAGAAGAGAAAGTTCACACTTCTTACTTCAAGCGAAACAAAAACACATCAAAAGTGACACAGTTCTAAAACTCCAAAATTTACAGGTAGTGACATCTTCTGAGAAGGTAGAAAATTAATAACGTCAATAAAGTTCAGACTTCCTCCAGCAGAGGAGTTTTAACTGGCGCGCATTTAAATTGGCAGCGTGGAGGTGTACCACCCGGTACAATTATTATTATTATTATTATTATTATTATTATTATTATTATTATTATTATTATTATTCTCGTATCAGAAACATACATATTGTACACAGTTATAATTACTATATTACAATTTGCCAAAACTTGGCCACTTCCAATGCGTTTCTGATTGATGATGATTGATTATTGTTGTTTAAAGGGGCCTAACATCTAGGTCATCGGCCCCACATGGTACGAAATGAGACAAAATGGAATGACATATTAAAAGTCTAAAATTCTCCACTGACCAGAATTCAAAAACATGAGAACGAACAATGAATGGATGGACATGAATTTAAAACAATCAATGGTTGCGACCCGCAATGTCTCACATTCACATTAACAGACGTGACAATATCGTATTACTGACCAAGGGACTACTGCTATAGCATAACACAATCGATTATGCGTGCAGTCAAAAGGGGGTCCTAAATCGCAGTTATCGGCCCCTCATAACGGTACTGATCGCTAGAAAAGTAGAACCATGGTATTTGTTCTGTTGCGGTACTAATCAAAAGTAGCAGAGACTTGCGGTATTCCACACACTATTGTACTACTCAGAGCTGATGAAATCCGACATAGAATACAGACCTATGTTTTTCTCACTTTGCGGCGCCATTTACAGGCAACGCAAACCTATGGTGTTCATCACGTAAGAGTACTAACCACAGGGACCTCTCCCTATCCCGTGGTGTTCCTCATATAGTGGGTACTAATCACAGGCAAGGCAGAACCATGGTAGCTATCATCCCATGGTCCTGCTCATATAGTGGTACTAACCACAGGTACTGCAAAAGCCGACCGCACGGTGCTCCTGTGTGCTACTAATCACAAACCAATTTCGTACCCAATGTAATGGTGCTACGCACAAGTAAAAGCAAACCTTGGTGTTCTCCGCGTGGTGGTACTAATCACAAGTAGTTTCATGGTTCTAATACAATCAACCCTTGGTCGCCCCTTTTAGTCGCCTTTCACGACAGGCAGGGGATACCGTGGGTGTATTATTCGTCAGCCTCCCCCACCCACAGAGGGTGTGTGTTTGGTCCGCGAGAGGTATTTTATTTCCCTCAAGTCCGCCGGCAAGCCGGTTAGGACCCCCCTATCCGCCACCTGGGACGCACCACGTGGGAGTATCACCTCTCCCCTGCTACGCCTGCGTAGCAGGTTCGTGGCAATGCGTTTCTTCATGCTTGATATAGTTCATCTTCTGTGCAGGAGGCTGGACATAGTCGACATTGGAGCATATGTTGGACGGTCTGGTCTTCTCCGCAGTCACATTGGATATTTTCTTGATCTATGTAGCCCCATCTTGCCAAAATAACCTTGGATCTGCTAACTCCATATCACAGTCTATCCAAGGACTTGCAGATCATCCATTCTTCGTCGTGGCCAGGAGTTAGAGTTTCAGAAAATCACATCCAGCCAGGGAAAGGCACGATGTAGCCCTCCATAATTGCAAACTGGCTTTTCAGTATTGGTTCTAACGAGGGAAGTACCCCAGCTCGAACGGCTAAAACCGACAGAAAATTGGCTTAAAGTATACAGTTGTACCTATGTTAATAGCTATCAAGGCCATTCATCTGTAAAAGTAGGTGTTCGGTCGCCAGCACCATCTGACAGTCAGCGCACAGGCCGCGCTGCATTGGAGCTGTACACGCAATGCATGTTACGTCAGTTCAGTAGGTCGTAGTATAGTGCACACACAAACGTTCGACATGAGTAGGTGGAAGCCAATCAACCCTGTGAATGTTGTGAAGTTGCTGCGCGAAAAGGTACGCCGACGCTACACACTGGATAGTGAAGATGTAAATGGAGTGGAGGATGGGCCATTTGCATGCATGTTATATGATATTATAAAGCAGAAATACAATGGATCTGTAACAGAACTGCATATCGACACATTGGAGAGTAATGGTGTCTGTGAGGCGGACTGCGTTGAAGAAACGGCACATGAGTATGAGGGTTCTAACCGTACTGACAATCCAGCAACGGAAGGAACTACACGTGACAGTGATATTGCTCCTTCACCTCCAAAACGTGTACGAACAAGTGTGATACGGAGTATTGATGACCAAATATTGGACAACATTTATGAGGATTATTATAATCGCGGTTACAATTCTTATAAGAAACTAATGAAGCGTTATAGCTGCATTAGGTCGAAATCAAACTGCAAGGTAATTTTGGATTATGTTACGCACAAAAGGCCATACCCAAGTCTGTTCAAGGGAAACAAAACATTAAAACTGAAGGCTTAAAAGAGTCTGTAAAAGCACAATTTGACAGAGCTAGAGATAATGCATTACTGGCACATTCAAGCGTGGGCTCTGGAGGCAGCTAAAACAGTTTCTCTGGACAATTTTAAAGCTTGGTTGCATTTTGTCAGGACCTTCAAAGACGAATATAATATTTCGTCCAGACATATCACTATGTTCATGGCTCTCAAAGAGATTGAAGAAGAGTATGTTATTATACAAACAGCAGAAACATTTGTGGCAGACGTGAACATGTTTATTCAAGACGGGTATATAATGAAGGAATGCGTTTGGAATAGTGATCAGAGCCAATTTTTTATGAACTAATGTCTTCTGCAACACTTTCAGAGGGGAAAATCAACAGTTGGTCTGGTACAGTTTGTGCATAGTTCTACGCATAGTTACACAATTGATGTGGCTGTGTCCATGAATGGCAAAATAGCGAGCAAGCTTTACATTTGTCTGCAGGAAAAGGATGGAACCTTTGGTCGGCAGATTGCAAAGAAACTGACTGCAATGTGTCCACGGGACATCCATGTTGAAGCGAGTAACGTGGAAAAATGACTAAAGTACATATGAAGAGCTTATTTTATTCAGTCCTCTCTGAACATGGGGGTGAGAGAGGTCTATTACTTTGCGATTCCTGGTCAGGACACAAAGACAACAGCGTCATTGAAGAACGTTTTCAAAATAAAGATATTAATTTATAGATATTGCCACAAAAGACAACCATATACTGTCAACCTCTGGATGTATATTTCTTCTGGCAATACAAGATCTATGTCAGACATCTTGTTGATTTTGTACGTTTGCAAATAGATACCACGCTGGCCACGTTACATGATCCATACTTCATCATCCGTCTTCACTCCATCATCTACAATAAAATATCTGCACCGCGATACAGACCTATGTTAACATGCACATGGCAAAGAACAGGTTGTGAGGATGTTCCTGTTGCTTCGTTTGATAATGTGATCACAGTGGCATTTGAGTTTGGACTATTGCAATGCGGGAACATTGTAAATAATGTAGTATGTCTACATGTTGCCCTCGTTAAGTGTGCATACTGTTCTATTCCGCTGTGTTTTAATCACTTCATTGAAAATCCACATTTACAGTTCGACGTCGAATAAAGAGCAACACAGTATCTTTTATTGTGGGAAGATGACTATGTCAACACGGTACTGCATGTGTTAAGAGTTATTGTTGCAAGCACGTGTTCAACCTTTTGCCAGATGATACTGCACCACATCTGTTTCTTGTTACTATAAAGGTCCGAGGTGCCTGTTGCACGGTAAATTCTTCTACGAATTGTGTTGCTGCAATATTTGTACGTCGTAACTTCCAAAGATTGATTGAACACTACTGCGGGGTTTTACAGATAAATGCCCTTGATGGGTAGTAGAAGAGACATATCTTCGTATGTTAAGCGCACTTCCAGTCGGTTTTAGCCGTTCGAGCTAGGGTACTTCCCCGTAAGTTCCTTCGAAGTTCTGAGAAGACTCTTCCTTGACTTTAACGGTTGCAGATTCGGTTCATGCCCATATAGAGGATGGGTCTTTTCCTGTTCCACCGTCTTCCTTTCCTTGTTCGCAGCTATTCCTGCAAGGTGGTAGAGCCATTCGACTGGAGTGGATTTCACGCAACGTGTTATAATTCTGCAAGTGTCGTTGAGAGCTGTATCCACCTGTTTGGCATATGTTGAATTATACCGAACAGGACTCGCATACTCTCCCGCAGAATAGCATAGTGCCATTGCAGAGGTTCTGATGGTTTCAGGTTGGCTGCCCCACTGTGATTCGGACAGTTTCCGTAAAGGGTTGTTCCTGGTGGAGACTTTCGATTTGCAGTTCATGCAGTGCTTCTTGAAAGTAAGAGATCTATCAAGTGTCACTCCTAGATATTTTGGAGACTCAGAGTGTTCCAGTTCGACCCCTGACCGTACTATCTTTAACTTGCGAGTAGCTTCCCTGTTTCTCAGATGAAAATTACACACTTGTGTCGTTGAGGGTTTGGGATTAAGCTGATTTGTGCTGTAATATCTAGAAAGATCATTAGATCATCCGTGAGGGTGTTCGTCACTGAGACAAAATCTGTGCTCTGGGTGGCTAGAGCGAGGTCATCAGTATACAAGGAGCTACTGCAGTTGGGGCTAAGGGTTAGCCGCTCCTGTATATATTGAACAGAATTGGAGCCAGCACACTTCCATGCGCAAGACCGTTTTTCTGTAGTCTCCATCGACTACGCTGTTCTTGGAAATCAACAAAGAACCTGCGATTGTGAAAAAGAGTGGCGATGAGTCTCGTTAGGTTAAAGCTGATGGTTGGATTCAAAACGTGATGATGAACAATACAAGGATGAATATGAATTTAAAATAATCAGCGGATCCAACTTACAACATTCAAAGTTAAAAATAATTCTAGAATCGATGATGATGATGATGATGCTTGTTGTTTTAAGGGGCCTAACATCGAAGGTCATCGGCCCCTAATGGAACGAAATGAATGACATGAGACATGAAGTTAAAATTTTAAAACGTATCCACTGACTAGAGTTAAAAAAGAGTGGTGATGAAGAAAAATGAGGGTGAGATTAAAACAATCAGTGGATCTAATACGCAATGCCTTATGTTCTCTTAAAAGAAGAGGAAGTACAGGAAATCGAAGGAATAAGGCATTGCCCAGTAGTACAGATATTAACACATAATTTACGTTAGAGGTTAAAATAACACATTAAAATGCGCAACACAAACTAAAATGAAGTCAATGAGATAAAAGCGCAACTGACATAAACAACACTAGGACAAAGGACATCATCACACACGATAAAACAGACCGCTATCCCTCATAAAGCGGATGACGAGGTCTGCTGACTGCTCGTCATCGCGCAAGATAAGGGAGATTGTACTCGGAAGGTTAAGACTACGACGCAGATCGACCAGGTCCACGCACTCCGTAAGGATGTGTACCACGGTAAGATGGTTGCCGCAGGTACACACCGGAGGGGGTTCTCCTTTCAGTAGATGGGAGTGCGTCAAGATACCGTGGCCGATCCGAAGACGACATAATACCACGGCTTCCCTCCGCGAAGCCCGAAGGTAAGTCCTCCATACCTTCGTTGTTTCTTTTATCGCTCTCAGCTTATTGGGAAGTGGGATGGCCTGCCACTCCATCTCCCAATGAGACATAACCAGATGTCTCAGCTGAGAGCGAATATCACTTGCTGGAACCTTGAAAGGCAACGGGGGCAGTGTAACTGCCTCCTTGGCAGACTGATCTGCTAACTCGTTTCCCTCTATGCCCATGTGGCTGGGGAGCCACACAAACGTAATTCTGGTGCCGGCATCCGAACACCCGGCCAGCAGGTCCTGGATCCGCTGCACCAGAGGGTGCCGAGGGAAACAGGTATCAATAGACTGGAGCGAGCTCAAGGAGTCAGTACACACGAGAAAGTGTCGGCGTTCATTGTACAGTGCGTACCGCAGAGCTCCACAGATAGCATAAAGCTCCGCTGTGTACACACTACAGGTTTCCGGGAGAGCAAAAAGAAACCGTTCATTTCCGACAACGAACGCACAGCCCACCTTCGTATCTGTCCTTGAACCATCCGTGTAAACGACGAGTGAACCTGGATAGCGGCCAACAACGGACAGGTAGAGCCTCCGATAAATCGAAGGGTCCGTGTCTCCTTTCGGACCAGTGTGCAAATCCAGGATGATTTCAGGTCGTCGTACAACCCACGGAGGTACCCCACTTGGTTGTCTGACAAGTCAAGGAATCGAAGGTACGTCAAACAATTCATAACTGCTATCCAAGCGTATCCCAACCGGCCGCGTCGCACGAGGATGAGCAGCGTACAACAAACGGTTGCCATTGTTGAACACGCAGGGATAGCTCGGATGAAGTGGCATCTGTCGCAAATTTGCAGCATACAAAAGAAGCATTTGCTGGCGCCTCAGGTGTAAAGGCGGCACACCAGACTCAGCGAGCAGGCTAGCGATGGGGCTAGTACGAAAAGCTCCCGTCGCCAACCTAACCCCGCTGTGGTGGATACTGTTCAGCTTCGCAAGAACGCTTGGTCTTGCGGAGCCATATGCTGCACTGCCGTAGTCTAACCGGGATAAAATGTGTGCCCGATAGAATCGCAGGAGCACCACGCGGTCAGTTCCCCAATTAGTGCTGCTAAGAAACTTCAAGAGGTTAAGCCTCTTGGTGCATTGCACTTTTAGCTCCCGCACGTGTGGCTCCCACGATAATTTACTGTCAAAAAGGAGCCCAAGAAATCGGTAGGTATCAACAACTGGAAGAACGACATTTCTTAGATAAAGCTCAGGATGAGGGTGAAGAGTACGTTGACGACAAAAGTGGACAACGGAGGCCTTTGCGGCAGAAAACCGAAAGCCATGTTCTAAGGTCCACTTCCCCACCCTCCTAATAGCTTGCTGTAACTGTCGCTCTGCTACTGCCATACTGCACGAGCTATAGTGCAGAGCAAAGTCAACCACATATAGGGACGGTATTACGGCTGGACCAGCAGCAGCGACAATACCGTTTATGGCAATCGCGAACAGAGTGACACTAAGAACCGATCCCTGTGGGACTCCATTTTCTTGAACGTGGTATTGCGAATATGTCCTTCCTACTCGGACACGGAATAGACGGAGGGACAAAAAATTCGCAATAAATACCGGCAAGTTACCTCGGAATCTCCATTGATGCAGGACTGAAAGGATGCCATATCGCCAGGTGGTGTCGTAGGCCTTCTCCAAGTCAAAGAAGACAGCTACCAAGTGCTGTTTGCGGAGAAACGCATCCTGGATAGAGTTCTCCAGGCGTACCAAGTGGTCTGTGGTGGATCGAGCGGGTCGAAATCCACATTGGTACTCGGACAAGAGTCCTTGTTTCTCCAGACACCACACGAGTCTGCAATTTACCATCCTCTCAAATAGCTTACACAGGCAATTTGTAAGACAAATCCGTCTGTAACTTCCTGCATACTTAGGATTTTTGTCAGGCTTGAGGACAGGGATAACTATGCCCTCTCGCCACTGAGATGGAAAATCACCCTCTGTCCAGATTCGGTTGAACACACGAAGGAGATATAGGAGACTATCATCACTAAGGTGTTTCAACATCTGGTTATGGATGTTGTCCGCTCCAGGAGATGTGTCCTTGCAAAGCGCTAGGGCCCTGCGGAGTTCCCACTCCGTAAAGGGCACGTTGTAGTCCTCTGAAGCTTGAGAGGCAAAAGTAAGGTGATGCCGTTCTGCCTCTCGCTTCAGAACGAGGAAATCAGGATTGTAATTCCCGGAGTCAGATACATCCGCGAAATGACTTGCTAGATGGTCAGCAATCAGGAGGGATTCAGTGACAATATTGCCTGCAATGGAAATTCCCGGTACAGAAGATGATCCATGGATACCCGAAATACGTCGAAGCTTAGTCCACACTTGAGATGATGGAGTATGTGACGTCATAGACGACACATATCTCTCCCATGAAGCCTTCTTACTTTGACGAATAAGAACTCGCGCCTTAGCGCGGAGTTTCTTGAATGAAATCAAGTTGGCCGCAGTAGGCTGTCGACGGTAACGTTTGTGAGCGCGACGGCGTTCTATGATAGCTGCTGCTACTTCTTCGTTCCACCAAGGAACGAGCTTTCGGCGAGGAGTCCCCAAATAGAACGGAATGGACTCCGCAGCAGCAGCAAGAATAACTCGGGTGATATAAGTTATTTCCTCGCCGACGGTCTGCCTGATATCATCGTTAAAGGCACCTAATGATGTGTACTTTGGCCAATCAGCATGTTTCAAAATCCAGCGAGGGGGAGCCTCGACGGATTTTTGGTTCATCAAAGTAAGAATGATGGGAAAATGGTCACTGTCACAGAGATCATCGTGTGTATGCCACCGAAAGAGTGGAACCAACGTTCGGCTGCATAGGCTTACGTCTATGCGAGAATATGTGCCGTAACGCACACTAAAGTGAGTTGGTTCCCCCGTGTTCAAAATACATAAATCCAGCTCGGTAACTAATGCTTCCAGCTCTCTCCCCCTGGGGCAAGGCGTCTCAGAGCCCCAGATAGGGTGATGGGCGTTAAAATCTCCCAACAAGAGGAAGGGAGGTGGAAGCTGATCTATAAGATCAGCGACATCAGTTATGTTAAGAGCGTGACCTGGTGGAAAATAAACATTACACACTGTTGTTCTGACAGGCAGCGGAACGCGAACAGCTACAGCCTCGAGGGGAGTTCTTAATGGAACCTCTTCGCTGTAGGTATCAGAACGTACAAAAATCCCAACACCACCGGACGCCCGGTGAGCATAGTACCGTTCTGACGAGTATAGTCTGAAATTTCTCAAGACCGTATGATGACCAGGTCTGAAGTTGGTCTCCTGAATACAGACTACACTCGCTGCGTACTCACTAATGAGCTGACGTAACTCAGCAAGATGCCTGTCATAACCATTACAATTCCACTGTAACAGTGCCATTGTGTGGACTATAAAAGGAGTGTTAGGTTATGAGCGAAAAAATGCTCGTTAGCCTAAACACTATCTAATTCTACATCCGTAGATGTAGAGGACAGTGCGACATCCATCCCGTCATCAAAAGATGGCAGGGGTGCCGCCCAGAACTTCGACACTTTTCGGGCGCGAGGGGGTCCCCTACGAGGAGAGCGCGCAGGTTTGGGAGCAGGAGTGCCTCCCGGCGCAGACTCATACCCCCCAGATGGGGGGCATGACTTCTCCTTCGCAGGGGATGTCCGAGAGCGCTCAGAACGGGCGCTCTTCTTCCCCTTCTTTTTTTCAGGTTTAGACGGGCTGGGAGATGGTTTCCCAGCCCTGTTCGACGATGCCGCCTCCGCCGGCTGGGGCACGACTTTCGTCGACCTCCTAGGGGGGGGGAGACTTGGTCTTCCCCCCCTTGCTGTGCCGGCTGGCAACTGCCAGCCTGCACAGACTTCTGGTTGGTCGAAGGTGGGGTGGTCCCCCCCTTCGAGCTTTGACTATTTGCGACGTTGCTGGGAGCAGCAACAGTCGCCTTGGGCGCAGCGGTCTGGACAGGTGTCTTGGTCGTAAATGACGAACCTGGAAGACTCTGAGCTATCAAGCTATAGTCGAGTGTACGGGCAGGTGTATTCGTAGAATGAAACTTACGGCGCGCTTCCTGGTAGGAAAGACCATCCAGGGTCTTGATCTCCTGGATCTTCTTCTCACTCAGGTATGTCGGACAATTCCGATCCCGAGGAGAATGAAAACCGGAGCAGTTAGTGCACTTGTATGGAGTTGTGCACTCCTCCGCGCCGTGAGCTACTCGTCCACATGTATCACATACAGCCTGATTCGAACAGCGAGATACCATATGTCCGAATCGCTGACATTGATAGCATCGCATAGGAGGCGGGATGTACGGCCTCACATCGCATCGATAAGTTGTTACCTTGACTTTCTCTGGTAACACTGACAACTTGAAAGAGACAATGAAGGCACCAGTGGCAACGTCTTCACCGTTGACCTTGCGCGTAATGCGCCGGACGTGTGTCACGCCACGGTTCTTCATGTCTTCCATCAACTCGTCGTCAGTGTTCAAAATAAGGTCGCGGTGAAAGATGACTCCGCGAACCAGGTTCAAGGACTTATGCTCCTCCACTTTGACGGGGATTTCGCCAGTGTGCTCGCACTTAAGCAACTGATCAGCTTGCAGTGCTGTACGAGTCTTCATAAGCAAACTACCGTTGCGCATTTTCTTAATGTCCTCCAGTTCGCCATAGACGCCTTCGATGTGCCGACTAAAAAGGATCGACTTCACCAGCTTAAAATCGTGCCCATCGGTTCTGGTAGCGACCAGAAACCTAGGGAAGCTGATCCCATTCCTTCACGCTGCGCATGTTCCCAGGGAGTTGAACCTCTCAGGGAAGCAAAAGTTAAAGACTTAGGTGGGGGACCACCTTGAGAGAGCAGACTTCGTTTGGAAGCCATGCCCGATAGCATCCTCCCCGAATGCCACCCACTCCGATCAGGGGTCTCCGTAGCCGAACCAAGCAGCCAAGGCAATACCCACCTGGTCATAGCAGGTACTGTCCGGGTCCGATGTAGAACGATGCCTAATACGGCATGACTGAGGCAATGAGCACTAAGACTCCCTTCCTCCAGTCACCCGCAATAGCATGTACCCCATAGCGTTTACAGAGCACAAAATATAGAGAAAAAATAAAAATAATTAATAATAATATGTCCTTCTGGCATTCGGCTGTGCGGGGACCTGTGTTGTCAGGCGGATACCACTGCCAAGGTACATGGCGCTCCCACCACGCAATGGTCCTGGGTGGACAGTTGCGGGCTTCTGGGCGTAATCGCACACGTAAGAGGCCCATCTCCGGGCAGCACGCACGTCAAAATTTAGAATGGTCTACATCTGACCCTCGGAAAAATAATAATAAAATAAAGAGGGGACCATGGCCACATGACCCTTTAAGTCGCCTTCTACGACAGGCAGGGATTACCTGTGAATGTACTCGACCCCTCCCATCCACAGGAGGTCCAACAGGTTATACCAAAACGCAATCCATGTCCGCGCCTAGGTCACGCCTTTTAGTCGACTCAAACGACAGGCAGGGGGTACCGCGGGTGTATTCTACATGTGGGTCCCCCACCCGCAGGGGGTAGTGTGTTTGGTCCGCGAGAGGTATTTTATTTCCCTCAAGTCCGCCGGCAAGCCGGTTAGGACCCCCCTATCCGCCACCTGGGACGCGCCACGTGGGAGTATCACCTCTCCCCCTGCTACGCCATCGTAGTAGGTTCGTGGAATTCCAGAATCAATTCACTGACTATGATTAAAAAGGAGGAAGATGAACCATGATTATGAACATAAAACAATCAGTGGATACGACCCGCAATGCCACCTTCCCAGAAACTATCTTAAAACAATATTATACAATGACCAAGGCTCTTTCCAAAGCACAATACTGAATTGATGACGCTTATTGTCTAATGGGGACCATAAAGTAGGCCAACTGCCCCTCATAATGGTACTTAGAGCTAGTAAAGGCGAACCATGGTATTTCTCATGTAGCGGTACTAATCACAAGTAACATGGACTCACGGAGTTCCACACATTGTGGTACTACTCACAAGTGATGTACGTCGCATAGGTAACGCAGACCTATGGTGTTTCTCACAATATGGCGCCACTTATAGGCAACGAAAATCCATGGTGTTCCTCACACACGTATACTGATGATGATGATGCTTGTTGTTTAAAGGGGCCTAACATCGAGGTCATCGGCCCATAATGGTACGAAATGAAAGAACAAAAATGTCAAATTCATCCACTGACCAAAAAAAATGTCGTCATGAAGAATGAATGGATGGACATGAACCCAACAAAAAAAAAGGAAACAAACAACCAAAATACACTGGATCAGACTCAAAGATCATACACAATGGATTACTGACCAAGGGACCACTCATAAAGCACGATGATGCTTGATGTCGAAAGGGGTGCAAAATCCATGTCTAAGGCCCCACAGAATGGTACATGTCGCGAGTAAAGTAGAACCATGGTATTGGCATGTTGGGGTACTAATCAAAAGTAGCGAAACTCACGGTGTTCCACACGAGACGGTACTACTCACAAGTATTGTACTTCGTAAAGGTAACGCAGACCTATGGTGTTTCTCACACAATGGCGCCACTAATAGCCAACGCAAACCAATGAGTTTCCTCACCTAGGTGTACTAGGCACGGATGCCGGTCCCATGGGCCCCGTGGTGTTCCTCATAGAGTGGATACTAATCAAAGGCAACGCAGACCCACGGTGTCGCTCATATAGTGGTACAACACACAGACTACGCCCAGGCCCGCGGTGGTGCTCACATGGGTACGACGCACGGGTACTGAAAACCCCCAGGCCACGCTCATGACTACTACTAAACACAAACCCATTTCGTACCGAACATAGTGGTACAACTCGCAAGTACAGGCAACCCATGGTGTTCCCCGCGTGATGGTACGAATCAAAAGTAGTTTCATGGTTCTAATTCAATCATCCCTTGGTCGCCCCTTTTAGTCGTCTCTCACGACAGGCAGGGGATACCGTGGGTGTATTATTCGTCAGCCTCCCCCACCCACAGGGGGTGTGTGTTTGGTCCGCGAGAGGTATTTTATTTCCCTCAAGTCCGCCGGCAAGCCGGATAGGACCCCCGTATCCGCCAACTGGGACGCGACACGTGGGAGTATCACCTCTTCCCCTGCTACGCCTGCGTAGCAGGTTCGTGGACACAGGTATACTAATCACAGGGACTCGTATTATCCCGTGATGTTCCTCACATAGCGGGTATTGATTACAGGCAACGCAATCAACAGTGTCGCTCATATAGTGGTACTAAACACAGCCAAAGCCCAGACCCGTGGCGTTTCTCACATAATGGTACAAATCACAGGCAACGTAAGCCTGTGATGTTCCGCACAGAGTGGTACTAATCACAGGTACTGGAAACCCACAGTGAACAGCTCTCTGCTGCTACTAGTCACAAACCTATTGTGTACATAACATAGTGGTACTACTCGCATGTAAAGGCGACCCATGGTGTTCCTCGCATGATGGTACTAATCACAAGTACTCTCATGATTCTAATTCAATCATCCCTAGGTCGCCTCTTACGACGGGCAGGGGATACCGTGAGCGTGCTTTTCATCTGAGTCCCCCACTCACAGGGGGTAGAAAATTATAAGAAAACGGACTTATTCAGTTATCTGCCACCAGTCGAAGACATTATACAATTACAGAGCGCCTGGAGACTTACCACACTGAATGTAGTTGCGATATCTGTTACGCAGATAAACCAAGCGTGTGATTTCTAATCGACTTCAAAAATATATCCGTTACACAAACAATCAAGACACAGATAGTTCACCTCTAGCCAAGCATAGTTCGAAACAAGGCACGAAATTTTATTTGATAGATCTTAATTCGTACTAGTTATTCCCAAGAATCTCGATAGAAAAATTCGAGAGGCTATCGAAATTGATGATGATGATGATGTTGATTTTTTTT
This sequence comes from Anabrus simplex, assembly GCF_040414725.1. Taxonomy (NCBI): domain Eukaryota; kingdom Metazoa; phylum Arthropoda; class Insecta; order Orthoptera; family Tettigoniidae; genus Anabrus; species Anabrus simplex. The sequence goes on from NC_090268.1 coordinate 138,817,560, forward strand.
AAGGGGCCCAACATCGAAGGTCATCGGCCCCTAATGGAACGAAATGAATGACATGAGACATGAAGTTAAAATTTTAAAAAGTATCCACTGACTAGAGTTAAAAAAGAATGGTGATGAAGAAAAATGAGGGTGAGATTAAAACAGTCATTGGATCTAATACGCAATGCCTTAAGTTCTATTAAAATAAGAGAAAGTACAGGAAATCGAAGGAATAAGGCATTGCCCAGTAATACAGATATTAACACATAATGTACGTTAGACGTTCAAATAACACATTAAAATGCGCAACACAAACTAAAATGAAGTCAATGAGATAAAAGCGCAACTGACATAAACAACACTAGGACAAAGGACATAATCACACACGATAAAACAGACCGCTATCCCTCATAAAACGGATGACGAGGTCTGCTGACTGCTCGTCATCGCGCAAGATAAGGGAGATAGTACTCGGAAGGTTAAGACTACGGCGCAGATCGACCAGGTCCACGCACACCGTAAGGATGTGTACCACGGTAAGATGGTCGCCGCAGGTACACACCGGAGGGGGTTCTCCTTTCAGTAGATGGGAGTGCGTCAAGATACCGTGGCCGATCCGAAGGCGACATAATACCACGGCTTCCCTCCACGAAGCCCGAAGGGAAGTCCTCCATACCTTCGTTGTTCCTTTTATCGCTCTCAGCTTATTGGGAAGTGGGATGGCCTGCCACTCCATCTCCCAATGAGACATAACCAGATGTCTCAGCTGAGAGCGAATATCACTTGCTGGAACCTTGAAAGGCAACGGGGGCAGTGTAACTGCCTCCTTGGCAGCCTGATCTGCTAACTCGTTTCCCTCTATGCCCATGTGGCTGGGGAGCCACACAAACGTAATTTTGGTGCCGGCATCCGAACACCCGGCCAGCAGGTCCTGGATCCGCTGCACCAGAGGGTGTCGAGGGAAACAGGTATCAATAGCCTGAAGCGAACTCAAGGAGTCAGTACACACGAGAAGGTGTCGGCGCTCATTGTCTAGTGCGTACCGCAGAGCCTCACAGATAGCATAGAGCTCTGCCGTGTACACACTACAGGTGTCCGGGAGAGCAAAAAGAAACCGATCATTGTCGACAACGAACGCACAGCCCACCTTCGTATCTGTCCTTGAACTATCCGTGTAAACGACGAGTGAACATGGATAGCGGCCAAGAACGGACAGATAGATCCTCCGATAAATCGAAGGGTCCGTGTCTCCTTTCGGGCCAGTGTGCAAATCCAGGATGATTTCAGGTCGTCGTACAACCCACGGAGGTACCCCACTTGGTTGTCTGACAAGGCAAGGAATCGAAGGTACGTCAAACAATTCATAACTGCTATCCAAGCGTATCCCAACCGGCCGCGTCGCACGAGGATGAGCAACGTACAACAAACGGTTGCCATTGCTGAATACGCAGGGATAGCTCGGATGAAGTGGCAACTGTCGCAAATTTGCAGCATACGAAAAAAGCATTTGCTGGCGCCTCAGGTGTAAAGGCGGCACACCAGACTCAGCGAGCAGGCTAGCGATGGGGCTAGTACGAAAAGCTCCCGTCGCCAACCTAACCCCGCTGTGGTGGATACTGTTCAGCTTCGCAAGAACGCTTGGCCTTGCGGAGCCATATGCTGCACTGCCGTAGTCTAACCGAGATAAAATGTGTGCCCGATAGAATCGCAGGAGCACCACGCGGTCAGCTCCCCAATTAGTGCTGCTAAGAAACTTCAAGAGGTTAAGCCTCTTGGTGCATTGCACTTTTAGCTCCCGCACGTGTGGCTCCCACGATAATTTACTGTCAAAAAGGAGCCCAAGAAATCGGTAGGTGTCAACAACTGGAAGAACGACATTACCTAGATAAAGCTCAGGATAAGGGTGAAGTGTACGTTGACGACAAAAGTGGACAACGGAGGTCTTTACGGCAGAAAACCGAAAGCCATGTTCTAAGGTCCACTTCTCCACCCTCCTAATAGCTTGCTGTAACTGTCGCTCTGCGACTGCCATACTGCACGAGCTATAGTGCAGAGCAAAATCATCCACATATAGGGACGGTATTACGGCTGGACCAGCAGCAGCGACAATACCGTTTATGGCAATCGCGAACAGAGTGACACTAAGAACCGATCCCTGTGGGACTCCATTTTCTTGAACGTGGTATTGCGAATATGTCCTCCCTACTCGGACACGGAATAGACGGAGGGACAAAAAATTCGCAATAAATACCGGCAAGTTACCTCGGAATCTCCATTGATGCAGGACTGAAAGGATGCCATATCGCCAGGTGGTGTCGTAGGACTTCTCCAAGTCAAAGAAGACAGCTACCAAGTGCTGTTTGCGGAGAAACGCATCCTGGATAGAGCTCTCCAGGCGTACCAAGTGGTCTGTGGTGGATCGAGCGGCTCGGAATCCACATTGGTACTCGGACAAGAGTCCTTGTTTCTCCAGACACCACACGAGTCTGCGATTTACCATCCTCTCAAATAGCTTACACAGGCAATTTGTAAGACAAATCGGTCTGTAACTTCCTGCATACTTAGGATCTTTGTCAAGCTTAAGGACAGGGATGACTATGCCCTCTCGCCACTGAGACGGAAAATCACCCTCTATCCAGATTCGGTTGAACACACGAAGGAGATATAGTAAACTATCATCACAGGTGTTTCAACATCTGGTTATGGATGTTGTCCGGTCCAGGAGACGTGTCCTTGCAAAGCGCTAAGGCGCTGCGGAGTTCCCACTCCGTAAAGGGCACCTTGTAGTCCTCTGAAGCTTGGGTGGCAAAACTAAGGTGATGTCGTTCTGCCTCCCGCTTCAGAGGGAGGAAATCAGGATTGTAATTCCCGGAGCCAGAGACATCCGCGAAATGACTAGCGAGATGATTACCAATCGCGAGGAGATCAGTGGCGACACTGCCTGCAATGGAAATTCCCGGTACAGCAGATGATCCTTGAATACCCGAAATTCGTCGAAGTTTCGTCCACACTTGAGATGATGGAGTATGTGACGTCATGGACGACACATATCTCTCCCATGAAGCCTTCTTACTTTGTCGAATAAGAACTCGTGCCTTAGCGCGGAGTTTCTTAAATGTTACCAAGTTGGCCACAGTAGGCTGTCTACGATAACGCTTATGAGCGCGACGGCGTTCTTTGATGGCTGCTGCTATTTCATCGTTCCACCAAGGAACGAGTTTTCGGCGAGGAGTCCCCGAGAAAAACGGAATGGACTCCTCAGCAGCAGCAAGAATAACTTGGGTGATGTAAGTTATTTCCTCGCCGACGGTCCGCCTGACATCATCGTTAAACACAGCTAGTGATGTGTACTTTGGCCAATCAGCATGTTTAAGAATCCATCGAGGGGGAGCCTCGACGGTTTTATGAATCAACAAAGTAAGAACGATGGGAAAATGGTCACTGTCACAGAGATCATCGTGTGCATTCCACCGACTAACGTCTATGCGAGAGTATGTGCCGTAACGTACACTAAAGTGAGTTGGTTCCCCTGTGTTCAAAATACATAAATCCAGATCTGATAGAAGTGTTTCCAGCTCTCTTCCTCGGGGGCAAGGCGTCTCAGAGCCCCATATGGGGTGATGGGCGTTAAAATCGCCCAATAAGAGGAAGGGTGGTGGAAGCTGATCAACAAGATCAGCGACATCATTGATATTCAGATGCTGGCCTGGTGGAAGATAAACATTACACACTGTTGCTATGACAGGCAGCGAGACGCGAACAGCTACAGCCTCAAAAGGGGTTCTTAATGGAACCTCTTCGCTGTAGCTATCAGAACGTACAAAAATGCCAACGCCTCCGGAAGCCCGGTGAGCATAGTATCGTTCTGTCGAGTATAGTTTGAAATTCCTCAAGACCGTGTGATGACCAGGTCGGAAATTGGTCTCCTGAATACAGACTATACTCGCTGCGTACTCACTAATAAGCTGACGTAACTCAGCAAGATGCCTGTCATAACCGTTACAATTCCACTGTAACAGTGCCATAGTGTGGACTATAAAAGGAGTGTTAGGTTATGAGCGACAAAATACTAGTAAGCCTAAACACTATCTAGTTCTACATCCGTAGATGTAGAGGACAGCGCGACATCCATCCCGTCATCAAAAGATGGCAGGGGTGCCGCCCAGAACTTCGACGCAGGGGAAGTCCAAGAGCGCTCAGGACGGGAGCTCTTCTTCCCCTTTTTCTGTTCTAGTTTAGACGGGTTGGGAGATAGTTTCCCAACCCTGGTCGACGATGCCGCCTCCGCCGGCTGGGGCACGACTTTCGTCGACCTCCTGGGGGGGAGACTTAGTCTTCCCCCCTTGCTGTGCCGGCTGGCAACTGCCAGCCTGCACAGACTTCTGGTTGGTCGAAGGTGGGGTGGTCCCCCCCTTCGAGCTTTGACTATTTGCGACGTTGCTGGGAGCAGCAACAGTCGCCTTGGGCGCAGCGGTCTGGACAGGTGTCGAGGTTGTAAATGACGAACCTGGAAGACTCTGAGCTATCAAGCTATAGTCGAGTGTACGGGCATGTGTATTCGTAGAATTAAACTTACGGCGCGCTTCCTGGTAGGAAAGACCATCCAGGGTCTTGATCTCCTGGATCTTCTTCTCACTCAGGTATGTCGGACAGTTCCGATCCCGAGGAGAATGAAAACCGGAGCAGTTAGTGCACTTGTATGGAGTTGTACACTCCTCCGCGCCGTGAGCTACTCGTCCACATGTACCACATACAGCCTGATTCGAACAGCGAGATACCATATGTCCGAATCGCTGGCATTGATAGCATCGCATAGGAGGCGGGATGTACGGCCTCACATCGCAACGATAAGTTGTTACCTTGACTTTCTCTGGTAACACTGACAACTTGAAAGAGACAATGAAGGCACCAGTGGCAACGTCTTCACCGTTGACCTTGCGCGTAATGCGCCGGACGTGTGTCACGCCACGGTTCTTCATGTCTTCCATCAACTCGTCGTCAGTGTTCAAAATAAGGTCGCGGTGAAAGATGACTCCGCGAACCAGGTTCAAGGACTTATGCTCCTCCACTTTGACGGGGATGTCGCCAAAGTGCTCGCACTTAAGCAACTGATCAGCTTGCAGTGCTGTACGAGTCTTCATAAGCAAACTACCGTTGCGCATTTTCTTAAGTTCCTCCAGTTCGCCATAGACGCCTTCGATGTGTCTTCCAAACAGGATCGACTTCACCAGCTTAAAATCATGCCCATCGGTTCTGGTAGCGACAAGAAACCTAGGGAAGCTGGATCCCATTCCTTCACGCTGCGCATGTTCCCAGGGAGTTGAACCTCTCAGGGAAGCAAAAGTTAAAGACTTAGGTGGGCGACCACCTTGAGAGAGCCGACTTCGTTTGGAAGCCATGCCCAATAGCATCCTCCCCGAATGCCACCCACTCCGATCAGGGGTCTCTGTAGCCGAACCAAGCAGCCATGGCAATACCCACCTGGTCATAGCAGGTACTGCCCGGGGTCCGATGTTGGACGATGCCTAATACGGGATGACTGAGGCAATGAGCACTAAGACTCCCTTCCTCCAGTCACCCGCAATAGCATGTACCCCATAGCGTGTACAGAGCACTAAATATAGAAAAAATAAATAAAATTAATTAATAAGAATATGTCCTTCTGGCATTAGGCTGTGCGGGGACCTGCGTTGTCAGGCGGATACCACTGCCCGGGTACATGACACTCCCACCCGCCGCGTCCTGGGTGGTTGCTGGCACGGGCTTTCGAGCGTAGTCGCACACACAGGAGTTCCATCGCCGAGCAGCACGCACATCAAAATTTCGAATGGTCTACATCTGACCCTCGGAAAAATAAAAAAATAAATAAAGAGGGGACCATGGCCACATGATCCTTTAAGTCGCCTTCTACGACAGGCAGGGATTACCTATGGATGTATTCAGCCTCTCCCATCCACAGGAGGTCCAACACAGTATACCAAACCGCAATCCATGTCCGCGCCAAGGTCGCCCCTTTTCGTCGCCTCTTACGACAGGCAGGGGATACCGCGGGTGTATTCTGCATGTGCGTCCCCCACCCGCAGGGGGTAGTGTGTTTGGTCCACGAGAGGTATTTTATTTTCCCCAAGTCCGCCGGCAAGCCGGTTAGGACCCCCCTATCCGCCACCTGGGACGCGCCACGTGGGAGTATCACCTCTCCCCCTGCTACGCCATCGTAGTAGGTTCGTGGCTATCGAAATTAAGGAACATCAGACCACTATGAATTCAGAGGAAGGTTAAAAAATCAGCACTTCTTGGATGCCAATTATATATGGATTACTTTACAGTACGTACATCACAAAATTGACATACAGGAACATACGAACCCTCGTCATGTAATAGCACCGGCATTCCCCAGCTACCTGGCAGTGGCACACATGTTCCAAATATTTCATGAACCCCCGCAGGGTTTACGTGAACAATAGAGCGAAGTCTATTTAATGTCGAGCACAATAACTACTCTCGTGGTTGATTAGCTGCCTGGGAGACTGATTACCTGTAGCCTACTTCAGTCGCCTTGACAAAGAATACTGCAATGTATTCGAAACGTCAGCAAACTGCACGGAATATTCAGGAAACAACAGTAAGGTTCGCTTCCGTAAAAACACTGAATAATAATAATAATAATAATAATAATAATAATAATAATAATAATAATAATAATAATAATAATAATAATAATAATAATAATAATTGTACCAGGAAACTATATTAGGATGGCACTTTAGGGCTATCTGGTCTGAATTGCTTCAGTTCTTGAGGGTGCGACTTGAAGGAGGCCATAGATGGCTAGGGAGGCAGGGCGCGGCCGACTTGAAGAAGGTGATGATGATGATGATGATGATGATGATGATGATGATGATGATGATGATGATGATGGTGATGATGATGATGACTTTTATATCAAATGGGTCTAACAGCTAGGTAATCGGCACGTAATGGTACGAGGTGTAACGATATGTAAATTAAAACTTCAAAATGTATCCACTGACTAGAATCTAAAACGAATGGTGATGAGAAAATAATCGCGAAACAAAACAATCAGTGGATCCAATCCACAAAGTCTTAATCATTGGGATGACGCTTATTATCTAAAGGGGTCCAAAATCCAGGTCACCGGTCCCTCACAACGGTACTAATCACTAGTAAAGCAGAACCATGATGCTTCTCCTACAGTGGTAATAATCACAGGTAACGTAGACTCATGGTGTTTCTCGTATGGTGGTACTAATCACAGATAATGTCGACCCATGGCATGTCACACACAATAACACAACTCGCAGTTAATTTAAACCCATGGTGTTTCGCACATACGGATACACCGCACAAGCAATGCAGACCTATGGTGCTCCTCACATATTGGGACTAATAACCTCCGCCGGTATTCACGTGGTGTTCCTCACTTGGTGGAAGTAATTACAGGCCACGTATGCTTACGGCGTCGCTCACATAGTGGTACTAATCATAGGCAATGCAAATCCATGGTGTATCATACATTGTGGTGACGGCACCAGGCAACACAATCCCATTGTGTTTCCATATATAATGGTTGTACTCTCAGACAACCTTTGGTATTCCTCAAATAGTGATACTAATCACGGAGGTCATCCAAACCCGTGGTGTTTCTCACAGAGAGCCCATTCGAAACACAGTGGAGCCGATCAGTGGAATACACATGATGACCTCCATCGAAAGCAACACTCGGACCCATAGTTTCCTCACATAATGGTACTGCTCCTATACAACGTAGACCCATGGTTTTCTTCGCATGGTGGTAGCAGTCGCAAGTAACGTAGACCTATGGTGTTCCGCACTTAATGGTACTAATCACAATTATTCTCATGGTGCCAATTTCATCACCCTTGGTCACCCCTGTTAGTCGTCACTTACGACAGGCAGGGGATACCGTGGGTATAGTCTTCGTCTGTGTCCCCCACAGAAAAAAGAAAGAAGTAATCCGACACTTCGGAAAATGAAGTACCGGGCAAAGAAAGACAAGGGCCACGAAGAGAGTGAAAATGAAAGACTCCCTAGGCCTCAAATGCTCTAATACCGTCGGAGTCGGAAAAGAACAAGAGTTGACCAAGGGAGGTCGGACAGAATAGATGAAAGTGAGTAGCCAGGCTCAAGTAAGTGGAAGCAATGCCAGGACTCAGCTAAGGGCAACGTGGCCACCAACGCACGATCCCAGATTAAGAGCCGCTGGGGCCCCTTTTAGTCGCCTCTTACGACGGGCAGTGGATACCGTGGGTGTATTCTCCATCTGCATCTCCCAAGCACAGGGGGTGCTAGACTCATGTATTTTGGAGCTGAGACTCCTATAAAGTGTACCTGTTCTGAGCAAACTATGCTCTTTAATAATACTGTACCTGTACCTGTACCTGTACAGACACATGGCGGACAGTGCATAGTCTGACAAGGCAAGGCTCCTGATTAGCGTTAAGTTTGAAGGTGTACTTTCGCAGTGTAAACGATTTGTGACGCTAATACTTTTTCCTACCATTGTTGTGCGTATACAGAAGTGTTAGTGACGTGATACGTGTGATCAACATCTACCAGCAGACAAAAATATCATGCCGCGTAAAGTAAAGCAAGTGTCGATGGAGAACTTGGTGAAGCAAGCCGTCCAGGACGCGCTGTGTAGCAAGGATATCTTGAGCACGCTTGCCAACCTAATACAGGAGCAAGTGACAAAGGTAGTGGTAGAACAATTGCAGGAGTCTATAGACTTCAATACTAAGGTAATTGAAGACTTGCGGAGTGCTCTCGAAGATAGGGACAAAATTATAAAGAGACTAGAGTCCCAGTTACAGGAGAAGACCGACGATCTGGAACAGTACACGAGGCGCCAGTGCTTGCGAGTGTTCGGTGTAGCAGAGTCCGCAAATGAGAACACGGACAACATAATTTTAAATATCGCTGAGGAAATTGGGGTCGATCTCAGTCTAGAAGACATTGATAGGTCACACAGGGTAGGCAAAAGAGAAGGCGGTCGTCCGAGACCAATAATAGTTAAGTTTGTGTCCTATCGGAAAAGGAATGCAATGTTCACAAATAAGAAAAAACTGAAGGGCACAAACAAAACTATCCGAGAAGATCTCACTCCCCTGAGACTACAGCTTCTCCAGGAGGCAATTTCAAAGTACGGCGTAAAAAATACGTGGTCGAAGGACGGGACAGTGATAGTGAAACGAGGTGACAGGAAAATTCGGGTCACAAATCGTCAAGAACTAAACAACATTAGTTAATCATGAGCCTAAGCTAAAACTAGGCGATAACTGTAATTGAATAGGAAAATACCTAGATTTGTAAATATATGTTAAATTTAATTGATAACTTAGATTAGGCTTAACTAAATTCCAGGAAACTAGTTCAGTTAGCATTTAGAAACTGTCAAGTTGGCTTTTCTTAGGTTAAAGGAAACAAATGTCTCTAATTACAGCCTGCAAACCTCCCCTCCCCAAACGCAGACCGGTCAAACTACAACCACCCCTTCCCAAACCACTGCTGGCTGCCCCAGCGACATTCCTCCTGTACCTCCAAGCTCTCTGCAGGTGGGCCACGTGAACACACAGAGCCTTCTTTCCCATTTCACTGAATTCTCAGACATATTCTCTAACAACAACTTCCATGCCATATTAATATCAGAGTCGTGGTTGAAACCAAGTATCCCGTCTTCACTAGTACATATGGAGGGTTACGCGCTGATAAGAAACGATAGAGTAGGAAAAGGTGGGGGAGGCGTAGGGATGTACCTGCGCAAAGATATGAAATTCAAAGAATTACTCAAAACACCAAGTGAATTTCACAACGGGCCGGAGTTCCTATTTATTGAATTACAAATTCGCAGTGTTAAGTGTTTACTGGGTGTTGTGTATCGTGCACCGAAGACGAGATATATCGAAGACCTGGAGGAAGCACTACAGGACCTATTACCCAGGTATGAGCATGCTATTTTAATGGGCAACTTTAATTCTGACATGATAAAATGTGACTCTGCTGAATCTAGACAACTCAAAAGCATGCTTACCTCACTCAATATGACGATCCTTCCCCTAAATCCTACACACCACACAGCTACTTCCCATACACTACTGGATTTAATTATTACAAACAATACTGATAGAATGCAGGCTTACGGACAACAGCCAGCTCCCGGACTTTCCCAACATGACTTTATTTACGCAACTTACTCACTGAAATGTCCCAAATATGAGCCTAAATTAATTTCCTATCGAGTCTTCAAAAGCCTAAACGAAGAGGCGTTCATTGAGGACGCACTCAAAACACCGTGGCACAACATACAGCTCGTACAAGACATTAACGATAAAATAACCTTGTTTAACAAACTACTTTTAGGACTGTATGACAAACACGCCCCCATACGGACTGCACGAGTGAAACGAAAACCATCACCTTGGCTGACGCAAGACATAAGGTAAAAAATGGAGGAAAGAAATGCAGCTTACAAATATTATAGAAAAAATCCAACCGCAGACAATTTCGAAAAGTACAAAAAATTGCGTAACACAACAACTCAGACCATCAGGAATGCTAAGATACGCCACACACATGAAATCTTAAAAAATAACAGTTCTGGCAATGTTTGGAAAATTCTTCGGAACATTGGTTTGACAAAAAATAAAACCGACGAAAACAACACTGACTTGCCATTAGACGAATTAAATCAATTTTTCTGCTCACAAAATTCACATACAGACGAACGAACTAAAAGGGAAACAATCGACAGACTACATACGAAAACAAAACACGATGGAGAAGAATTTTATTTTTCACATGTAACTCTTAATGACGCCAGAGACGCAATTCATGAAATAAAGTCAGAGGCTACAGGATGTGACGGAATAAATTTGACATTAATTAAAAGACTCACTGAAATTGTTCTCCCAACAATTACACACATAATAAATACCTCACTCATGACAGGAATCTTTCCCAATATATGGAAAAGTGCCATAATACGACCGATAAGAAAAATCGATAATCCAACAAAACCCGAAGACTTTCGACCAATTTGCATACTTCCTTGCCTTAGTAAAATATTAGAAAAGGTCGTTCACAAGCAGATAACAAATTACATTAACAAACACAATTTACTCGACAAATAACAGTCAGGATTTAGACCTAACCACAGCACAACCACAGCACTACTAAAAGTTACAAATGACATTCAAGCAGGCATGGACAGCGGACAAATGACTATCCTTGTACTTTTAGACCTAAGTAAAGCATTTGACTGTGTGGACAGAGAAATATTATTAGCTAAGCTACAAGCACAAAAATTTTCTTCAAGCGCACTGACGTGGCTGCACTCTTATTTAATCGGGCGGCAGCAGTGCGTTTCAGCAGGTACGAAAGTGTCACACTGGCAACAAACTGCAGTTGGCGTAGTTCAGGGCAGTGTTCTAGCGCCACTGCTATTTTCACTGTACTTAAATGACCTACCAGAACATATAAAAACGTGTAAATACCATTTCTTCGCAGACGATATTCAACTTTATATACAAACAAACCCGAAAGACATCCAACTAGACATTGACAAACTAAACGATGACCTGGAAAATATAAAAGACTGGACTAAAAATAATTCTCTTAAAGTCAATCCATTCAAATCGCAAGCAATCATAATTGGATCCAAAAGTAATCATACCAAACTGAAAAGTGTTAAAATTCCCCCAATCCTATTCCACGCAACACCAATACAAATAAACGAAACAGTAAAAAACCTTGGCCTCATTTTTGATAAGTACTTAAACTGGACGGAGCACACGACGAAAATATGCCAACGAGTATTCTTTTCTTTGCACTCTCTTAAACGCTTACGGGATCTCCTTCCTCTAAATACGAGAAAGTTACTTGTTCAAAGCCTAATTCTACCCATCTTCGATTATGGTGACGTAATATACAACAACCTAAACACCACACTTAACGCTAAACTTCAGCGGGCTTATAATACATGCATCCGTTTTGTATTAAATATGCCCAGGTATTGCCATATATCACCTTGTCTTGAACAGCTGTCGTGGTTATATTTGGCGGAGAGAAGAAACCTTCACTCTGTTACGCTTGTTCACAACATTCTCCGTACAGACACACCAAGTTATCTGAGAATGGATCTCAAATACTTGTCATCTCCAAACAGTATACCTACAAGGTCAGAAACCTCTTCCCTGCTGAGCTTCCCAATTTACCGCACGACCGGGTACGGCAACTCATTCATACCTGCAACCATACGCTCTTGGAATTCCCTTCCGGCTGTAATTAGAGACATACATAGTAGAAATGTATTTAAAAAAACATGTTATAAATGGTACATAGACTTAAGAAATTAGTATTTAATGTTTTTTTTTAAAGTGACTCTCAGAAATTTTCCTTTTGTTTATAACTATTATTTACGTTTAATTTTATAATTAATTATATGTAACTAGAAATCCTAATATTCTGTAGTTTGTACAATGTAGTACATATGAGATGGTTTGGCATAACAGCAGGCTTCATAGCCTGAGCCACGCCACAAGTCAATAAATAAATAAATAAATAAATAAATAAATAATTTAAAAACTGAGATTTTCTCCGAAGTTACTTTGTACCTGATTTAGGACTTCTAAGTCCACGGTATTGTTAGAGCTGACAATCTCCTTGTTGATGTTTTCAAAGGTTATTTGTTATACTACTAAAAATTTCTCTCAATTTTAAGAAAGGAAAAGTTAAATTTCCTTATTTTTTAAGGTAAAATTTGCTCTAAGTAATCCTTTGTCCAGCCACTCAACCCAGACCCTTCTTACACCTCTGTGAGCCACGGAATTTCCGTATCAATAATACACATTAATAAAAAAATTGGGGTGGTGCCTCCTGAGAGGCTTGGTGCAGGTCCTTCTGAGGTGACACCTTATAAGCGACCCGCGTGTCTGTGAGGAAGGGGCCCTACCTTTGCTGCATTCTAATGCTGAAGACTGCATACATACCCAGCCCCGATGATGATGATGATGATGATGATGGCGATGATGCTTGTTGTTTACAGAGACCTAACATGTAGGTCATCGGGCCCTAATTGTACGGAATAAGACAAGTGTAATGACAATTTAAAAATCCAAATTTCATCCACTTACCAGAATTCAAAACGTGATGACGAAGAATGAATAGATGAATATGAATTTAAAATAATCTTAGGTTCCAACACGCAATAGAATTAAAAAAGAGACGGTGAACAATGATTATGAACTTTAAACAATCAATGGATTCGACCCGTGATGCCCCACGTTCCCAGATACTCTCTTAAAGCAATAGCATATACTGACCAAGAGGCTGCTTCCAAAGCACAATCGATTATGTTTGTTGTATAAAGGGGTCCAAAATCCAGGTCATCGGCCCCTAATAATGGTACTAATTTTGTTACTTTCATTGATCTGTCTCTGTTCTATCCTTGGCTTCGACAATATGAAAGTGACTGAGGTATGAGCGATGCTAGTAAGGCCATTCCTTCTGCAGCCAGTCCCTGCTATGAATGGTGTGAAAATGTTGCTCATAGGGTCGGTTGGTGCATGCATTTCAGTGGGCTTGGCAGACATATGTAATAGCAACTTCTGGCTCGGTGAGGAAAGCAACGGGAAACAACCTCACTCCTCATTTTCATAGTACGCCTCTTCAGTGATGCCTAGGCCATCTATGACAGCTGATGGCAGAGCTGTTGAGGATCCAACCAGCCTTGGGGCTGAAGACTGAACATACATACATCACTAGTAAAGTCGAACCATGGTATTTCTCATGTAGCGGTACTAATCAGGAGTAACGTAGACCACACATTGTGGTACTTTCTTCCTTTCATAATCTGTTTACCCTCCAGGGTTAGTTTTTCCCTCGGACTCAGCGAGGGATCCCACCTCCACCGCCTGGAGCATGAGACATTGGGTCGGGGGATACGACTGGGGAGAATGATCAGTACCTCGCCCAGGCGGCCTCACCTGCTATGCTGAACAGGGGCCTTGTGGAGGATGGGTGATTAAAAGGGATAAACAACGAAGAGGGAAGGAAGCGGCCGTGGCCGTAAATTAGGTACCATCCCGGCACTTGCCTCAAGGAGAAGTGGGAAACCACGGAAAACCACTTCCAGGATGGCTGAGGTGGGAATCGAACCCACCTCAATTCATTTGACCTCCCGATGCTGAGTGGACCCCGTTCCAGCCCTCGCACCACTTTTCAAATTTCGTGGCAGAGCCGGGAATCGAACCCGGGCTTTCGGGGTTGGCAGCTAATCACACTAACCACTACACCACAGAGGCGTTCGTCATTGTGGTACTACTCACAGGTAATGTAATACGCAGACCTTTGGTGTTTCTTACATTACTGCACCACTCATGGGCAACGCAAACGCATGTGTTCCTCGCTTAGATGTACTAATCAAAGTGACTCGTACTATCCCTTGGGTACTAATCACAGGCTACGCAAACCCACGTTGTCGCTCATATAGGCTAGTGGTACTAATCGCAGGCAACGCCCAGACCCGCGGTGTTTCTCACAATGGTACTAATCAAAGGCACCGTAACTCCGCGGTGTTCCGCATATAATGGTACTAATCACGGATACTGAAAAACCCATACTGATTCACCCTGTGTTACTACTAATCACAAACCTATTGTGTACCTAACAGTGGTACTACTAGCAAGTAAAGGTGTTCCTCGCGTGATGGTACTAATTACAAGTAATATCATGGTTCTAATTCAGACATCCCTAGATCGCACTGCTTCGTCGCCTCTTACGACAGGCCGTGGATATTCTTCGTCTGCGCCCGCCACCCACATGTGGTTGTTTGGTTGGTCCACGAGAGCTATTTTATTTCGCTGAAGTCCTCCGGCAAGCCGGTTAGGTCACATCAATCCACCAGCTGGGAAGGGCCACGTAGGAGTATTACCACCCCCCCTGCTACGCCAGCGTAGTAGGTTCGTGGCTCAGTCCACGAGCCATCAAAATTAACCAATGGAGGTTAAAATCCCCCCACCCAGCCGGTAATCGAACCAGGGACCTCTTCGACCATAAGCCAGCATGCTAACCATTTAGCCATGGAGCCGGACAAAATAAACTCATGTTCCCATACAGAGGTGATCCATCTACTTTCAGGCACAGTCGCAATAATTTCAGCTGCGTGTGCCATTTTAACCACTTACCATTCCTCCAGCCATTTTTAAATCTCTGGCAGTACCGGAAATCGAATCACGTTACACTGTGGAGGCGGAAACTAGTGCTTCGTAATGAAATTTACTCCTAAAGCGTGCTTCACCTAAAAAAAAATTCTAGGAACCACTGCAATAGACAGTGTTTTATAGCATTACCAACCAAAGGTAATAATTAAAACGTCCAACCAGCTAGGAAAGCATTTGTACCTTCCATAAGAGTTGTCAATGATAAGGCAGCTAGTATACGCAGAGAACATAATGTACAAACTGTTTTCGTCATTATCAAGCACATTAATCAGCAACTTCTGCGTCATAGAACATATAATTTATCCCTTCTTACACTCACCGCGTGCCATTAACAGTAGCGTCGACTAAGTTTATATCAGGGGCAAACAAAAGTCAGATACGTGACAACCTTTAGAAACACATTCAACTCATAAATCAGTGGTAGTCCGCCTCTGTGGTGCAGTGATTAGTGTGATTACCTACAACCCCCGGAGGCCCGGGTACGAATCCCGGCTCTGACATGAGGACTGGAACGGGGTCTACTCAGCCGCGAAGTGGTTTCCCGTTGTTTTCCAGTTCTCCACAAGGCACATGCCGGGAAGGTACGTAACTTAAGACCACGGCCGTTATCCTTCCATCTTCCTTGCCTATCACTTCCAATCTTCCCATCCCCCAAAAAGCTCCTGTTCAGTATAACACCGGGCGAGTTGGCCGTGCGCGTAGAGGCGCGCGGCTGTGAGCTTGCATCCGGGAGATAGTAGGTTCGAATCCCACTATCGGCAGCCCTGAAGATGGTTTTCCGTGGTTTCCCATTTTCACACCAGGCAAATGCTGGGGCTGTACCTTAATTAAGGCCACGGCCGCTTCCTACCAACTCCTAGGCCTTTCCTATCCCATCGTCGCCATAAGACCTATCTGTGTCGGTGCGACGTAAAGCCCCTAGCAAAAAAAAAAATGTTCAGTATAACAGGTGAAGCCGCCCTGGTGAGGTATTGGTCCACTTCCCCAGTTACATTCCCGACCAAATATCTCACGCTCCAGGATATTGCCCTGGAGGCGGTAGAGGTAGGACCCCGAGAGAAAAGCCAACCCTAAAAGGAAACGGAATAAGAAAAAAAATCGGAGGTAATAGATCAAGTGGACTCGTGGTTCAATAATAATAATAATAATAATAATAATAATAATAATAATAATAATAATAATAATAATAATAATAATTGTTACGGGGTTACCCGTGGAACAGCAGAGGTGAAAGAAGGTGCGGGCTGGAATGGGTCTAACTACAAAGCTGAGATATTGATTAAAATTGAATTAAAGGTTATATTTTCAAAATCAGCAAAACTTAACAATTTTGACATAGAATTAGAACATTCAACAAATAACAAGTTAACAAATCAGGTACAAGACCAGGAAAGCCAAGATTTAGATATCCTTTAACGATCTGGGCTTCAAACCCCACCTTTTACAATTCCTGAGCTCTCAGCTCACAACCACATATTACCAAAGGGCAGAAATCCCCTTATTGCATGGAGCACTTGCTCCCACCTTGCAATGTCAAGCCTCCTAGAGGCACATATCCAAATACAAGAAAGAGCTGACCCGCTCTCAATTTTTTAAGCCTATCGAAGGCCACAACGGACTTTACTATTAACTGCCCTTAAGGCACACTTACAATGAAACAGGGGTATCTTGTACCCAACCTAATGGGCCTTAGTAAAAGAAAAAATAGGTTAAGTTAACGGCCCGCAAAACTAAGTAGAATGGAGGCGTGAACTTGCACTCCTACATGAAATCTTTTAAAACCTAAGAGGCACTAGGCCGAAGAACCAGGGGCTAATCCCAAACTATGGAGGTAACTCGTATGGGAAAACTTTAGGACATTACAGAAGGGAAGAAACCGTTACAAAACGTAGTCACCTCAAACCAAAAATGAAGGGGAGCTCAAGAGGGTAAAGCACTCTCTATCCCCGATTTACAGTTAAAGTTATGTGAAGTTTTACAAAATTTTACACGTTTCAAGATAGGTTACATAGTAAAGGTTTCGGACCTTCCCCGCGGTTTAGACTGCTGAGCTAGCGAGAAATAAAGATGTTAAGTGGCCATTACCTTGTTAAAGAGCTGCTGCCGTATAAATGAGGCGCTTCCCGACTCCTGCTACACTTCCATACACTAGGCTAGATGTTGTTCGAGTGGCCGAGAGACAGGAAAATCAGCAGTTTTTATACTCTCGGGGAAGATTCGAGACCTTTCGTGAATAATTAAGACACACCCACAGTAGTTTATTGGCTGGCAAAAGTTACACATCAAAACTGAAGAAGAAAGACAAGATTGGTCAAAAATTAATTACAGAAATTCTGGATTGGCTAAGTTCAAAACTGGCGGAAAGAAAAGATTTATATTGCCAACCCACAAATGAAAGAACGAAATTTAGTAAAGAACAAACACATGAATACAAAATTTCTTCAAATAAAGTTCTTCCCCTTCGCACCATGGTGCATGATTATAGTTTTTAGGCGGTGACATCTATGAGAGAAAGTCCACACTTCTTGATTAATGGAAAACAAAACAAGTTGAAATCCACACGGTATTTACAACTTTGTAATCACAAAATTTATGGTAGTGACATCTTCTGAGAAACTAATGAATTGATCCATTTTTTAAGGTTCAGTTTTCTCCAGTAGAGGAGGATTTATTGGCGCAAGATTTAAAATTGCGGCGTAGGAGTGTACCGCCCGGTACAATAATAATAATAATAATAATAATAATAATCATAATAATAATAATAATAATAATAATAATAATAATAATAATAATAATAATAATAATAATATGATGATGATGATGATGATGATGAAGATGCTTGTTGTTTTAAGGGGCCTAAAATCGACAGTCATCGGCCCCTAATGGAACGAGATGGACGACACGATCTATGATAGTTAAAATTTTAAAATGTATCCACTGACAAGAGTTACAAAATGGTGATGAAAAAAATGAGTATGAGATTAAAACAATCGGTGGATCTAATTCGCAATGCCATATTTTCTAATAAAAGATGTAACTTTCTTTTGATGATAATAATAAATAAAATCATGAATAAAAATATATAAATAAAATTACTCAAAAACTTAATAAAATTAATAAGCATAATTAACCGAAATGTCCGTAGTATGGGCGCCAGAGTTCACCAGAATGGATCCCTCGAATTTAGATAAGAGCATGATAGACTTTATATCCCAGGGCGTGTACATAATGCTGCGTACTGGTACATCTGCTGCAGGCCTTACCTAACCTCCTGAAAACGACTAATTAGGTAGGAACTGCACCTAGGTTTATCAATAACACTGATTCTAAAATACCTAACTATACATGTATTATACATATAATACACACATAAAATATTGCTGGAAGACTCCATATTTACAACAACAACAATAATGAAAACCGTGGGAAAACGAAAGCGAGAACTAAGCTACCATTTGTAGATGGTCCGATGAACAATGTACATGTATGAAGATAAACACCCTTCACTGTCTCTATATCAATTCGATTTACCGATTCTCATAATCGGCAGTTATCACATCACACAGATACTGTACCTTGTACTACTGTGTTCACATATTTTAACACTTGTTGTAAAGATATATACACACGTCTGTCGATCCTCAACATATAAATTTATGGAAAGTCTGAGATAGCTTTCACCAACATATAATGCTAGGCCGCCACAAGTGCTACAATACTTAATGCGCAAGCACTCTCCACAATCAGCCACTTTCCACAAACATAACAAGACTACGCTCCACGAACGTTTGAAGTCCAGTCCATTGCAGCCGTGTCACTCCAGTACCGTGTATCAGCACCACTTCCTTCCCGTACCATGCGTCAGTTGTAGTTGTAGTTATCTTCCTTCTCGTTCCTTTACAATCACCTCTACAATCACCCTTACAATGTTACTGGTTGCCGCCGTATGATCAACCTTTATAGACATCAACATCCCCCTCCTCTCAGATGATACGTCTGGATTGGTGCTAGCTAGCCAATCATGAGTAAACCTCTTCTTTCTCCCAAGTTATAAACAAACACTCGGGAGTTTTACATGAATCATCAAATTTCCCTGGTACAACAACAAGCTCATCTCATCAGGCTGGGATATATACATGACTAAGGGAATTTCCTGACACAAGTACATCACAACACACACTGGGGTAGCCAGGTGACTCATTCAAATTACCAGAGTTATTAAAGCAATGTTTTCCCACTCATGCAAAACAAATTACTCATACCTACATATGTGGATATCTTCCAGCTTATAAATATAAATGACAAAACATACAAATGAAATACCGATAATAATAATAATAATAATAATAATAATAATAATAATAATAATAATAAATCGAATACTGACAATAATATCTCTACCTTCTACATATAATTCGGGGGTGTGATATATGTACTATCACAAAGAAGAAAAATACAGGAGGCAAAGGAATAAGGTATTGCCTGGTAGTACAGATATATAAACATAATTTACGTTAGACGTTAAAATAACACATTAAAATACGCAACACAAACTAAAATGAAGTCAATGTGATAAAATCGCTATCGACACAAATACACTAGGACAACATTACACACGATAAACAGACCACTATCCCTCATAAAGCGGATGACGAGGTCTGTTGACTGCTCGTCACCTCGCAAGATGAGAGAGATGGTAAGCGGGAGTTTTAGACTACGGCGTAGATCGACCAGGTCCACGTACTCCGTAAGGATGTGTACCGCAGTAAGATGATCGTCGCAAGTACACACCGGAAGGGGTTCTCCTTTCAGTAAATGGGAGTGCGTCAGGATACCGTGGCCGATCCGAAGACGACATACCATTGCTTTCCTCCGAGAGGCCCGAAGGGATGTCCTCCATACCTTCGTTGTATCTTTTATCACTCTCAGCTTATTGGGAAGTGGAATGGCCTGCCACTCCATCTCCCAATGGGACATAACCAGATGTCTCAGCTGAGAGCGTATATCACGTGCTGGAACCTTGAAAGGCAACGGGGGCAGCGTAACAGCCTCCTTGGCAGCCTGATCTGCTAACTCGTTTTCCTCTATACCCATTTGGATTGGGAGATACAGGAACGTGATTCTGGTGCCGGCATCCGAACACGCGGCCAGCAGGTCCTGGATATGCTGCACCAGAGGATGCCGAGGGAAACAGGTATCAACAGATTGTAGCGAACTCAAGAAGTCAGTACACGCAAGAATGTGTCGGCGCTCATTGGACAGTGCGTACCGCAGAGTTTCACAGTGAACATAGAGCTCTGCTCTGTACACACTACAAGTTTCCAGGAGAGCAAAAAGAAACCAGTGTCGACAACGAACGCACAGCCCACTTTAGTGTCTGATCTCGAGCCATCCGTGTAAACGACGACTGAGCCTGGATACCGGCCAACAACGGACAGAAAGAGCCTCCGATAAATCGAAGAGTCCGTGTCTCCCTTCGGGCCAGTGTGCAGATCCAGGTTTATTTCAGGACGTCGTACTACCCACGGAGGTACCCCACTTGGTTGTCTGACAAGGCAAGGAACCGAAGTTACGCGAAACAATCTGTGACTGCTATCCAAGCGTATTCCAACTGGCCGCGTTTCTCGAGGACAAGCAGCGTACAGCAAACGGTTGCCATTGTTGAATACGCAAGGATAGCTTGGATGAAGTGGCATCTGTCGCAAATTAGCAGTACACGAAAAAAGCATTTGCTGGCGCCTCAGGTTTAAAGGCGGCACACCAGACTCAGCGAGGAGGCTAGCTATGGGGTTTGTACGAAAAGCTCCCGTCGCCAACCTAACCCCGCTGTGGTGGATGCTATTCAGCTTCGCAAGGACGCTTGGACTTGCTGAGCCATATGCTGCACTGCCGTAGTCTAGCCGTGTAAAATCGTAGGAGCGCCGTGCGGTCAGCACCCCAATTAGTGCTGCTAAGAAACTTCATGATATTCAGCTTCTTGGTGCATTGCACTTTTAACGGCCGCACGTGTGGCTCCAACGATAATTTGCTATCGAAAAGGAGCCCAAGAAATCGGTAAGTGTCAACAACGGGAAGAACAACATTTCCTAAGTACAGCTCACGTTGTGGATGAAGAGTATGGAGCCGACAAAAGTGGACAACAGAGGACTTCGCGGTGGAAAACCGAAAGCCATTTTCCAAGGCCCACTGTTTCACTCTCTTAATAGCTTGCCGTAATTGTCGCTCTGCGACGGCCATATTACGCGAGCTATAGTGCAGAGCAAAATCGTCCACATATAGCGACGGTATTACTGCTGGACCAGCAGCAGCAACAATACCGTTTATGGCAATCGCAAACGAGTGACACTAAGGACCGATCCCTGTGGAACCCCATTTTCCTGAACGTGATATTGCGAATATGTCCTCCCTACTCGTACACGGAATAGACGGAGGGAGAAGAAGAAGAATCCACCGAGGATATCAGAAGCGTCAAACAACAACTACAACAACAAAAACAGAGCTAACTCAAAAGCACCGGGGTCTAATAATAATAATAATAATAATAATAATAATAATAATCATCATCTGTGATGAAGCTATCAATGACAGAATCAAAGCATGGAATCAACGGAATGGACATAGAACAGTCGACAGATGGCAGAATTTCCTTAAGACTAAAAAACTGACCTCAAAAACAACCCGCCGCGAAAAACGTGCATACGAAAAAAACAGACTCGCAGAGATAGAACTTGATTTCCAGAAAAACAACACTCGGAGTTTCTACAAGACATTTCATGAAGACTTATCAGGGTACAAACCACCAACACTATGTTTTCGTCGACCTAACGGCTCACTAGAGACAAACAGTAAAGAGAACAGCAAGATACTGGCTGACTATTTCCAAAATCTACTGAACTGCGATCCACCAATTGAAAGACTACAGTTTGAAAAACCTCCACCAAACCCAGACTCACAGCCCCCAACAACTCACGAAATAAAAGAGATAATCAAATCGCTCAAAAATAATAAAGCCCCTGGGAACGATGGCATAACTGCAGAAATGTTGATAATAGGAGGGGATGACCTCATCAGAAGAATTCATACGCTCTTAACAGAAATATGGGAGACCATGATGATTCCCAAGGATTGGAAGCATGCCATTATCCATCCGTTACATAGGAAAGGCGATCGAGCGGACCCCAACAACTACAGAGGCATATCCCTTTACCAGTTATTATACAAGGTTCTATCTAAAACGCTATTAAACAGAGTAGAACAACAAACAGATCATTTGATTGGTGAATACCAAGCAGGCTTCAGAAAAGGTAGATCGTGTTCTGAGCAAATTTGGAGTCTGAAGACGATATTAAGGATACGCCGCAGTACCACCACATTTGTCACCTTTGTAGACTTTAAGAAGGCGTGTGACTCTATCGACAGACAAACTGTTGTAGACATCCTAGGAAAGCTCAGTGTGGACAAGAAGACCACAGAATTAATCCGCCAGACTCTCACAGACACAACATCTCAAGTGAAATTTCTAGGTGAACTATCAGAGCCTTTTGAAGTGCATACAGGAGTTCGACAAGGAGATGGCCTCTCCCCAATCCTTTTTAACTTAGTGTTAGACAAAGTCATCAGAGAATGGGGAAAAGAAATCGAAGGTATAAACATTGGTACTCGGGGACAAAGAATTAACGTGCAGTGCCTAGCTTTTGCTGATGATCTAGCTATCTTTACCAAGACTAGTGAAGAAACCATTTTTCCATTTCCATTTCCATTTCTTGAGGTGTCATGGTAGTCAAGTTTCATGTGTGTGACTGAAATTTGGAACCTATTAGATTAGATGTGTAGTCTGTCTTTGAATGACTTCCCATGCATATGAGTTAGGTATCTAAAAATCACTGACCATGCGATAAACCTTCTTGCTTTGCCTATAATATTGAATTTAATCGGACTTGAATTTACGTGTACATCTTGTGAGATAGGGTCGAACCTAGTGTCTTTTCAAGATCAATTATATCTCCGAACTTTGGATCGAGTCATCTAATTTTACGATATTTCAGGAGGATTGATAGATGTAATAATCACTTGAGTATTAATAAAATTAACTAAAGATCGGGTAAAAGGGAAAATTTAATAAGTTTAAGTCGAGGAAGACTAGGAAAGGATTTTATTTTGTTGATTAGTGTGATTTAAAAGGAAAGATCATTTCGTTATTTTCGCAAAGGCAAACGACTTGTAAAGTAAATTATTATTTAATTAGCTCACACGTGGATAACAAAAATTTCCAACACATTTATGTTTAAATATCGAGACATTTTAAATTAATTTGAAATGTGAATGGCACGCAAATGTCAGAATTAAATGTTCACAAACGGCATAATTATCTTAAATTCTAATGATAATGAGTCACAATAATTAACTGAAGAATAATTATTTAAAATATAAATTATAATTGCCATGCGGATAATGTAGCGAGATACATTAATTAGAAACACGATCATCTGATGGTAAAGAACATGTTACTCAAACAAGGCTAGAGACTAATAATAATAATAACAATTAATTAATTATGAGATTTTGAAATTAATTTTGATTTCTATTAAAGCTTATATTGGTGTAATTGACAAATGTTATATACTTTAAATTTTGAAATTTATTAGAATTCAGCTTAAACCACGTGTTGAGACTACTGTTAATTCATGAAACCTTTAACTATTTTTATTGTAGAATCATCAGCGAGACAGCTGTCTAATTATTTTGTAAAATCCTTCGTTAAAGTATTTGAATTCTTTCAGCCAAATATTTTAATTTTAAAAGGCGGTAGAGGCCTAATTTTCCTTTGATTTTCATTCCAGAACAATAAGGCTGGAGGTCGAGAAATACGTGTGATACTCAAATACTGCGGAAGAATAAAATATTATGAAAGTTCATTGTAACAAAAACCATCAAGGATACTTTTTTTTGTGATATGCTTATGTCAATAAATGTCAGAGTGTTGTTTTAAAATTTATTATCTTTGCCTGGTCATCAACCCCTTTTTCCCTTAAATGCTTCTAGAAACGATAGCCATGAACGAACGGTCCACCTCGGGATTTCTCGCTCACTGGCTGGGCTTAGCTAGGCAATATTGGGGGAAGTACAGCCCCAGCATTTTACTGGTATGAAAATCTCAAACAACGTAAAACTATCTTCAGGGCTGCCGACAGTGTGGTTGGAACCTACTATCTCTCGAAAGCAAGTTCACAGTTGCAAGGCCCTAACCGTATGGCCAACAAGCTCGGTATTTAAGGAATAAAGAACCACAAAGTCCCTTGTCTCAGCTAGGGAAAGAAGTCCTTTCTCATATCAGAATATCTAGTGACGCAAGTCTATTAAATTTAAAATAATTCTTAAATGCCAACTGAACGTACAAGTATTCGATCCTGCAACTTTGGGCAATGGAGACAAATATGCTAACTGCACTACGCCAGTAGAATGAACAGAAAGCTACTCACTCACATGCATGTTCGCCTCGTCATCCTGGGGTGGCACACCGCCAAATGGAGGAAAGCTGTATGTACATTTTTAACAACTTACCAGCCCTGCTGCCCCTTTTTTCTTAATTTCGGGAGTGAAAAAATATTGTTATTTGCCCCTAAGACTATTTGTCGCCATTTCATCTTATTAGTCTCTCTGGAAAGTTATTTTTATATCGTGTACTTTGAACCTGAACTTGCTGCCTGAGATACGTCAAATCCTCCTTCCTGTAGTACCGGAAATCGGACGACAGATAATAGTCCTAAACGTTTCGCTACCGAGGCGGACTTCTGTAGCACTTTCGTTAATGGAATTATTCTCTTGTGTTAAGACAAAAGTTTGTTGAAGTTCTTTAATAAACTGTTTGCGTACCCAACAAAGAGTACGTGATCAACGAAGTTCGATAGTGTTTAAAGTGTTCAACCTCGTCGTTACTTGTGCAAAAAACATTTCTCAAAAATAATCTTTTATTTCATACCCCTGTACTTCTAAGGTAGCTCACAAAATTAAATTATGAAGGCGTACGGTGATAAAGGCTACTGCTATAGACATTATACCGTTAATACAACGCATTAAGCCAGAGTAAAATGTAGCGTTCTCTTATATACGACATTCACCTGCGGCCTCTTCTTCGTCATTATCATTATCATCATCATCATCATCATCTCTTAACATGGACATGTTATCGGGCTGCGGGTCATTGTCTAAGCATGACAACGAGTTGATGCTTCTTGTTTAAAGGGGCCTAACATCCAGGTCATCGGCCCCTAATGGTACGAAATGAGACGAAATAAAATGACAAATTAAAAACCCAAAACATCCAATGAACACAATTCAAAACGTGAGGACGAAGAATGAATGGATGGATTGATATGAATTTAAAACGATTAGAGGAACCGACCCGCAGTGCCTCACATGCACAGAAGCTGGCGTAAAACATTAGTATTACTGCCCAAGAGGCTGCTTCTATAGCACGATACAGAATCGATGATGCTTGAAGTCGAAAGGTGTCAAAAATCCAAGTCATCGGACCCTCATAATGGTACTTATCGCTAGAAAAGTAGAACCATGGTATTTGTCATGTTGCGATACTAATCAATAGTAGCGTAGACCCGCGGTATTCCACGCATAATGGTACTACACACAGGTAATGAAATTCGCACATGTATTACAGACCTACTGTGTTTCGCACATTGCGGCGCTATTTACAGGCAACGCAAACCTACGTATGGTGTTCATCACCTAAATGCACTAACCACGGGGACTCGTACTATCCCGTGGTGTTCCTCATAGAGTTGTTACTAATCATAGGCAAGACAAAACCATGGGTTCCATCATCCCATGGTGTCGCTCATATAGTGCAAGTAATCACAGGTATACTGTAAAAGCCGTCGCGCTGTTTGCTACTAATCATAAACCTGTTTGGTACCTAACATAGTGGTACTACGCGCAAGTAAACGCGACCCATGGTGTTCCCGCTTGGTGGTACTAATCAAAAAGAGTTTCATGGTTCTAATATAATATTCCCCTGGTCGCCCCTTACGACAGGCAGGGGATACCGTGGGTGAATTCGTCGTCTGCGTCCCCCACCCACAGGGGTTTGTGTGTTGGGTCCGCGAGAGGTATTTTATTTCCCTCAAGTCCGCCGGCAAGCCGGTCAGGACCCCCTTATCCGCCACCTGGGACGCGCCACGTGCGCAAGTAATTTCATGGTTCTAATATTATCATCCCTTGGTCACCCCTTTTAATCGCCTCTTACGACAGGTAGGGGATACCGTGGGTGTGACAACCAGTGCTCGTCTATGTATACTAGGGGAGTAGCATCATCATCTCCCTGTGCTCTTTAATTCATGTAAATAAAAGGGCTTGAGAAAATCTCGTATCAAGTGAACCCACTTCTATTTAGAATTAAAATTCTTGAACTGGCGGGAAAACGAACCAAGTTCCTTGAAACAAAAGACAGCCATATTACCTCTACCCAGACGGCTGGCTAATAATAATAATAATAATAATAATGCACCTTCTCGAACTGAGCGCCATCTCTGATGTAAACCCAGAACTGCGTACTGGAAGAAGTTTGGAAATTTAATTTGCAGATGTCTCTACTGTCGGCTTACAGCATGCGCCCCTCTGGTGGGAGGATGGACAATTCGTTTTCAAGGGAAAGTACTATTCTATATGTTTGTTAACCTGAAGCGTTTGTAATTTTTTTATGTGCTAAAGTTGTCACCAGTATATAGCCTTCTTTCTCCTGAAAGTATCCCTCTGTGGGTGGGGGGCGATAGAATTATACCCGCGGTATCCCTTGACTGAACTTTGGAGCGTGTGTTGGCGTCCACGGGGCCCTCAGTTGAGTCTTGGTATTGCTTACACTTAGTTGTGCCAGGCTCCTCACTTTCATCTACCCTACCGGACCTCCTATGGTCAACTCTTATTCTTTTCCAACCCCGACGGTATTGATGATGATGATGATGATGATGATGATGATGATGATGATGATGATCATGATCATGATCATGATGATGATGATGATTGTTGTTTAAAGGGGCCTAACATCGAGATCATCAGCCCCTCATGGTACGAAATGAGACGAAATGGAATGTTATATTAAAAGTCTAAAATTCTCCACTGACCAGAATTCAAAAGCGTGAGAACGAGGAATGAATGGATGGACATGAATTTAAAACAATCAGTGGATGCGACCCGCAAGGTCTCACATTCACATAAACTGACGTGACAAAATAGTATAACTGACCAAGGGACTACTGCTATAGCATAACACAATCGATTATGCGTGCAGTCAACAGGGCGTCTTAAATCGAAGTTATCGGCCCCTCATAACGGTACTGATCGCTAGAAAAGTAGAACCATGGTATTTGTTCTGTTGCGGTACTAATCAAAAGTAGCAGAGACTTGCGGTATTCCACACACTATTGTACTACTCAGAGCTTATGAAATCCGACATAGAATACAGACCTATGTTTTTCTCACTTTGCGGCGCCATTTACAGGCAACGCAAACCTATGGTGTTCATCACATAAGAGTACTAACCACAGGGACCTCTCCCTATCCCGTGGTGTTCCTCATATAGCGGGTACTAATCATAGGCAAGGCAGAACCATGGCAGCTATCATCCCATGGTCCTGCTCATATGGTGGTACTAATCACAGGTACTGCAAAAGCCGACCGCACGGTGCTCCTGTGTGCTACTAATCACAAACCCATTTCGTACCGAACATAGTGGTACAACTCGCAAGTACAGGCAACCCATGGTGTTCCCCGCGTGATGGTACTAATCAAAAGTAGTTACATGGTTCTAATACAATCAACCCTTGGTCGCCGCTTTTAGTCGCCTCTCACGACAGGCAGGGGATACCGTGGGTGTATTATTCGTCAGCCTCCCCCACCCACAGGGGGTGTGTGTTTGGTCCGCGAGAGGTATTTTATTTCCCTCAAGTTCGCCGGCAAGCTGGTGAGGACCCCCCTATCCACCACCTGGGACGCGCCACGTGGGAGTATCACCTCTCCCCCAACTACGCCTGCGTAGCAGGTTCGTGGCCCGACGGTATTAGAGCACTCGAGGCCTAGGGTGTCTTTAATGTTCGCGCCCTTCGCGGCCATTGTTTTTCTTTGGCCGATACCTTCATTTTTCGAAATGTTAGATCCATTCCTTTTTTTCTCTCTGATTAGTGTTATATAGAGGATGGTTGCCTAGTTGTACTTCCTCTTAAAACGATAATCACCACCACCACCACCACTTCCTGAAAGTGTAACGTTCCAGACGTTACAGTGTAATTATGTTAATTTTATTATGTGTAATTAATTCAGGAATTTAACGTCATGATATTTATTTGGTATGTAATTGTATTATAATTCATGTTTAATCATTTGCTCACTATCATTTCATTACTTTGTAACTACGACTTATAAACGAGGGCTGAATATCCTAATATTCACTTAGATTCTTGCGACAGTTGGTTAAAATTAACTTGCAGTAGATTTCAGTTATCTTGCCACATCACCGAGGAGGAAGGAAGGACAAATTTAGACATCAAGTTCTGGGAAAAGCGAGCACGTGTTCACGCGTCCTAACGTAAGCTACCGTATTTCGACCAGAATTATTCGAACTGTTCACCGCCTATATTTTCAAAGGAGCGTCATGTTGCCATGGATACTGATTGAAAGGACGAATAGAAGAACAGTTGATATCTTGTGTGGGACCCATCTACTCTAAAATCTAGAGTGGGGAGAGAAGTGTCATCTGATTGGACCACGTGTAGCGGCCTGTAATTAGCGCGAGAGAAAGTTATAAAAGGGCGTGTTGGAGCTCCTGGAGGCTCTCTCTACAACGTCTTATTCGCTTCTGCGAGTCTCTCTACATTATTCTACGATCTTCTACGAGGCTTCTACTTGATTTTCTACTTGATTCTGCGTCTCGATACTTAGAAATTCTGAATGAGGGGTGTATAGCCACTCTCATGAGGAAGTACGTACAGCACGGCTACAAGACCGGTTTGAACCAGTCTAAGTCAATAGATAGTTTTAATCTAGATAGAAATGAAACTTCAGAGAACATTATCAGTAAAGTTGGAAGGATTCTTAATTGAGTATCCTCTCCATATAACCCAAGGTGGTTCTTCTAACTGTGACATAGGGCTTATCTCCAATCTATGGGATAAAGCATAATAGGGAGTGTTAGTTTTGAAGTCATCTTCCAATTAGTGGTGGGTGCAATTTGTAAGGCAGGAATGGTACTGAGCTGCAGATGAAGAGATATCAAAGACGACCGGTGATGTTCCAGCTACAAGGAGGGAAGCTTTCCAAGGACTAGCAGAACAAGACGACATGGTGAGCAAGCGAGTTAAAGATATTGCAAGTTTTCGCGAAGTAGAGTCATTCAATTTTTTATTAAATTCATTTTCTAATTTAAATTCAGTTCTCGTTAAACCGTCGTCATTTATATTAAATATAATAAATAGTATTTTTCTAGTTTACTTTAATCAATTTGCCTTAATTAGCCTTTTGATTTCTAATTCTCCTGCTTAATGATTAGTGTACTATCACCTCACCCCTGTGATAAGAGTCTGTCCAAGCTTGATTATAAATTTTATCTTTAAGTCCTCAACTTAAAGATTGGCGCCCTTTGCTTGCTTGGTTGCATTTCTCATTTGATGATTGTTCTCCGAGAGGGGAAGTCACAAAAGTATTAGCCAATCAGAACTGTTGTACACATATTTGATAACCAATCAAAATTGTGGGTTTGTACAGGCCATCTGCCTAGAGATTTCTGGAACTTTCCCCTCTGCTATAAAAACTGGAAGTTTTTGGGCCTTGTTGTATTCTCCTTCGCTCCAGTCTGGAGTGCATACGTTAGTGGAGGCAGGGAAGAGCCTTGCCCGCCGTCGGCAGGCCCACCAGCTCAAGATAATGGCAGACATCTTTTAAACATGTGATAGCACCAGAAAGCTGACTTGAGGGGAAGGTCTCAAAATTCTTTCTTAATGTAAATTTCTAAAGTTCAACATCACCGTATGAATGTAATTTTCAGGCAAGTCTAAGGAATGTATTCAAATCTCCGCTGGGAAAGATGTAACTTAGGGAATAAACAGTGTTCACACTCTTTTAGTTCCCATTCAACTTGGTATTGGGGTGACTACGATTTTCTAAAAATTTAAATTTTAACACTATTTTTGGAACTTAATATTTGTCACCATCTAGTCACCCTCTGTAGTATAGGCTTAGCCTCTGTAATTTCGGGGCATAAGTGTATTTCAGAAGTAGTGCAAAAGTTTCGCCGTCTAGCATTTTGTTTACGGCCTGTTCCTTAAACCTTTTCTTCTGACCACTAAGGCCATTTAGAATGGGCAGCACTCATTGCCTCAGTTTAAAATGTCATTAATTGTAGACAATTGTGAAGCAGACTGTCGAACAGTGAGGACAGTAAGAACTGTTCCCAAAATAATCTAATGTAAAATTTGGATTAGAAACTTGTCTTTTGAGAGGCTCGAATGTTGCAAATTTTGGAGCTCTGTTTCCTAGAGTGTAAATGAGTGGAGCAAAAGTACTCTTTGAAACAGTGTAACTTTTGAGCTATAAAACTCTTCTCTTCGAATTCGTTGTGTTAGCAACTTTCTCTATGCTATCCGATTGTTTAAGGACTTTAAATCATCATTGTTATGTATACCGAGCTCGATAGCTGCAGTCGCTACTGTCGCTATCCCACTGTCGGTAGTCCTGAAGATGGTCTTCCGTGGTTTCCTATTTTCACACCAGGCAAAAGCTGGGGCTGTACCTTAATCAAGGCCACGGCCGCTTCCTTCCCATTCCTAGCCCTTGTTATAAGAGCTGACCAGCTCATCGTAATCCCCTTTAAGTGTCATTTGTGAACCATCAAGTTTACAGTCAGAAAAGAAGAAAGGAAAAAAATAAAACAAATTTTACTCTCCTCTTTTTCTGCCCGCCCATTCTATCCCGCACCTGCTAAGACCTCTACGTTCCACAGACACTCCGTAATAATAATAATAATAATAATAATAATAATAATAATAATAATAATAATAATAATAATAACTGTACCGGGCGGTACACCTCCACGCCGCTAATTCAAATATTGCGCCAGTTGAAACTCCTCTACAGGAGAAAGCTTGAACTTTAACAAACTGAATTAACTCAACGGTTTCTCGGAAGATGTCACTACTGTAAATTTGGTAATTTTGAAGTGTTCTGAACTGTGTCTATTTCGATTTGTGTTTGTTTACTCCGTATCAAGAGGTTGGGACATTCTCTAACAGAGGTCTCTACCAAAAACTATGATAACGCACTCTGGTGTAAAGGAATGGATTCTCCTTAAGAAATATGGTATTCCTAAGTTTTGTTTTTACTAAATTTTGTTCTGTGGTTTGTGGGTTGGCAATATAAATCCTTTCTTTCCGCCCCTTTTGAATGTAGCCAATCATGAATTTACGTAATTAATTTTCCACAATAAGGTGTTTCTTCCTCGTCTTGTGTATTAGTTTTTGCTGTTATCCAATAAAAACGAAAGGCATAGAACACCGTGGGTATATTTTTCGTCTGCGTCCCCCAGAGAGAGAGAGAGAGAGGGAATAAAAAAGAAAGAAGCGAGACGTCACTTCGAAAATTGAAGTAACGGACAAAGAAAGTCAAGTGCCACGACAGGCGCGAAAATGATAGACTCCTTAGGCCTCGAATGCTCTAATACCGTCGGGGTCGGAAAAGAACAAGAGTTGAGCAAGATAGGTCGGACAGGATAGATGAAAGTGAGGAGCCTGGCATAAGTAAGTGGAAGCAATGCCAGGACTCAACTAGGGGCCCCGTAGTCGCCAACGCATGCTCCCAAGTTGAGAGTCCCTGGGGCTACTTTTAGTCGCCTCTTACGACAGGTAGGAGGATATCGTGGGGGTATTCTTCATCTGCGTCCCCCACCCAAAGGGGTTGATGTCCTTCTTAACGCCAACATTGTGTGGGGGGATGGAACCAATACTGCATGTTTATGGTGAATGGTAATATCATGCGTTGTGGGTAGATGAAGGGAGGTACATGAAGACGAACACAAATGACCAGTTACCGAATCAGAGGTATTAACCATACGCAGTTAAAATATGCTGATTGGCTGGAAATCGATCCCAGGGCCCTCTGAATCCGAAGGCCACACCGTTAACCATTGGTCCTAGGAGGCAGCTATCATTACGACCTCCTCCTCCCTTTTCTACCAAATTTTCCATACTCATGTGCGATCGCACATGTGTCGCACTATTTGATTTGGTCCTCTTTACGGCCCGAAGTCGTTTCTGACGCCAAACCTTTGCAGACGAATACATTTTCTATTGGTTGGTAGTGTGGTGTGTTGTGTTGTGTGAATATGAATACGCGAGTGTTAGAACAAACACAAACATCCAGTTCCCGAGGTACAGGAATTAAACAGACAGGATTAAAATAACCGACGCGACCGGGAATAGAATGGCCGCATTAAATAGTATATACAGGCTGACCCAGAAGTTCGTGAACTATTGACGGCCGAATACTTCATGGAATATTGATTGGAGATGTAAAAGAAAACACCATAGCACTACAGCTTTTAAGGGCCTTTGCCTACCAAGCGACCGCTGCTCAGCCCGAAGGCCTGCAGATTAAAAGGTGTTGTGTAGTCAGCACGACGAATCCTCTTGGCAGTTATTCTTGGCTTACTAGACCGGATAATGGGGGTAGAGAGGTAATAATTGGCACACATAAGTAGCATGACATGGAGTTTTATTGACACCAAATAAGGTGCACAAAATGACCTACATATGGCGCTCGACAACAACGCGTCAAGTACAAATGACAACACATGTTGACATGACATGGAGTTTTTACTGACACCAACAACAAGTGCACAAACAGGCCAACAGATGGGGCTGGACAGCAACAAGACAGTAATGCAGTATGAGACCCATATACGGTATAAAAGGAGCTATCGTGAGAGAGGGCGTCATGTGTGCCTCCAATCGCGCATTGTCATGCTTGGCCTCCCCGATCTCCCGATCTCAATCCGTGTGATTATTGATTGTGGGATTACCTGAAGACGCAAGTCTACCGCGATCGTTCGACCTTATTAAGGATGCTAAAAGACAACATCCGCCGGCAATTTCTCACCATACCTACAGATATGCTGTACAGTGCTGTTCACAACATTGTTCCTCCACTACAGGTATTGTTGATGAATGCCGGCCGACGTGTTGAGCATGTGTTATAAAGAAATCATCTTTGTTAAACCTCGATTGTTATGCTAATTATTGCGTGTGTATCGTATGAAGCACCATCTGTTGATCATTTTGGGTCCTTCATTTTGGTGTCAATAAAACCTGATATCATGCTAATCATGTGTGTCAATTATTACCTCCCTACCTCCAACATTCCGTGACGTATTGCCTCACCAATTGTTATCGAAATTTGGGGTCACCCTGTATTATAGTTCTAGGCTGAGTTGGCCATATTGGCAGAGCATTGGCTTTCTGAGCCCATGTTTGTGGGTTAGATCCCGACTCGGTCCAGTGGTATTTGTAGGTGCTCAAATTTTTCAACATCAAACATGTTTTAGCGGCTCATGAAAGTACTCCCGTGGGACAACATTTTCGGCGCCTTAGCTTCCCCTAAAATCGTAACTTGATATAAAACGGGGTCAAAATTCCAGGTCACCTGTCCCTCATAACAGTACTAATCACTGGTATCGCAGAACCATGGTGTTCCTCCTATAATGGTACTAATCGCAGGTAATGCAGACCCATGGTATGTCACACAAAATGGCAAAACCAGCAGGCAACACAGACTCACGGTGTTCCTCATACAGTGGGATTAATCACGGGCGCCGGTATTCCCGTGGTGTTCCTCCCATAGTGGAAGTAATCACAGACCTCGTATACTCACCGTGCCGCTCACCTAAAGATACTAATTGTACCGGGCGGTACACCTCCACGCCGCCAATTTAAAATTTGCGCCAGTTGAAACTCCTCTGTTGGAGGAAGTCTGAACTTTATCTACGCTATTAATTCTCTACTTTCTCTGAAGATGTCACCACGTGGAAAACTTTGAGTTTTTGAACTGTGTCATTTTTGATGTGTTTTTGTTTCGCTTGAAGTAAGAAGTGTGAACTTTCTCTTCTAGAGGACACTACTGAAGATCAACAATAGTGCAACCTAGTGCGGAGTCTAAGAACTATTTTGTTGGAGAAATTTTTATTTCAAATGTTTGTTCTTTGCTAAATTTCTTTCAGTCATTGGTTAAGTTGGCAATATTAACCCCTTCTTTCCCCTTGTTTTAAATCTAGCCTATCCCGAATTTCTTAAATTAATTTTCCACCAATTATGTGTTTCTTCTTAGTATTGTGTAGGGGGTTTATTGATCAACCAATAAAATCCTCGTGGGAGGGTGTTTTCATTCCCCTAACGCCTAGAACCTTCCGCGAGAGTATTTAAACTGCTGATTTTAAGGTCTCCGAGCCACTTCTGTTCCATCTTTCAGTGTATAAAGTACATAGCAGGAGGCGGGAAGCGCCTCTTTCTTCGGCAGCAGTCAACAACAAGGTAATGGCCAATTAATAACTTCTTTCTTTGCTTGCTCAGCAGTTTAACTCTCGGGGCGGGTGCGAAGCGTTCCACCACGTAACCTTTTCCTAAAATGTAACGACTCTTTTCATCTATTCTCTTTTAAAGCTACATACTGGGATAGAGAGTGCTAACCCTCTCGAGCTCCCACTCATATTGTTTTGAGGTGAACTTATTTTTCTCAACCTATTCTTCGTTAACGTTAAACAAATTGTTCTCTTCTTAAGTCACCTCTTTAGTATGGGATTAGCCCTTGTATTAACGGCCTAGTGCCAAGTAGGTCTTAATCAAAGTGTATTAGGAGTGCAAGTTCGCCTCCTCTCAAATTGTTATTTTAGAGGTCATGTAATCAACCTTCTTTTCATTTAATAGACCTCAGTAGGTTGGGTATTTTACCCCTGTGTATATATCCTTAGAGGACAGCTTGAAGGTAGAGTTTGGTGTGGCCTTTGAGAGGCTTAAATTTTGAGAGCGAGTGGCTCTTTTGAAAATTGAGTGTTGTATGCCTCGTGGAGGCTTTTCAGTGTAATTTGGAGCAAGGGCTCCTAGGTATGAATGGGGTTTTCTGCCCCTCTGTTAAAACTTATGTTTGGGGTAAAACTGAGCTGATTGCCCAAGCATTGTAAAGTCAGGGCGCGAAGCCCAAATCCTGTAAATATTGTAACTACCCTTTTGACTTGCTACTTTGTACCTGCCATGCTTGTTATTTCTTTGTTTTTGAAAAGAAAATATAACCTTGTTAAATTTTAAATTAATTTTACATTGCACTATAATTTCGTAGCTTGAAACCCATTCACACCCGCACCTTCTTTCACGCATAACTACCACTAAAACACGGTAACACTAATGATGGCCAATGCAAACCCACGGCGTATAACATATTATTGTACCGCCCACTGGCAACAAAGACCCACTGTGTTCCTCATGTAATGGTACTAATCACAAGTAGTCTCATGGTTCTAATTTCAACATCCCTTGGTCGCATCTTAGACAGACAGGGGATACAGTGTGTGTATTATTCGTCTGCGTCCCACACACACAGGGGTAATATGAATGTACAATAATCAGCGGATTTAAGTTCACAACACTGAAAGTTAAAGTATTTTTAATATTAACCAGATACTTGGTTTATAAGCCGGAAAGGACTAATAATGACCTATGTCGGGTATATTTTTTTTTTTTTTTTTTTTTTTGTCTGTTACAGCATCACGAGAAAACGGAAGGGTGGATTTGTATGATGATAATGATTATGATGATGCTTGTTGTTTAAAGGGGACTAACAACTCGGTAATCAGCCCTTAATGGTAGAATTTGAATGAAGGTATTAAAATTTAGTTCCAAGATAAGCAAGAACTTTGAGGTATGTTGTGTTTAAAATAATTCAGCAAGAATTGGAGTTGTTTTTTTTTGCCAGGTCTTGTGGCGACGATGGGACAGGAAAGGGCTAGGAGTGGGAAGGAAGCGGCCGTGGCCTTAATTAAGGTACAGCCCCAGCATTTGCCTGGTGTGAAAATGGGAACCACGGAAAACCATTTTCAGGGCTGCAGACAGTGGGGTTTCCAACCTACTATCTCCCGAATACTGATTACTGGCCGCACTTAAGCGACTGCAGCTAGAATTGGAGTTCAGAGGGGACTTGGAACATAACTAGGGGTGTCACTCTTACGGTTAGTATTCCAGGATAATTGCTCACGAAAGAATATATTTAGAACTTTTTTATCCCGTACCATATTCGATGCCGTGAAAAATTTAGGGAAATATCACGATGGGGCCTTCGGCAATTGTCTACAGTATAACATAAAACTTAATGCACCTTTCTCGCTGTTGTGTTTACAGGAAAATTTCATATGACAAGATTTATTTCGAATATTTAACCTTTTTGACATAAGTATGTCTTAATGGCTAGGGGTCATCTGAAAAATTGCTTCAGGAAATTCGCAACAAGAAATGAGTGGTGGGATGAAAATAAAAATCCACAGCCTGTTCCCAGTCATTCGACCGGGTCAGGAATGGAATGAATGAAACTCCATCTAGCGGCGAGGATAGGAACTGTGCCGGCTGCCGAAGCCTGGCGCACTCCTCTGGGGCAATGATTGATGAATGATAGATGAAATGAAATGATAGTGAAGAGTGTTGCTGGAATGAAATATGACAGGGAAACTGGAGTATCCGGAGAAAATCCTGGTCTGCCTCCGCTTTGTCCAGCACAAATCTCACATGGAGTGACCAGGATTCGAACCACGGAACCCAGCGGTGAGAGGCCGGCACACTGCCACCTGAGCTACGGAGGTTTCTGTTAGCTAGAAAATGTGCAAGTTATGATCAGTGACAGGCTTTCATAACCCTAGTAACTACTGACAGTTAAGAACTCTTTGTAGCACCTATTCTCATTACAATCTTATTGTCAACGTATATTCCCTTGGTTGCCAATAAGTACCTACCGCTGATCGAAAAAACTCTCGGAATAGCCTACATCTTTAATATGAGATACCTCGCTTAGTACTGTATTCCATCTCGTAGCTGTTCCCCAAATCTTAAACCACGACGCAAGTCTATTCCCTCTTTGCCTTGTTTGTGTTCACCTTTCACATTTGACGATAACCGACTGAGGGAGAATTTCTCCTCCTTGACCTCCAATTTTGGTGAGAGGTTCTGCCCTATATTACGGCACGGTGAACTAGAATGAGAAGAAACCCAACCCTTCTTCACAGGCTGGCCTTCCATTTCCATTGTGTGCACTTCTTGGGTGTGTCCAGTTGCTTCCCATGATGGAGCTCGGCTAGCTGCAGGTATTCGAAGAGAACTCTTCAAACATTCTCATTCCTTGCATGAAAAGCATTGCTATGGAGTGTTATAAGCTCTTTTACGTATTCATAACAAACCACGTCAAATTGATTTTAGAGAAGATTTTACCTACTATCGGTCGGAGCAATGTGGATGGAGAGGAGATTGATGATTGATTGATGGCTGTTGTTTAAAGGGGACTAACATCGAGGTCATCGGCCACTAATGGTACGAAATGAAATGACAAACAAAAAGGTCAAAATCATCCACTGACCAAAATAAAATAAAAATTGTTACCGTGGTTTGGTGGATTAGCAGAGGTGAAAGAAGGTGCGGGGGTGAACAGGTCTCAAAATACGAAATTAAAGTTAAGATAAAATTTAACAAGGTTGTATTTTCTTTGCAAAATCAAGAAATAACAAGAATGGCAGGTACAGAGTAGCAAAGCCACTAATTCGAAAATGTACAATTACAGTGTTACAAGATTTGGGCTCCGAGAGCCAGACACATAATTCTTGAGCAATGAGCCCAACTTTACTATATACAAGATTCCACAAAGGGGCAGAAGACCCCAATCATGCCCAGGAGCTCTTGCTCCCAATTACACAGTAAAGCCTCCTCGAGGCACGCAGAAACAAATTTCAAGAAAGAGCGACCCGCTCTTAAGTTCAAGCCTATCAAAGGCCACACCAAACTCCACGTTCAAGCTGTCCTCCAAGGACATATTATTATTATTATTATTATGATTATTATTATTATTATTCGTTTTGCCTCATGACCGAGGCGTTGTGACTATCATAATATTCAGCCCTCTAGCCGATGAACCATACTCCGCCATTCTTCCCTATCTAAAGCTTTCAATGTGGTTACTCTGAGAGAACACTGTAGGGGGCCGTTCACCATGTCAATCCATCGCGTTGGTATTCGTCCTCGTTGTCTGGTTCCCTGGACTTTGCCCTCAACAATCAGCTTTTGTAGACTACCATCTCGACGCATTATATGTCCAAAGTAGCGTACAATTCGTTGAGAGACCTTACACGATAGACGAACTTTTATCTGAAGTTGGTTCAGGATTGATGTGTTCGTGCGATGAGCTGTCCAAGGAATCCTTAACATTTTCCTCCAGCACCACATTTCAAAGCTTTCTATCCGTTCACGATCACGTTTGAGGATGGTCCACGTCTCTGCGCCATACAAGAAGACTGAGAAGACTAGAGATTCAACGAGCTTCTTTTTGGTCTTAATGGTGATGTTGTTATCTTTCCAGATACACAGGGGTAAAAATACCCAACCTACTGAGGCCTATTCAGTAAAAAAAAAAAACAGAAATATTACATGGCCTCCCCAATACCAACTTGAGAGGAGGCGAAACCGCACTCCAAATACGCCTAATTAAAACCTACTTGGCGCTAGGCCTTGAATGCAAGGGCTAATCCCATACTAAAGAGGTGACTTATAGAAGGAGACAATTTACATTTCGGTAAGTAAGAAACGGTTGTGAAAATCAGTTCACCTCAACACAATATGAGTGGGAGCTCGAGAGGGTTAAGCACTCTCTATCCCAATATGTAGTTTAAAAGGATAGAATAGATACCAAGTGTCTTTACATCTTAAAGGAAAGTTACATGGTAAAAGGCTTCGGACCTGCCCCGAGAGTTAAACTGCTGAGCTAGCAAGAAAAGAAGTTATTAAAAGGCCATTACCTGGTGGTTGAACTGCTGCCCGAAGAAAGAGGCGCTACCCGCCCCCTGCTACGTACTTTACACACTGATAGATGTTACTGAAGTGGCACTTCGAAAAATGACGTAACGGACGAAGATAGGCACAGGCCGCGAAGGGCGTGAAAATGAAAAGCTCCCTAGGCCTCGAATGCTCTAATACCGTCGGAGTCGGAAAAGAACAAGAGTTGACCAAGGGAGGTCGGACAGGAGAGAGGCAAGTGAAGAACCTGGCACAAGTAAGTGGAAGCAATGCCAGGACTCAGCTAAGGGCCCTGTGGTCACCAATCCACACTCCCAAGTTGAGAGCACCTTAGGCCCCTTTTAGTCGCCTCTTACGACAGGCAGGGGATACCGCGGGTGTATTCTACATGTGCGTCCCCCACCCGCAGGGGTAGTGTGTTTGGTCCGTGAGAGGTATTTTATTTCACTCAAGTCCGCCGGCAGGACAGTTAGGTGATGATGATGATGATGCTTGTTGTTTAAAGGGGCCTAACATCGAGGTCATCGGCCCCTAATGGTCCGAAATGAAAGAACAAAAATGTCAAATTCATCCACTGACCAAAAAAATAATAATGTCGTCATGAAGAATGAATGGATGGACATGAACCCAACAAAAAAAGAAACAAATAACCAAAATACAGTGGATCAGACTCAAAGATCATACATAATTGATTACTGACCAAGGCACCACTCATGAAGCACGATGATGCTTGATGTCGAAAGGGGTGCAAAAACCATGTCTAAGGCCCCACAGAATGGTACATGTCGCAAGTAAAGTAGAACCATAGTATTGGCATGTTGGGGTACTAATCAAAAGTAGCGAAACTCACGGTGTTCCACACAAGACGGTACTACTCACAAGTATTGTACTTCGTACAGGTAACGCAGACCTATGGTGTTTCTCACACAATGGCGCCACTCATAGCCAACGCAAACCAATGAGTTTCCTCACCTAGGTGTACTAGTCACGGGTGCCGGTCCCACGGGCCCCGTGATGATCCTCACAGAGTGGATACTAATCAAAGGC
Source organism: Anabrus simplex (assembly GCF_040414725.1). Lineage (NCBI taxonomy): Eukaryota > Metazoa > Arthropoda > Insecta > Orthoptera > Tettigoniidae > Anabrus > Anabrus simplex. Next base: position 138,857,929 of record NC_090268.1, read on the forward strand.
AACGCAGACCCACGGTGTCGCTCATATAGTGGTACAACTCACAGGCTACGCCCAGACCCGCGGTGGTGCTCACATGGGTTCGAAGCACGGGTACTGGAAACCCCCAGGCCACGCTCATGACTACTACTAAACACAAACCCATTTCGTACCGAACATAGTGGTACAACTCGCAACTACAGGCAACCCATGGTGTTCCCCGCGTGATGGTACTAATCAAAAGTAGTTTCATGGTTCTAATTCAATCATCCCTTGGTCGCCCCTTTTAGTCGCCTCTCACGACAGGCAGGGGATACCGTGGGTGTATTATTCGTCAGCCTCCCCCACCCACAGAGGGTGTGTGTTTGGTCCGCGAGAGGTATTTTATTTCCCTCAATTCCGCCGGCAAGCCGGTTAGGACCCCCCTATCCGCCACCTGGGACGCGCCACGTGGGATTATCACCTCTCCCCCTGCTACGCCTGCGTAGCAGGTTCGTGGAGGTCCGTTAGGATACCCCTATCCGCCACCTAGGACGCGCCACGTGGGAGTATCACCTCTCCCCCTGCTACGCCAGCGCAGTAGGTTCGTGGATGGAGAGGAGAGGACAGGACTCCGCTACGAAATGTTGGATGTAAAAAACAATAAATTTTACGTTCACAAAATCGATGATGATGACGATGATGATGATGTTTGTGGTGATGATAATGATGCTTGTTGTTTTAAGGGGCCTAACATCGAGGTCACCAGCCCCTAATGGTACGAAATGCAATGACATTTTAAGAGTCCAAAATTAATCAACTGACTAGAATTTAAAACATGATGATGAAGAATAAAAGGATAAATAAGAATTTAAAATAATCAGCGGAACCAACTCACAATACTGAAAGTTAAAAATAATTCCAAACTTGATCTACTCGTTAGAATTCTAAAAGATGACGAACAATGATTGTGAACGTAAATCATCAGTTGATCCGACTCGCAATGCCTCACCTTCCCAGAAACTATATTGAAAAAATGAGTATTACCCACCAAGAGACTGCTTACAAAGCACAATTCTGAATAGATGATTCTCTTTGTACAAAGGGGGTCCAAAATCCACGTCAATGGCATCTCATAATGGTCCTTATCGCTACTAAAGTTTAACTAGGATATTTTTCAAGTTGCCGTACTAATCAAGAATAGCGTACATTCACGGTGTTCCAAACGTTATGGTAGTACTCACAAGTATTGTACGTCGCACAGGCAACGCAAACCCATGGTGTTCCTCACATAGGTGTACTAATCATGGGGACTCGTACTGTCCTGTGGTGTTCCTCACATAATGGGCACTAACCACAGGCAACCCAGACCCACAGTGTCACTCATATAGTGCTACTAATCACAAGTAACGTAAGCCCGTTGTGTGTCCGCATCTAGTGATACTAATCACAGGTACTGTAAAAACATACTGACCCACTCACTACTGCTTAAAAAAACAGATTGTGTACCGAATATAGTGGTACTACTCGGAAGTAAAGGCGACCCATGGTCTGCCCCGCGTAATGGTACTATTAACAAGTACTTTCATGGTTCTAATTCAATCATCACTTGGTCGCCCGCTTTATTCGCCTCTTACGACAGGCAGGGGATACAGTGGATGTATTCTTCGTCTGCGTCCCCACCCACAGGAGGTATTTTATTTCCCTCAAGTCCTTCTGCAAGCCGGTTAGGACCCCCTATCCGCCACCTGGGACGCGCCACGTGGGAGTATCACCTCTCCCTCTGCTACGCCAGCGTAGTGGGTTCGTGGTGGAGCATTATTTTCTTGTGTTCCTTTTCGGATAGGTAAGGTGGTGGTGGTGATGAATGTTTAAAGAGGAAGTAGTACTAGGCAACCATCCCCTATATAACACTAATCAGAGGGGAATATTATAAGGGATCCGACACTTCCGAAAAATGAAGGTATCGGCCAAAGGAAGACAAGGGTCACGAAGGACGTAAAATGATGATGCTTGTTGTTTAGAGGGGGCTAACATCTAGGTCATCGACCCCTATGGTACGAAATGAGACGAAATGGGATTGCAATTTAAAAGTACAAAATTCATCCACTGACCCGAATTCAAAACGTGATGATGAGGAATGAATTGATGAATATGAATTTAAAACAAGCAGTGGATAAGACGCGCAATGCCTCACATTCCCAGAAAAAAAATTTTACTGACCAAGGGACTGCTTACAAAGCCCAATCCTGAATCGATGATGCTTGTCTGAATGGGTGAATATCTATGTCAACGATCTCGCATAATGGCACTTACCGGTAGTAAAGGAGAACCATGATATTTCTCAAGCTGCGGTACTAATCAAAGGTAGCGTAAACTCACGGTTTTCCAAACATTAAGGTACTACTCACAAGTATTGTACGTCGAACAGGTAACGCAGACCTATGGTGTTTCTCACACAATGGCGCCACTCATAGCCAACACAAACCGATGAGGTTCCTCACCTAGGTGTACTAATCACGGGCGCCGGCATTCCCGTGGTGTTCGTCACATAGTGGGTACTAATCACTGGCAACGCAGACCCACGTTGTAGCTCATGTAGTGGTACAACTCACAGGCAACGCCCAGACCCGTGGTGTTGCTCACATGGGTACGACTCACGGGTATTGGAAACCCACACTGAACCCCGCTTGAGTGCTACGAATCACAAAACTATTCAGTACCTAACAGAGTGGTACTACTCGCAAGTAAAAACGACCCATGGTGTTCCGCGCGTGATGGTACTAATCAATAGTTTCATAGTTCTAATACAATCAGCCCTTGGTCTCGCCGTTTAGTCGACTCTCGCGACAGGCAGAGGATACCATGGGTGTATTTTTCGTCTGCCTCCCCCACCCACAGGGGGTGTGTGTTTGGTCCGCGAGAGGTATTTTATTTTCCTCAAGTCCGCCGACAAGCCTGTAAGGACCCCCCTATCCGCCACCTGGGACGCGCCGCATGGGAGTATCACCTGTCCCCTGCTACACCTGCGTAGCAGGTTCGTGGAAGGACGTAAAAATGGAAGACTTCCTAGGATTCGCAAACCTAATACCGTCGGGGTCGAAAGGAACACGAGTTGACCGTGGGAGGTCGGATAGAATAGATGAAAGAGAGGAGCCTGACGCAAGTAAGTGGAAACAATGTCAGGACGCATCTAAGAGACCCGTGGTCGCCAATCCAATCTCCCAAGTTCACAGCCCCTGGGGCCCCTTTTAGTCGCCTTTTACGACAGGCAGAGGATACCGTGTGTGTTATTCTACCGCCCCCATCCACAGGTGGAGGATAGTTAAGGTTTTTATTCACTACAGAGCCCGTTTCACGTCATTTTTTCACTAAGTTTTGCATTGCAGACTTTGTTGGAGGTTTTCCCAAAACACTTCCAGTCTTAAACACTTGCGCAAATAGTTCTGCACAGGTTTTCCACGAATCAGGCTTCGCATAACACTCCAGAATGTACACGCGCTGTTTTATCGTGAGCACCATTTTGTGTTGCATTCAGCAGGTCACTAAACACGTCTGATCCTCTCTCACTCACTCACATGTAATGACACAGCGACGTATGCGGAGATCCGAGAGATTCGCAGACATGTGACAGGAATTGATTGGTGCATCGAAATAACGATTTCATCACTTCCCGTGATGGGTAGTTCTCTTGTTCATTAGCAAAGGTGAATTTCGCGTCAGTCTTATAAGTATTTTGCGGGCCACCCGGTAATAGAACTTCATATCGCTAAATCTCAGGCTCTCTGTTCCACCTGATTTCCACATGACATAATCCACAATGATTACAGCTCCTAATCTTTACGTACCCAATGACACCACAGATCAGAACACTGCCAACTAGTGCAGTGTGCTTGATGTGGATTCATTTTGCTAGACGCCTGACTATAACGGACATTCTGCACTCTACACATTGGGCAATATCTCTGTAGGACTGCTTCAGCCTTTCCTGCCGACAATGCGACATCTGTTTTAATGGCTGATTTGCCAGCACGGTTTTTTCACATAAAAGCGCGGAATTATTGCTGCCTGTTGACTATCAATTGACCTTCCTCGAGAGAAGAATGAGGAGTGGTAAAATATTGTTGACATTGTGCTATGTAATTCAGGTAGACTCGACACGGATGGAAAAAACAAAGCTGGTGTCAATATGTCCTCCTTTTCTTTTTACAAGTCGCCTTTACGTCGCCCCGACACAGATGGGTTTTATGGTGACGATGAGATGGGAATTGGCTAGAAGTAGGAAGGAAGTAGCCATGGCCTTAATTAAGATACATCTCCAGCATTTGCCTGGTGTGAGAATGGGAAACAATGGGAAATCATCTTTAGAGCTGGTGACAGTGGGATTCAAACCCACTATCTCCCGAATGCAAGCTCAGAGCTGCATAACCCAAACCGCATGGCCAACTCACTCGGTAATCATTCGTTTACCCTCCCATATACTGTAGCTCAGATACGCTCTGAAAATGAATGCTATTGCACAATTTATTTTAAGTGATCTCAGTTTTGGCCGGCCCCGTGGTAGGGGTAGCGTGTCTGCCTCTTACTCGGAGGCCCCGGGTTCGATTCCCGGTCAGGTCAGGGAATTTTAGAAAGCCAAGAATAACGGCCGAGAGGATTCGTCGTGCTGACCACACGACACCTCGCAATCTGGGACTGAGCAGCGGTTGCTTGGTATGCCAAGGCCTTTCAAGGGCTGTAGTGCCAAGGAGTTTGGGGGATCTGAGTTTTGTAGAACTAGCGTATAACGTGACCATAGCCGTGGGACCTCCAGTTACGTGGAATACGAGCTTAAGGAACACGATTTTCATTTTTTAAATTTCACATCATTGGCTGGGATTCGAACTACAGTCTTCTAGTAAAATTCCGATGAGGATGTAACTTGGTCACCATCACCCACAGAATGAAAAACACAGTACACTATAAAAGAAAGATACAAAATGTTAAATCAGAGGCTTTAGAATGTAGCCTACAATGCAGCCCAGTAATATAAAGGAAAACCACGACGTATTTCACTAGGAGCAGTCGCAACTTACAGAGTTGAAATACTGGAGCTATAGAATGTGCAGTTCGGAGAACAGTCCAGTTCCGCCCGTCTAAGTACTTCCGCCCGCCTTTCAGCAGAGCTCCTGTAATTACCCGCAGAATCGCGTGTGCCATGCTTTACCTGACCGCTGGGTTATAAGAAGCATCACAGCAACATTGATTCAAAAATAATGACTGGTCTGTTCTCCAGCATCTTGTTTTATAGAAGCTGCCATCCATCGACGTCCAGTGTTGTATTACAAGTTAGTAAAGCACAATGAAAAATGCATCATTTATTTATTTATTTATTTATTTATTTATTTATTTATTTATTTATTTATTTATTTATTTACGTTTTCTTATTAGCTGAATTATTATGCCTTAAAATCTAAGTTAAGGCCACGATATGACCAATAAGCTTAACATTGGCAATGTCATAGGTTGTATAAATAAAGTAACGCGAGATACAGCTTAACGCAGATATGCCTGAGATGCTTCAAGTTTATGTATTTGATGATGATGATGATGATTCTTGTTGTTTAAAGGGGCCTTACATCTAGGTCATCGGCCCCTAATGGTACGAAATAAGACGAAATGTAATGACAATGTAAAAGTCCAAAATTCTTTCACTGACCGGAATTCAAAACGTGAAGAATGAATGAATATGAACTTAAAACAATCAGTGGATTCGACCCACAATGCCCCCACCTTCCCAGAAACCATCTTAAAACAGTATATACTGGCCAAGGGGCTACTTCCAAAGCACAATCCTGAATCGATGATTCTTGTTGTCTAAAGGGGTCCAAAACCCAGGTCAACGGCCCGTCATAACGGTACTTATCGCCAGGAAAATAAGAACCATGGTATTGTACATGTAGCGGTACTAATCATGAGTAACGTACACTTACGGCGCTCCACACATAGTGGTACTGAACCGTATCCTGACGCCCCATAAGAGACACTCAGATTAGTATTTGCCATATTATATAATTTTATTGAAATAAATTTCCGTCAGGCTAGGTAAAAGTAGTGGATCGCAGGATAGCTGAGGCCGGAAGTCCATGGAGACATAAAGTCGCTGGATATTGCGCGATGCTTCCTCGGGACCGTGAGAAAGGCTTAGCGTTACCAGAAGTTAGCACATCTCGACACGTGTAGAAGACGTTGGCCAAGAGGAACACTCAGCCAATTAGACTGCGTGGGTTAGACAAATATGGAGTCTGGATCGCGCGGAATTAATATCCCAGGTTGACCAACATGGACAATTCCATGAAGAAGATATCGCTATAAAGGAGTCAGTTCTGTTAGTTGACGGATTTCCACAGGTCGGAAAATATAATATAAGAAGGAATACGCTATAAAAATAATCTGAGTCACTTTTATATCGTCTAGGGTGTTTTATGGTGTGTTGATATATATTGATATATAAGTCATTGTGAATGTCAAGCACGCTGATTGGTTGCTTCTTTAAACATGCGGAAATCCCATAGCTACAACGGCGTTAGCCAAGCTTCTCCAGCGTCCCAAGCTTTGAGAGCATCACTCTGATGGTGGGAGCCGACGTGGTGTGAACGTTGTTTGGTATTGCTCTGATACTTGTGTGTGAATGTTGCCACGTGGATAGATATATAACAATGCATGGTTTTACGACCGAGAAACAGTGCTTTTAGTCGTGACGTTTACTGAATTAACTGGTGCAGTGCTAAATTGCTAATTTCAATATGGCGCAAAATTTTACTTCAGATAAATAGACGTTAATTATAGCCGCAGACTGGAAAGTGAAGAAGAAACTCTCAGCTGTATTGCATTGTCGTGTCGGTCGCGTTTCGCGAAGAACTTTCGAACTGAACCGCGAGCCGCTCTAACTGTAAAAAAACCCTAATTGATTTATTTTAAGTGTGTTTGTTTGTCAGTAATGTTGGCTTAGTTCACAGCTAACAAGGGTTTGTTCGGCACGTGCAAATCGAGCGGTGAAGAGACATTCACCTAAAGTCTTCTGTGTTGCAGTGTACAGGAAATTTCATCAAGGAGATGGCACCACCCATAGAAGACAGAAGGTTGTTTCTATGTGTTAAAGCAGTGATCAACATGGAGTAAGACACCACCAGGGCAAGGATGTGAGCCGTTGTCAATGTCCAGAGAGTCGTCCAACATAAGACGCATGTTTTAAAATTAGATGGCATGTTATATGAATTATGTTTAAATACTAGTGAAGTTTAGTGTAGGGATTTTTTCTTTAACGTAAATTGTTCCAGACGGCAAGTGTTTAATTTACATTTGTAATGCTGTAAATACGGATACAAAAGCAATGCAATATTTGCATACTTTTATTTTACTTTATGATTAGTTACATAGGATAATGAGGGAATTGTTAGGATTTATTTTGTTGTGTCATTATGCATGATAATTAGTTTGTTATTATTTCGATATTCTTGTATATTAGAGATAGGAGGATTAGATTGACAGGATCATCCACTTTCCGAGTTAAACAATTGCTACGTTGAGAGTAAATTCAATTTAATTTTGGTCATTTAGAAAGTTAGTAACAGTTAGATTGCATGACGCATGTTATTTCAGGAGCTGACATGTGTGGAGCTGTATCGCAACGTTGAATAAGAAAAGTGTCTTCCAATGTAGTTTGGAAACTGCTTCGAACAATGATGTGTATGGTAATCGAACCTGGATTTATAATGGGAGAGTCTGATAAGATTGTAAGAAATATAAGAGGTTTAATGCATGCTGATTTATGATGAAAATGATGATGCTTGGTGTCCTAAGGGGCCTAACATCGAAAGTCATCGGCCCCTAATGGAACGAAATGAACGACATGAGCTATGAAGTAAAAATTTTAAAAACTACCCACTGACTAAAGTTTTAAAAAATTGTGATGAAGAAAAATGAGGGTGACATTAAAACATCCAGTGGGTCTAATACGCAATGCCTTATTTTCTAATAAAATAACAGAAAATACAGGAAAACGAAGGAATAAGGCATTGCCCAGTAGTACAGATATTAACCCAAAATTTGCGTTAGACGTTAAAATAACACATTAAAATGCACAACACAAACTAAAATGAAGACAATGGGATAAAAGCGAAACTGACACAAAAAAAAACTAGGGCAAAGGACATCATCACACACGATAAAACAGACCCCTATCCCTCATAAAGCGGATGACGAGGTCTGCTGACTGCTCGTCATCTCGCAAGATAAGGGAGATTGTACTCGGAAGGTTAAGACTACGGCGCAGATCGACCAGGTCCACACACTCCGTTAGCATGTGTACCACGGTAAGATGGTCGCCGCAGGTACACACCGGAGGGGTTCTCCTTTCAAAAATGCGAATGAGTCAAGATACCGTGGCCGATCCGGAGACGACATAATACCACGGCTTCCCTCCGCGAAGCCCGAAGGGAAGTCCTCCATACCTTCCTTGTTCCTTTAATCGCTCTAAGCTTATTGGGAAGTGGAATGGCCTGCCACTCCATCTCCCAATGGGACAACCAGATGTCTCAACTGAGAGCGAATATCACTTGCTGGAACCTTGAAAGGCAACTCGTTTCCCTCTATCCCCATGTGGCTTGGGAGTCACAGAAACGTGATTCTGGTGCCAGCATCCCAACACCCGGCCAGCAGGTCCTGAATTCGCTGCACCAGAGGGTGCCGAGGGAAACAGGTATCAATAGACTGGAGCGAACTCAAGGAGTCAGTACACACAAGAAAGTGTCAGCGCTCATTGTACAGTGCGTACCGCAGAGCTCTACAGATAGCATAGAGCTCTGCTGTGTACACAATACAGGTTTCCGGGAGAGCAAAAAGGAACCTATCATTATCGATGATTGATTGATGATTGTTGTTTAAAGGGGCCAAACATCTAGGTCATCGGCCTCTAATGGTACGAAATGAGACGAAATGGAATGACATATTAAAAGTCTAAATTTCTCCACTGACCAGAATTCAAAAGCGTGAGAACGAAGAATGAAGGGATGGACATGAATTTAAAACAATCAGTGGATGCGACCCGCAAGGTCTCACATTCACATAAACTGACGTGACAAAATAGCATTACTGACAAGGGGACTACTGCTATAGCATAACACAATCGATTATGCGTGCAGTCAACAGGGCGTCCTAAATCGAAGTTATCAGCCCCTCATAACAGTACTGATCGCTAGCAAAGTAGAACCATGGTATTTGTTCTGTTGCGGTACTAATCAAAAGTAGCAGAGACTTGCGGTATTCCACACACTGTTGTACTACTCAGAGCTTATGAAATCCGACATAGAAGACAGACCCATGTTTTTTCTCACTTTGCGGCGCCATTTACAGGCAACGCAAACCTATGGTGTTCATCACAGTGTACTAACCACAGGGACCTCTCCCTATCCCGTGGTGTTCCTCATATAGTGGGTACTAATCATAGGTAAGGCAGAACCATGGTAGCTATCATCCCATGGTCCTGCTCATATGGTGGTACTAACCACAGGTACTGCAAAAGCCGACCGCACGGTGCTCCTGTGTGCTACTAATCACAAACCAATTTCGTACCCAATGTAGTGGTACTACGCACAAGTAAAAGCAACCCTTGGTGTTCTCAGCGTGGTGGTACTAATCACAAGTAGTTTCATGGTTCTAATACAATCAACACTTGGTCGCCCCTTTTAGTCGCCTCTCACGACAGGCAGGGGATACCGTGGGTGTATTATTCGTCAGCCTCCCCCACCCACAGGGGGTGTGTGTTTGGTCCGCGAGAGGTATTTTATTTCCCTCAAGTCCGTCGGCAAGCCGGTTAGGACCCCCCTATCCGCCACCTGGGACGCGCCACGTGGGAGTTTCACCTCTCCCCCTGCTACGCCTGCGTAGCAGGTTCGTGGCCTATCATTATCGACAACGAACGCACAGCCCACCTTCGTATCTGTCCTTGAACCATCCGTGTAGACGACGACTGAACCTGTATAGCGGCCAACAACGGACCGGAAGAGCCTCCGATAAACCGAAGTGTCCGTGTTTTCCTTTGGGCCTGTGTGCAGATCCAGGATTATCTCAGGTCGTCGTACGACCCACGGAGGTACCCCACTCGGTTGTCTGACAAGGCAAGGAACCGAAGGCACGTCAAACAATTCGGAACTGCTATCCAAGCGTATCCCAACCGGCGGCGTCGCTCGAGAGCAAGCAGCGTACAGCAAACGGTTGCCATTGTTGAACACGCAAGGATAGCTTGGGTGAAGTGGCATCTGTCGCAAATTAGCAGCATAGGTAAGAAGCATTTGCTGGCGCCTCAGGTGTAAAGGCGGCACACGAGACTCAGCGAGTAGGCTGGCAATGGGGCTTGTAAGAAAAGCTCCCGTCGCCAACCTAACCCCGCCGTGGTGGATGCTCTTTAGCATCAGAAGAATGTTTGGTCTTGCTGAGCCATATGCTGCACTGCCGTAGTCTAGGCGAGATAAAATATGTGCCCTATAGAACCGTAGGAGCACCGTGCGGTCAGCCCCCCAAGAAGTGCTGCTAAGAAACTTCAGGATATTAAGCTTCTTAGTGCATTGCACTTTTAACTGCTGCACATGTGGCTCCCACGATAATTTACTGTCAAAAAGGAGCCCAAGAAATCGGTAAGTGTCAACAACTGGAAGAACGACATTTCCTAAATAAAGCTCAGGATGTGGGTGAAGAGTACGTTGACGAAAGAACTGGACAACAGAGGTATTTGCTGCAGAAAACTGAAAGCCATGTTCTAAGGTCCACTGCTCCACCCTCCTAACAGCTTGCTGTAACTGTCGCTCTGCGACTGCCATACTGCACGAGCTATAGTGCAGAGCAAAATCGTCTACATATAGGGACGGTATTACTACTGGACCAGCAGCAGCGACAATACCGTTTATGGCAATCGCGAACAGAGTGACACTAAGGACCGATCCCTGTGGGATTCCATTTTCTTGAACGTGGTATTGCGAATATGTCCTCCATACTCGGACACGGAAGAGAGAGAGGGAAAAAATCGCTAAAAATACCGGCAAGTGACCTCGGATTCTCCATTGATGCAGAACTGAAAGGATGCCATATCGCCATGTGGTGTCGTGGGCCTTCTCGAGGTCAAAGAAAACAGCTACCAAGTGCTGTTTGCGGTGAAACGCATCCTGAATAGAGCTCTCCAGGCGCACCAAGTGGTCATTGGTGGATCGAGCGGCTCGAAAACCACATTGGTACTCGGACAAGAGTCCTTGTTTCTCCAGACACCATACGAGACGGCGATTTACCATCCTCTCAAATAGCTTACACAGGCAGTTTGTAAGACAAATTGGTCTGCAACTTCCTGCATACTTAAGTTCTTTGTCAGGATTAAGGACAGGAATGACTATGCCCTCTCGCCACTGAGACGGAAAACCACCCTCTATCCAGATCCGGTTGAACACACGAAGGAGATATAGTAAACTATCATCACTAAGGTGTTTCAACATCTGGTTATGGATGTTGTCCGGTCCAGGAGACGTGTCCTTGCAAAGCGCTAAGGCGCTGCGGTGTTCCCACTCCGTAAAGGGCACGCTGTAGTCCTCTGAAGCTTGGGTGGCAAAACTAAGGTGATGACGTTCTGCCTCCCGCTTCAGAGCGAGGAAATCAGGATGGTAATTCCCGGAGCCAGATACATTCGCGAAATGACTAGCTAGATGGTCAGCAATCGCGAGAGGGTCAGTGACAATATTGCCTGCAATGGAAATTCCCGGTACACCAGATGATCCTTGGATACCCGAAATCCGTCGAAGCTTAGTCCACACTTCGGATGAAGGTGTATGTGATGTCATAGACGACACATATCTCTCCCATGAAGCCTTCTTACTTTGTCGAATAAGAACTCGCGCCTTAGCGCGGAGTTTCTTAAATGTTACCAAGTTGGCCACATAGGCTGTCTACGGTAACGTTTATGAGCGCGACGGCGTTCTTTGATGGCTGCTGCTATTTCATCGTTCCAAGAAGGAACGAGTTTTCGGCGAGGAAACCACGAGAGATATCATCGTTAAAGACAGCTAATGATGTGTACTTTGGCCAATCAGGATGTTAAAGTATCCGCCGAGGAGGAGCCTCGACGGGTTTATGTTTCAACAAAGTAAGAATGATGGGAAAATGGTCACTGTCACAGAGATCATCGTGTGCATTCCACCGAAACAGTGGAACCAACGTTCGGCTGCATAGACTTACGTCTATGCGAGAATATGTGCCGTAACGTACACTGAAGTGAGTTGGTTCCCCTATGTTCAAAATACATAAATCCTGATGTGTTAGTAGTGCTTCCAGCTCTCTTCCTCGGGGGCAAGGCGTCTCAAGAGTCCCATATGGGGTGATGGGCGTTAAAATCTCCCAATAAGAGGAAGGGTGGTGGAAGCTGATCTATAAGATCAGCGACATGATTTATGTTCAGATGCTGGCCTGGTGGAAAAAAAAAATTACACACTGTTACTATGACAGGCAGCGGAACGCGAACAGCTACAGCCTCAAGAGGGGTTCTTAATGGAACCTCTTCGCTGTAGGTATCAGAACGTACAAAAATGACACCACCACCGGAAGCCCGGTGAGCGTAGTGTCGTTCTGTCGAGTATGGTCTGAAATTACTCAAGACCGTATGATGACCAGGTCTGAAGTTGGTGTCCTGAGTACAGACTATACTCACTCAAGTAAGTAAGTAAGTAGGTAAGTAAGTAAGTAAGTAAGTAAGTAAGTAAGCAAGCAAGTAAGTAAGTAAGTAAGTAAGTAAGTCGTCTTTATTCGTGGCGGAGTTAGTGCTCAAGGCCCTCTCTTACACTTAACCACATTTAAAATATTTAACGTACAAATATTTTTAAATAAAACAAATCATTTTAAAAATATAGTGTACCGGGCCGGTACACCTCCGCTCCGCTAATTCAAACATTGCGCCATTTGAAACTCCTCTACTGGAGGAAGCCTGAACTTTAACTACAGTGTTAATTCTCAAGGTTCTCAGAAGATGTCCCTACTTGTAAATTTTGAAGTGTTCTGAACTGTGTCGTTTTCGATGTATTTTTGTTTTCCCTGTAGTAAGAAGTGTGAACATTCTCTTCTAGATGGCACTACTGAAGGACTACAATTGTGCACCCTAGTGCGAAGTGAAAGAACTGTTTTTTTGGAGAAATTTTGTGTTCATAATGTTCCGGGGTATCTGTGGAACAGCAGAGATGAAAGAAGGTGCGGGGGTGAACAGGTCCCAAAATACGAAATTAAAGTTAAGATAAAATTTAACAAGGTTATATTTTCTTTTCAAGATTAAGAAATCATCATCATATGTTTACCCTCCAGGTTCGGCTTTTCCCTCGGACTCAGCGAGGGATCCCACCTCTACCGCCTCAAGGGCAGTGACCTGGAGCTTCAGACTCTGGGTCGGGGATACAACTGGGGAGTATGACAAGTACCTCGCCCAGGCGGCCTCACCTGCTATTGTGAACAGGGGCCTTGTAGGGAGATGGGAAGATTGGAAGGGATAGACAAGGAAGAGGGAAGGAAGCGGCCGTGGCCTTAAGTTAGGTACCATCCCGGCATTCGCCTGGAGGTGAAGTGGGAAACAACGGAAAACCACTTCGAGGATGGCTGAGGTGGGAATCGAACCCACCTCTACTCAGTTGACCTCCCGAGGCTGAGTGGACCCCGTTCCAGCCCTCGTACCACTTTTCAAATTTCGTGGCAGAGCCGGGAATTGAACCCGGACCTCCGGGGGTGGCAGCTAATCACGCTAATCACTACACCACAGAGGCGTACAAGATTAAGAAATAACAAATAAAACAGGTACTCAGTAGCCGAAACACAATTCGAAAATGTACAATTACAGTGATTACAGGATTTGGGCTCCGAGAGCCAGACACACAATTCTTGAGCTATAAGCCCAACTTTACGATATACAGAATTCAACGAAGGGGCAGAAGACCCCAATCATGCCTAGGAGCACTTGCTCCTCTTTACACGGTAAAGCCTCCGCGAGGCATACAACAACTCAATTTTCAAGAAAGAGCCACTCGCTCTCAAAATTTAAGCCTATCAAAGGCCACACCAAACTCCACTTTCAAGTTCTCCTCCAAGGACATGAAAACAGGGGTAAAAATACCTAACCTACTGAGGCCTATTAAGTAAAGAAACAGGTAAATTACATGGCCTCTAAAATACCAACTTGAGAGGAGGCGTTCTTGCACTCCTAATACACTTTATCTAAAACCTACTTGGCACTAGGCCGTTACTGCAAGGGCTAATCCCATACTAAAGAGGTGACTTTTAGAAGGAAACAATTTACATTACGTTAAGGAAGAAACGGTTGTGAAAATAAGTTCACCTCAATGCATTATGAGTGGGAGCTCGAGAGGGTTAAGCACTCTCTATCCCAATATGTAGTTTAAAAGATAGAATAGATACCGAGTGTCTTTACATTTTAAAGGAAAGTTACATGGAAAAGGCTTCGGACCTGCCCCGAGAGTTAAACTGCTGAGCTCGCAAGAAAAGAAGTTATTAAACGGCCATTACCTGGTGGCTGAACTGCTGCCCGAAGAAAGAGGCGCTTCCCGCCCCCTGCTACGTACTTTACACAAAGATAGGTGTTACTGAAGTGGCACGGAGACCCTAAAATCAGCAGTTTATAAACCCTCGCGGAAAGTTCGAGGCGTTTCAGGAATGAGAACACCCTCCCGCAAGAATTTTATTGGCTAGGGTTAAGCAACATATCCAAGTTGAAGAAGATACACCTGATTGGTCATAAATTAATTAAAGAAATTCGAGATTGGCTAAACTCAAACCTGGCGGAAGGAAGGGGTTAATATTGCCAACATAAACAATAACTGAAAGAAATTTAACAAAGAACAAACTTATGAACACAAAATTTCTTCAAATACATAGTTCTTTCACTTCGCACTAGGGTGCACAATTGTAGTTCTTCAGTAGTGTCCTCTAGAAGAGAATGTTCACACTTCTTACCACAGGCAAAACAAAAATACATCGAAAACGACACAGTTCAGAAACTTCAAAATTTACAAGTAGTGACATCTTCTGAGGAACTAGAAAATTAACACAGTAGCTAAAGTTCAGACTTCCTCCAGAAGAGGAGTTCCAACTGGCGCAAAGTTTGAATTAGCGGCGTGGGGGTGTACCACCCGGTACACATAACTTTGTTCTTTGTTAAATTTCTTTCAGTCATTGTTTAGGTTGGCTGGATAACCCTTCTCTTTCCGCCAGTTTTGAATTCGACCAATGAGTAATTTTTGTGATTAATTTTCCACCAATCCTAGATGTCTTCTTCAGTTTTGACTTGTAATCTTTTGGCCGTCCAATAAAAGCTTGTGGGCGGGTGTTCTTATTCTTGAAAGGTCTCGAATGTTCCGCGAGGGTATATAAACTGCTGATTTTCGGGTCTCTGCGCCACTTCAGTAACATCTCTCATTGTGTAAATTATGTAGCAGAGGGCGGGAAGCTCCTCTTTCGTCGGGCAGCAGTTCTTCAATAAGGTAATGGCCTTTTAATAACTTCTTTTCTTGCTAGCTCAGCAGTTTAACTCCCGGGGCAGGTTCGATACCTTTTACCATGTAAGTTTCCTCTAAAATGTAAAAGACTCTTGGTATAAATTCTATCTCTTTAAACTACAAATTGGGATAGAGAGTGCCTAACCCTCTCGAGCTCCCTTTCATATTGTTTTTGAGGTGACTACGTTTTCTCAACCATTTTTCTTCGTTTCGTAATGTAATAAGTTTTCCTATCGTGTCACCTCCGTAGAATGGGATTAGCTCTTGCATAAGCGGCCTAGGGCCAAATTAGGTTTTAATAAAGTGTATTAGGAGTGCAAGTACGCCTTCACTCAAATTGGTATTTTGGGGCCATGTCATTTACCTGTTTCTTTACTTAATAGGCCTCAGTAGGTTGGGTATTTTTTACCCCTGTGTTATTGTACTTGGAGGACAGCTTGAATGTGGAGTTTGGTGTGGCCTTTGGTGGGCTTGAACTTTGAGAGCGAGTTGCTCTTTCTTAAAATTTGGTTTCTGTGTGCCTCGAGGAGGCTTTACCGTGTAATGTGGAGCAAGTGCTCCTGGGCATGATTGGGGTTTTCTGCCCCTTGGTGGAATCTTGTATATAAGTAAAGTTGGGCTGATTTCTCAAGAATTGTGTGTCTGGTCATCGGAGCCCAAATCCTGTAATAACTGTAATTGTACATTCTCGATTTGTTGCTAGGCTACTGAGTACCTGTTATATTTGTTATTTCTTGATCTTGAAAAGAAAATATAACCTTATTAAATTTTAAATTAACTTTAATTTCGTAGATTGAGACCTATTCATCCCAGCACCTTCTTTCACCTCTAACTACCACGGATAACTCCGTAACATATAGTACTTGTTACGGAGATATCCGTGGTAGGTAGAGGTGAAAGAAGGTGCGGGTGTGAATGGGTTTCAAGCTACGAAATTATAGTGCATGTAAAATTAATTTAAAATTTAACAAGGTTATATTTTCTTTTCAAAATCAAAGCAATAACAGACATGGCAGGTACAATGTAGCAAAACAAGGGGAGTTACAAAATTTACAGGTTTTGGGCTTCACGCCCTAACTTCAGCGATCAGCTCAGTTTTACCACAAACACAAGTTTTAACAGAGGGGCAGAAAACCCCGTTCATCCCTAGGAGCCCCTGGCTCCGAATTACACAGAAAAGCCTCCACGAGGCATATGACACTCCATTTCAAAAGAGCGATCCGCTCTCAAAATTTAAGCCTCTCAAAGGCCACACCAAACTCTACCTTCGAGCTGTCCTCTAAGGACGTATTTACAGGGGTAAAATACCCAAACTACGGAGGTCTATTACATGAAAAGAAGGTTGATTACATGACCTCTAAAATAACAATTTGAGAGGAGGCGAACTTGCACTCCTAATACACTTTGTTTTTAAAACCTAATCTGGCTCTGGGCCGCTAACGCAAGGGCTAATCCCATACTACAGAGGTGACTTCAGAAAATAACAATTTACATTACATCACGGAAGAATTGGTTTGAAAAATAAGTCCACCTCAAAACAATATGAGTGGGAACTCGAGAGGGTTAGCACTCTCTATCCCAATATGTGGTTTAGAAGATAGGATAGGTACCAGTAGTCTTTACATTTTAAAGGAAGGTTACATGGTGGAAGGCCTAGAACCCGCCCCGAAGATTAAACTGCTGAGCAAGCAAAGAAAGAAGTTATTACTTGGCCATTACCTTGTTGTAGACGCCGCCGAAGAAAGAGGCGCTTCCCGCCTCCTGCTATGTACTTAATACACTGAAAGATGGAACAGAAATGGCCCGGAGACCCCAAAATCAGCAGTTTATATCCTCTCGCGGAAGATTCTAGGCGTTAGGGGAAAGAAAACACCCTCCCACAAAATCTTTATTGGTTCGGGAAAAGAAACCCCTACATAGAGGAAGAAGAAACACATTATTGGTGGAAAATTAATTAAAGAAATTCGGGATTGGCTAGATCCAAAATAAGGGGAAAAAGAGGGGTATACAGCCAACTTAAACCATGACAGAAAGAAATTTAACAAAGAACAAACTCTTGAAATAAAAATTTCTCCAACAAAATAGTTCTTTAACTCCGCACTAGGTCGCACTATTGTTGATCTTCAGTAGTGTCCTCTAGAAGAGAAAGTTCACACTTCTTACTTCAAGCGAAACAAGAACACATCAAAAGTGACACAGTTCAAAAACTCAAAATTTTCCACGTGGTGACATCTTCTGAGAAAATAGAGAATTAATAGAATAGATAAAGTTCAACCTTCCTCCAGAAGAGGAGTTTCAACTGGCGCAACTTTTAAATAAACAGAGTAGAGGTGTACCGCCCGGTACAGACCTCCCCCCCCAAAAGTTCCTCCAAGGGGTAACACAGAAGAACATAAGTTTTGTTTCCAAAATAAGGTCCAAGTTTTGATGTTGATGTTAAGATTAATTGCGGAAGCATTTATAAGATTTTAGTAATTTGGTTGGTTGCAATTTCAAAATTTTGTTGTTGCAGGTGCAGTAAAGTTTTTCTGTTGTAGTAGTTGAATTTCTGAAGATAAACCTTTAATGCTTAAAAGTGAAGAAAAGTTTTGCAATGTCCACCAAATATTGTTGTTAAATTCCCAAATGCAGTTATCTCTTATAGTAACTGTCCATGTAGTTGATGTAGATTGAGTCGGATGGCCAGACCGGCCGTTGCAGCTTGCGTCCAACGGAGGCCGCTCGGACCCCTTAAGTACCCTGAGATACCGCTCGCCCGCACTATGAGGGGAGCAGAGGTGTTGAAGTACGCCGCGCCCGCGGTGAACAGATACAGGCTGCGGGCATGTAGCAGGTCGTGCGCCGCACATCAGCCTTGGCCGGGAGGTGAGCTCCGGCTCGCCGTGCACATGTCGTCCTCGCTGGAGAGGAGGGGGCCCATCCCCCTCCCCAGTTGCTGCACGGCGCTGCGCGGCTGCGGGGGCGCTGAAACATTGAAGCTAGGCGGCAGAATTGTGTTGGACAATCATTTTCTTAGAGGGTACAGGCTTGTGGAGAGGTTGAGGGGCCAGCGGCGTGTAGATATCCATGGCATTTACTATTATGAAGCCACAGTGTAAGGTGGAGCAGGAGACGGGAGCGTGGTAATGGCCGTGGCAAGAACAGGATGGCAGTTTAATGGGTCGGGGCAGGTTTCACAAACATGCTTACATAAGAAACAAAATCCTATAGAAGGGGCAGAATGCCTTAAAAGTGAAACTCAAAAAAAAATATAACCTTCATATCCTTTCAAAATAATATGAAGCAAGTTAACACAGAAATTACACCGGTTTCACCTGGGACAGGTGAACCCTAAATATCCTCTCGGTGGCTGGATTACTTAGCAATAAGGTAACCGGCGTAAGAAAATCGAGAATGATACAAGGCCCATGAAATCTGGGGGCAAGCTTGCCCGCGGGAACAAAATTTTTGACCATAACCTGGTCGCCTACCTTCAAAGTGGTGGGTCTCCGTCCACGATCATACCTTTCCCTAACCTTTTCATGAGACACTTTAAGATTGGCTTTAGCCTTCTTCCAAAGATCTTTAATGTTATCCGGATCTATTGTCTCGGGTAGAATGTCATTCAAAGACCAGAGGTTAGAGAGCGGCGAGTTGGGAACAAACTTAAACATTAAAGAAGCTGGAGTAAACTTGTGAGATTCATGAACCGCCGAATTCAAAGCAAAAGCTATCCAATGCAGGGACGTGTCCCACCTGGAAGGATCTTCATGATGATAGGCAATGAGTGCGGACCTGAGATTACGGTTAACCCGTTCAGCCAGAGATGGTTGAGGATAATAAGCAGATGTAGTTACATGAGAGATGGACAAGTCAAAACAGAATTTACGAAATAAATTTGATGTAAAAGCCTTAGCATTATCAGATACAATATATTGACACGGACCAAAAGAAGCAAAAATAGAATTTAGGCAAGTAATGGTGGACTGAGCGGTAGCCAGCTTAGTCGGAAATAACCAGGAAAATCTTGTAAAACCATCTACACACACAAAGATGAACTTGTTGGCATTACCCTTTGACTGGGGGAAGGGTCCCACATAATCGATATACAGGCGTTCCATGGGGCGCGACGCTTGATGAGAAGACAAAAGGCCTACTTTAGTGGACATGGTGGGTTTACTGATCAAACAAGATTTACAAGCTTTTACAAGTTCCCGAATTTCACCGTCCATACCTTTCCATATGAACATTTCACGAATCTTTTCACGAGTTTTAAAGATTCCAAGATGCCCCCCCAATGGGGTCTCATGATAGTATTTGAAGATCATAGGTACAAGAACCGCTGGAACAACAACTTTCATCAACTTATCATGCCTCGAAGGGCAACATAGAACACCATTCCTCAGAACATAAGGGACAGCATGTTCCCCAGAAGAAAGGGTTTCCATTATCGGAGCCAGCGTCGGATCTTCACGTTGGTATTTCTCAATATCCCTAAAAAGCATGGGAGCATCTGTTAAGATGGCATTAACACCAGATAGTATGGACTCGGAAGGTGATGAACTGTCGACCGGTTCGTGGGTCTCTACGTCGTTATGAAACATACGGCTGAGTCCATCGGCAACAACATTTTCAGTACCTCTGATATGCCGTACATCGAATTGGAAGGCAGAAATACGGATGGCCCAACGGGCTATACGACCTGTACGACGCGGCCTACCTAAGACCCAGCTTAAGGCTTGATTATCTGTCTCCAGATCGAATTTGACGTGTTCCAGATAGAGACGGAACTTTTCTAAGGCGAATAAGACTGCCAAACCTTCAAGCTCATATATGGAGTACTTTGCTTCTTGAGCTGACAATGTCCTAGACGCATAGGCGATGGGTCGCCTCCCTAGTTCAGTTTCTTGAAGAAGAACTGCAGCTACTGCTGACGACGATGCGTCGGTTTGGACGATGAATTTCTTCGAGAAATCAGGCATAGCAAGTACAGGGGCATTACAGAGAGCTAATTTCAGATCTTCGAAAGCGGCTTGTTGAGAAGGTCCCCACTCGAATTTGATGCCTTTCCTACGAAGAAGGTTTAAGGGCGCCGCTCTATTAGCAAAGTTAGGAATAAACTTCCTGAAGAAATTCACCATACCAATGAATCTAGCGATACCTTTGATGTCCTTAGGAGGTTTAAAATCACGGATGGCCTGTGTTCTAGAATGATCGACAGCTACCCCATCGGGTGACACAATATGCCCTAGGAATGACATAGAGGGCTTAGCAAAGGCAACCTTGGACAACTTGACAGTTAACCCAGCCTTACGAAGGCGATTCAGAACTTCTCGCAGATGATCTAGATGTTCTTCAAAAGTCTCGGAAAATACGACGACGTCATCCAAGTAGTGATATAAGTACTCAAATTTGATGTCGGAGAAGACCCTATCTAGTAGCCTAGTGAGCACAGCTGCCCCCGTGGGGAGCCCGAAAGGCACGCGGTTGTATTCGTATAAATTCCAGTCCGTGGCAAACGCAGTAAGATGTTTAGACTCTTCGGCAAGGGGAATTTGATTATAGGCCTGATTCAAGTCCAAGATGGTGAAGAACTTGGCCTTACGAAACCATGAAAAGCAAGAATGAAGGTCGGGAAGGGGCACAGATTGCAACACCACCTTCCGATTGAGAGCCCTGTAATCAATGACAGGCCTGAAGCCTCCTTGGGGTTTCGGGACTAGAAAAATAGGCGAAGAATACGCTGACTTAGAGGGCCTAATAATACCATCCTTCAACATCTGATCGATGATTTCTTTCAGAGCCTTCATTTTAGGTGGAGATAGTCTATACGGTGGAAAGCGAACAGGAATCGAATCCGTGACCTCGATTTTGTATTCAATAAGGTCAGTAACACCAAGAGTATCAGAGAACACCTCGGGAAACGACTGACACAGTTTCCGAATACTATCAGCCTGCTCCTCAGGTAGATGTCTAAGGTCTAACAACATCTCATCCTGGGTAGGCGAAATAGATGAACATGATACAGAATTACACTTTAACAAGGGAATTCTACAATTGGACGCAAATTTGAATGTGCACGACCTACTCTGGAGATCGAGCACAAGACCAGTGTGAGAAATGAAGTCCGCTCCCAATATGATGGGGCAAGACAAACGCTTGGCCACAAACAATTTGATCTTCCATGTAAATTTAAAAACCCGAATTTTGACATGTAAGGAACCTAGAATTTCTAATGGAGATGAATTAGCCGAAACATATTTAACAGGAGATGAGTCATAGTCAGGGAGTTTACAAACCGATTTCAATTTAGAATACCAATCAGCCGAAATAATGGAACAAACACTGCCTGAATCTAAGAGAGCTGTTACAGGCTCGTTATTTAACTCAATCTTAAGATAAGGAACAGGTGCGGGGGTATCCGCCGCAATCCTAAGACACTCTTTAGGGCATTCAAAAGATGAATTTGAAGGCTGGTCGTTCCCTGCATTTACAACCTGTTTACTAGGGGCTGAGTCTCGGGAATATGGATTAGTCGGCTCAGCCGACGCCACTAGTCACTTTTTATTATTGGCATAGCTGGAATTTGCACCAGAAGTTGAGCAGGAGGGGGTGCTATTTGAGTTTGGGCAATTCTTGGCGATATGTGAGAAGGCCCCACACTTAAAACAGCCTTGTGATGACCCTGCTCCATTCCTTGTCCCACTTGACTTGATCAGAGGACACTTATTCCGCAGATGGTCAGGCGACCCACAAGCATAACATTTACGGGGATTGACTGGTCGGCGAGGTGGAGGCCGAGTGCTACTAAAGGAAGGGGGGGGGTTCTTTCGCCACACGCAAGGAATCGGCATACCTAACTCCTTCCGCAGAGACGGCTAATGCTTCCAGTTCAGAGAAGGTTTGCGGGCACGCCGCGAAACACAAATATGACCTGTAGGGTGGTGAAATCCCTTCGACAATAGCTTGCACGATCTGATCCTCAGGGAAGTGGAGAGCAAACACCCTAGTATAAAACTTAATATCTTGGATGAAGTCTGCCAGGTTTTCATCCAAGCGCTGTACCCGATAATAGTATTTCTGAATAAGGGAGGACCTGGCCCTAGCCGGGATGAAGTTAGCTAGCAAATGGGCATGGAAATCCTCAATAGAAGATTGCTCGGCAATGGCTCTAACTATTTTGTCAGATAGAACACCAATAGCATAAGGATAGATAATTTGCAAAATTTGACATGGGGAAAGAGAAAACACAAGGGCATGATCCTGAAATTCCACTAGAAATCTTAAAAATGACATTACGTCACTGGTGGTGTTGACGGAAAACTTAGAGATACCTCTAAGCAACATTGCCAAAGGATGAGGCAAGCTGCTGAACCCAGGTGACATAGTCGTTAAAGGTTTCAATGGCAAAGAAGTTAATTCAGAGCGGATGTTACTCAATGACGCACGGCGTTCAGATTCGTTGTTCGATGGGGCAGAGATAGTTTGAGCAGCAACGGTTATCCTATTGACTTCTCCCTGAGGAGGCTCTTCCTCGTTACCTACATTCACCGTGGCGGGTTGATCAGTTTTGGGAGGAACTTCGCCGGTTAGCAATTGAGTGACCTTATTAGACAATTCAGAAATAGTTTCAAGGAGCGTATTAGCGTCCTTCCTCTGGACGTCATTCACCTTTAGAGACAACAGATCATTAACTCTATTTGCAAAGTGATACAGCCTGCCTTGCACACGCTTAATTTGATTAGGAGACGGATCGTTTTCATCAAAAAAGCTGACTACCGATGCTAGCCCAGTAATATTCTCGACAATCGTGGAAAGAGAGTCATCAATTTCTTTCTCTCCCAAATTGGGGATGGAAATGTGCAAATCAAGGGACTCTCTAAGCTTGTTAGTATCTATTGCAACCGTGCCTCCAGATTGAACGTTTCTGATAGTTAACTCATATATCAACTCCTCTTTACGCAAGTAGTTAAGGAGGAGAACATCGCGAGGGCCGGGCATGATGACAGAACAATTTTGAAAAACTCAAAAATTCCAGCAACTAAGAAAATTGTTAGAGTTCGAATCAAAGCAATGTTTAGCCGTCAAAAGGGGCTAAATTGAGACCCATTCAACCACGCTCTGCTACCACTTGTTACGGAGATATCCGTGGTAGGTAGAGGTGAAAGAAGGTGCGGGTGTGAATGGGTTTCAAGCTACGAAATTATAGTGCATGTAAAATTAATTTAAAATTTAACAAGGTTATATTTTCTTTTCAAAAACAAAGCAATAACAGACATGGCAGGTACAATGTAGCAAAACAAGGGGAGTTACAAAATTTACAGGTTTTGGGCTTCACGCCCTAACTTCAGCGATCAGCTCAGTTTTACCACAAACACAAGTTTTAACAGAGGGGCAGAAAACCCCGTTCATCCCTAGGAGCCCCTGGCTCCGAATTACACAGAAAAGCCTCCACGAGGCATATGACACTCCATTTCAAAAGAGCGATCCGCTCTCAAAATTTAAGCCTCTCAAAGGCCACACCAAACTCTACCTTCGAGCTGTCCTCTAAGGACGTATTTACAGGGGTAAAATACCCAAACTACGGAGGTCTATTACATGAAAAGAAGGTTGATTACATGACCTCTAAAATAACAATTTGAGAGGAGGCGAACTTGCACTCCTAATACACTTTGTTTTTAAAACCTAATCTGGCTCTGGGCCGCTAACGCAAGGGCTAATCCCATACTACAGAGGTGACTTCAGAAAATAACAATTTACATTACATCACGGAAGAATTGGTTTGAAAAATAAGTCCACCTCAAAACAATATGAGTGGGAACTCGAGAGGGTTAGCACTCTCTATCCCAATATGTGGTTTAGAAGATAGGATAGGTACCAGTAGTCTTTACATTTTAAAGGAAGGTTACATGGTGGAAGGCCTAGAACCCGCCCCGAAGATTAAACTGCTGAGCAAGCAAAGAAAGAAGTTATTACTTGGCCATTACCTTGTTGTAGACGCCGCCGAAGAAAGAGGCGCTTCCCGCCTCCTGCTATGTACTTAATACACTGAAAGATGGAACAGAAATGGCCCGGAGACCCCAAAATCAGCAGTTTATATCCTCTCGCGGAAGATTCTAGGCGTTAGGGGAAAGAAAACACCCTCCCACAAAATCTTTATTGGTTCGGGAAAAGAAACCCCTACATAGAGGAAGAAGAAACACATTATTGGTGGAAAATTAATTAAAGAAATTCGGGATTGGCTAGATCCAAAATAAGGGGAAAAAGAGGGGTATACAGCCAACTTAAACCATGACAGAAAGAAATTTAACAAAGAACAAACTCTTGAAATAAAAATTTCTCCAACAAAATAGTTCTTTAACTCCGCACTAGGTCGCACTATTGTTGATCTTCAGTAGTGTCCTCTAGAAGAGAAAGTTCACACTTCTTACTTCAAGCGAAACAAGAACACATCAAAAGTGACACAGTTCAAAAACTCAAAATTTTCCACGTGGTGACATCTTCTGAGAAAGTAGAGAATTAATAGAATAGATAAAGTTCAACCTTCCTCCAGAAGAGGAGTTTCAACTGGCGCAACTTTTAAATAAACAGAGTAGAGGTGTACCGCCCGGTACAGTACTAATAGCAAATATGGAGAAAGTAATAGAAGAAATAATTATACAATGTACAACATGACAATATAAATGAAACATGATTATAATTTTAAAACTAACACTAGTAATAATAAAAGAAGGAAAACACAATAAAAGAACCTATAACTAGCAAATACATTTCTAATTTTTATGAAAATAAGCTCATTCACGCACTCATTCACACTACGCACATCGAACAAGTCAGCTAGAGGTATTCAGCAAATGATTTCGGCAATCGATCATAAATCTACTAAGATAACGTAAATCCCTAATGGTAGCAGGAAGGGTTTTCCACAACCTAGCGGCAGTGACTACAAAGGAGCGGTTGTAAGTCCTGGAATGACTGAGAGATATTGTTAAATAGGAGCCAGATCGTGAATCGTGGTTGTGATAGGAGGAGAGGTAATTAAAGTTTGATGAGAGAGAATTCGGTACGTCTGAGTTTAGAACTCCATGCAGAAGGGACAACATGTGGAGACTGCGACGCTCATGAACACGAAGCCATGACTACTTCCTATAATAAAGTGAAATGTGAGAACCATATCGCAGCTTAAATATAAATCGAATATGGTGTTTAAACTCCGTTCGAGCACCTTGTTACTGTCTTGAGTTATGTCTATAAGTACAGTGTCGCAGTAGCCTAGAATTGGTAAGATTAGGGATTTTACCAGTTGTATTTTAAGATGTTTTGGAAATGCAGAAGAGTAGCGTTTGAGAAGAAAAAGAGATTTCTGCACTTTACGGCATGTATTTGTCACTTGTTCAGTCCAGTTTAGTGTCTCAGTCATTATAACACCTAAGTTTCTTACTGACGTACAATAGGGCACGACAGTATTATTTAAAATAATTGGGGGTAAAAGTCTACTTTTTAACAAGTTAAGGTACCAAATATAATAGTCTGAGTTATGTTAGGATTTATTAACAAGCTGTTATTTTTGGCATAGTCATTCAGTCGTCGTAAGTCAAAATTTACTCTGTCAGTGGCTACATCTAAGTCTTGTGGATATGAGTGATAATAAATCTGGAGATCATCTGCATAGATAGGTACTTGCTATATTTCAATGCGTCCCCTATGTCGTTCACACTAATAACAAATAAAAGTGGGCCCAAAACCGACCCCTGCGGGACACCTATTGACTTGTTATGCCACACTGAGTACATTGTTCCTACTGATACTCGTTGCCGACGGTCAGTAAGGTAGGAGCTAAAAAATTTAAGAGATGTCTCATTAAAGTTGAGATTACGGAGCTTTAGCAGTAGTAACCCAGAGCTAACTGTGTCAAAGGCACTGCATAGGTCTAGTAGTGTAGCTGTTCACATATCGTTGGTCTATTGCATGTCTGATATCGTCCGTAACCCGCAGTAATGCTGTCGCGGTACTATGTCCTTTTTTAAAGCCAGATTGAAGAGGGTCAGGGAGGGAATTCTGGGTCAGGTATACAGTGATTTGTGCATGAATCAGACGTTCGAGTGCTTTTGCGACGGGTGGTAGGATGGACACAGGACGGTAATCTGATGGAGAATCTAAGGTAGCGTTTTTCGGGATTGGCCTTATTAGTGCGTCTTTCCAAATATTAGGGAATAATCCATTGGTCAGACAGTAGTTGAATATGTGAGTCAGTATTGGCAGTACGGCCCCGATGATGTTTTTAATTAATTTTAGCGAGATACCGTCATTACCTGTCACATCGAAAGCGATAGAGTACAACACACGTTTTAAAATCATTTGCGCTGTGTGGAAAGAGAACTGGTCGCGCTCGGAACGACATTTTGAGTTTGTGGTATTAGCCGGTAATGGAACTGGTCCGACTTTAGGCTGAGAAAAGTAATCATTTAATGTATCTAGAGATATGGTGGGAATGTGCTCTTCTACGGCTTTGCCTATGCCCAAAGATCGTAGCTTCTTCCATGTTTGGTTTAAAGTATTATTTCCCGCTAACTGTTGAAAGTAATGGCATTTGCTGTTTGTAATTACTTGTTTAACTTTGTTTCTCAGTTTCCTGTATTGTTCAAAGTCATCTTTGTCAAGTGTTTGTCTGAATTTTCTGTACCAACGGTCACGGCTGGCCATAGCAGATCTTATCTCGGTCGTCAACCAAGGAGAAGGGGGGCGGGTAAATCTTCCTTGCCTCTCCGGAGCATGTTTGTCATACAAGTTCAGCATTAAAGAGTTGAATCTGTTAACATTTGAGTCAATGTCATGAAGATTACGTATGTCATCCCACGGTAAGTTATATGCGTCATTGCGTAGGTCATCTAATTCAATATGTTTTATGTCTCTTACAATAACGTAGCGTGCTTTATACTTCGGTCCACGGATAGAGTAACATAAGTACAATAAGTCGTGAGGTGAAATCCTAGGAGCTGGAATCTGTCCGTGCTTAATGATTTTCAGGGGTTGATTTGCAATTATAAGGTCAATTAATGCATGAGTCGAGTGATCAGGGTAGTAGACGTGGTTCGTAGCGTTAAGTGGTAGGATTTCCATGTTCACAGCATGGAATATATGACGCAACTTATCTGATTCACTGGTTTGTTTTAACAAGTCAGTATTAAAGTCGCCCATGACTGACATCTTCGTAGACCGAGATAATATCTGTTAAAGCTGCTTCGAAGTCCTCCATTGGTCTAATAGTAGGTGGCGTATATACAATTCCTATTAATATTTTCTTACTGCAGTCGAGTTCAAAAAACATATACTCAGGACACAGGGGAAGGCTTGGGTCTGAGGTGCAGATGATCTTGCATTTTAAATCATTCCTGTAGTAAAAGGCTACTCCACCACCTCGTCTGTCAGTGTGGTCATGTCGTAAGAGCGAGTGTCCGTCGAGATTTACATCACAAGACGGCAAATCTCCACGTAACCAGCTTTCTGATATGCCAATACAATGCACCTTATTTTCGAAAATAATCTGTAGTTCTTCCAGGTGAGCTGCAATGGATAGTGAATTTAGGTGGCAACAGATTAGAGCCCTCGGGTGATTCATCAGCTGTCGCCTCAGAATGGATACCGTTACCTCAGGGTATGGGAGGGGTGAGGGTTGAGTTAAGAAGGGAAACGAGGAATGTGGGTTGTTGACATAAGTGACAGATTCGTCTACCAACATAACACAGCACACAAAACAGAAAACAAAGAATACATGCTTCTTACCTCCGATGATGATGATGCTTGTTGTTTAGAGGGGCCTAACATCGAGGTCATCGGCCCCTAATGGTACGAAATGAGATAACAAAAAAATGAAAAGCATCCACTGACGAAAATTAAAAAATGTCATGAAGAATGAATTGATGGACATGGACACAACAAAAAAACCAGTGGATCAGACTCAAAAAAGATTGTAAATAATAGCATTAGTGACCAAGGGACCACTTATAAAGCACAATGATGCTTATGGCACTTATCGGTAGTAAAGGAGAACCATGATATTTCTCAGGCTGCGATACTAATCAAAGGTAGCGTAAACTCACGATGTTCCAAACATTAAGGTACTACTCACAAGTATTGTACGTCGTAAAGGTAACGCAGACCTATGGTGTTTCTCACACAATGGCGCCACTCATAGCCAACGCAAACCGATGAAGTTCCTCACCTAGGTTTACTAATCACGGGTGCCGGTATTCCCGTGGTGTTCCTACAGTGTGGGTACTAATCACTGGCAACGCAGACCTACGGTGTCGCTCGTATAGTGGTACAACTCACAGGCTACGTCCAGACGCGTGGTGTCACTCACACTGGTACAACTCACAGGCAACGCCCAGACCTGCGGTGCTGCACACATGGGCACGACTCACGGGTAGTGGAAACCCACACTGAACCCCACACAAATTGTAGTTTAACTTGCTGATTTGCTAGCCTACATCAAAGATGAGTATTAGGTTAATTCCTGGGGGCAAAGGCGGCCGGGCATAGAGCTCACTCGCACGCACTTCCTCACTGCCGCCATAACTAACTTTGCATTTAATTATTTGAATAATTAACGTTTTAATGTCCATTTCTTCTCAATTTTGAGTTAATATTTTTATCATTTTTATTAGTTGATTTTCTTTTTATGTTAGTATGATTCGGAGTTATTTTGTGAATAAACTCATCCTACCCCATATTATTATTTCTAATTCGAGTTATACCTCAATTTTTCCTGTCATTTAATTATAATTAAGTGAGAAACTTCGACTTTTAGACTTGCCCATCGACAACCAACCCACTTCTCTGCCCAAACCTGAGTTAGTCGGATGTTTATACTGGAATGGAGGCATCGTCCTGGAGGGTTACTACCCCTGGGTACGGTACAGTATTACTCACAGGTAATGTAATACGCACAGGTAACGCAAACTATGGGGCTTCTCACATTACGGCGCCACTCATAGGCAACGCGAACCCATGGTGCTCCTCGAATAGGTGCACTAATCACAGAGACTCGTGCTATCCCGTGGTGTTCCTCAGATAGTGGGTACTAATCATATGCAACGCCCAGACCCGTGGTGTTTCTCACAACGGTACTAAACACAGGCAACGTATACCCGTGGTGTTCCGCATATGCTATAGTGGTACTAATCATAAAAAGTAAAGCAAAGTAAAAAGGAAAGTCATCTCCGTACAGGCTATGAAGGCCCATGGAGGGGTGGAAGGTAAAGGCTTCCACTATCAGTAACCTCGGCACGTGTTGGTGTAGAGTGATCAGCTCTATGCTCGGCCGCCTTTGCCCCCAGGAATTAACCTAATACTCACCATTGATGTAGGCTGAGTGAACCTCAGGGCCATGGAAGTGGAAAACTTATTTCTTAAATTTTACAACTTCCTGACGGTGATTCGAACCCACGTTCTTCCGGGCGAACCGAGCACGCCTTTACCGCCTCGGCCAGGCAGCACCTGGTACTAATCATGGGTACTGTAAAGCCCATACTGATTCACGCTCCGTTATGTACCTGACATAGTGGTACTACTCGCAAGTAAAGGCGACGCATGGTGTTCCTCGCGTGAGGGCACTCATTGCAAGTAGTCTCATAGTTCTAATTCATTCTGTACCAGAGGTACACCCGCTATGTACATTTAAGGAACCTTCTCGAAAAAGGCCACCTATAATAAAAACGGTGAAACTCATTTCGGAAATTGTGTGAACATTTCTCAACATATGTCGCTACTATAAACTTATGTTGTGCCCTTTGGTGTGAAGATGAACTATTCAAATTCAAGATAAATTTGGTGTGTTAAGGCTTCCTAAACTGAATTAATTATACTTTGTTTTCGGCGTTCAAAAGTTATGAACACTTCTATCTCTTCCCGCCAATTTAAGGCGGTGGCCAATCAAAAATTTTGTATATTTATTTTTCTTCCTATCAGAACCTTCTGGTATTTATTTGATCATCAAATGAAAATTGGGTATGTGTCAGTCCTTAGCCCAGAGTTTTCTGGAACTTTTCCCTCGACTATAAAAGCTGGCACATTTTCGGACGAGGTTGTCTTTTGATCGCTCCCGTCTACAGAGTAAGTGTTAGTAACGGAGGCGAGGGCGCCTCGTCCATCTTCGGGAGGTCCACCAGCTCAAGGTAAGGGCAGATTCTGTATAAGCATGTGATAGTCTTTGCAGGCTAGCTCCAGGGGAAGGTTTAAATTTTTTTTAAATATAACTTTATTTCCTAAAATATAAATTTCAAACTCTTAATGTAAATTTCAAATTAGTCGAAAGAACTTATCCGAAATCAGGGAATAGAGGGTGAGATACCCTCTCGTATTCCTTCTCAACTTTATTTTGAGGTGACTATTACCTCGTAACATATTCTATCTTGTAATTTCTGCAATTTAAATATTTTTCTTCATCTAGTCACCTCCGTAGTATAGGATTAGCCTCTGTAACGTCGGGCCACAAGCCCAAATAGGGTTTTATGCATCTAATGTAAATTTTAAGGAGTGCAAGTCTTCGCCTCCTCAACATTTTGGTTTTAGAGCCAGTAATTTAACCTTTTGTTTTTACCATGCCCTTGTAGAATGGGTACGTGTTATCCCCGTTTCAAACTATTTTATCATTTTCATGGTAAAGATATCAGACTTGAGCATTTTTAAGACAGTGAATATTGTTTGATTTTGTTAAATGTAGATTGTGCCTTTGATAGGCCTGGAAAGTGTGAATTTTTCGGAAATAGATCCTTAAGTGTAAATTTTTAGAGCAAAGGCGCCCTTCCTATTAATGTAAAGGTATTAATGTATAGGGTGAATGATGCCTTTGGAAGGCTGGAATAGTAGAATGTTTGGAGATTAGTCTCCTAGATAATTTTGTCGAGCAAAGGTGCTCTTGTAAGAGAAATTATTAAAGGGAGCAGTGGTCACTGTTGTCTCCTTGGCCAGGTAGGAGCTTCAAGCTCGTATTGTTAATTAATGTTATTTAATTGTTCTATGAATTAATTATATTCCTCCTCGAGCTCATTGTGGTATCTGAGATTATGTTATTCGCTTAGTGAATAGTTTTGGTTACAAGTTAATATCTGAAAGAAAGAGGGGGGGGGGGGAAGAAAGAAATCTTCCAATTTTAAAGTTTTAAATCAATCTTTCAATTTTCGTATATCTACCCATTCATGTCCCCACCTTCTTTCATCACTCTAAACCACGGTATCCCCGTAATATCCCCGTCTCTTACGACTCGCACGGGAGATTGTGGGTGCATTCTTCGTCCACGTCCCCGCCCACAGGGGTAGTTTATTTATTTTCTGGAGCGTTTGCTTTCCCCTATTATGAATGTCACATATACATTCGTAAGATATTCATCTAGCTTGCGAGTGAAAGACAGGCGTTCCATCATAAGGTACGCCAAGAAAATGTCCATGTCTTTATATCGACCTCACACTAAATTAGTTCAATTCTTTACGGGGAAAATTTTATTTCTTGTAAATTAGAACTGATTCATATGTTTAGTCACGACGTGTAATTCTGTTGTCCTACTTCGGCAAGACATACACACACAAAGAAAAGTATCACCTCTGTGTGCCATTTAATTGTGTTACTATCCTGGCCTGCCCAATGAACACCGGAAATGCGCACCGAGTATAACAGCCTCCCTGAATATTGGCGGGAAATAGCTGGGGAGTCTGATAACTTTCTTCGTTTGCATACCATTCCTCTGGTGCATACATTTTCTGATACTGCCGGTATATAACAAACTGGTTCATCATAGTATTACAGTTATTTGGTCCCTACCCTGAGGTGCTGATTGGAATAATCAGTGTGCACACTTAAGGGAATAATGGTAGAGAGTGTTCACGGCTGTCTGTGGACTGATTATTCCAGCTCCGGCCCTCCGGAACTTCGGACTGATAGATCGGCAGTGTAGTACTTTTCGTTAAAAGTGAGAAAAAGGGGGTTTATTTATGTGATCGAGTGTTACAGATGCATTGCTTCTATTCGCGACATTCCTACGGATATCGTTATAATGGTCTATGTTGATTTCAGTTGGGAAATGTGGTGGTAATGATTGTTTTAAGAGGAAGTAATGATGATGATGATGATGCTTGTTGTTTAAAGGGGTCTAACATCGAGGTCATCGGCCCCTAATGGTACGAAATGAAATTACAACAAAAAGTTCATCCACTGACCAAAATAAGAAAAATGTCATGAAGAATGAATGGATGGACATGAAACCAAAATACAAAAAACAAAAAACAAACAAAAAACAGTGGATCCAAAGCAAAAAAGATCATATATAGCAGTATTACTGAGCAAGGGACCACTTGTAAAGCGCAATCTTGAACCGAGTATGCTTGATGTCTAGAGGGGTTCAAAATCCAGGTCTAAGGCCCTCAAAATGGTACTTATCGCTAGTAAAGTAGAACCATGGTATTTGTCATGTTGGGGTACTAATCAAAAGTTGCGAAGACTCACGGTGTTCCACACAAGATGGTACTACTCACAAGTATTGTACTTCGTACGGGTAACGCAGACCTATGGTGTTTCCCACACAATGGCGCCACTCATAGCCAACGCAAACCGATGAGCTTCCTCACCTAGGTGTACTAGGCACGGATGCCGGTCCCACGGGCCCCGTAGTGTTCCTCACATAGTGGACACTAATCACAGGCAACACAGACCCACGGTGTCGTTCATATAGTGGTACAACTCACAGGGAACGCCCAGACCAGCGGTGTTGCTCACATGGGTACGACGGATGGGTACTGGAAAACCACAGGGAACCACTCTCTGCTGCTACTAATCACAAACCTATTTCGTACTTAATATGGTGGTACTACTCGGAAGTTCAGGCAACCCATGGTGTTCCCCACGTGACGGTACGAATCAAAAGTAGTTTCATGGTTCTAATTCAATCGTCCCTTGGTCGCCCCTTTTAGTCACCTCTCACGACAGGGAGGGGATACCGTGGGTGTATTATTCGTCTGCATCCCCCACCCACAGGGGGTAAAGAGAGAGAAAAATAAGAAAAAAGGGATCCGTCACTTCGAAAAATGAAGTGACGGACGAGGAAAGGTAAGGGCCACGAAGGGCGTGAAAATGAAAGACTCCCTAGGCCTCGAATGCTCTAATACCGTCGGGGTCGGAAAATAACAAGAGTTGACCAAGGGAGGTCGGACAGGATAGACGAAAGTGAGGAGCCTGGCACAAGTAAGTGGAAGCAATGCCAGGACTCAGCTAAGGGCCCCGGGGTCGCCAATCCACACTTCCATGTTGAGAGACTATTTGGGCCCCTGTTAGTCGCCTCTTACGACAGGCAGGGGATACCGCGTGTGTAGTCTACATGTGCGTCCCCCACCCGCAGGGGGTAGTGTGTTTCGTCCGGGAGAGGAATTTTATTTCCCTCAAGACCGCCGGCAAGCCGGTTAGGACCCCCCTATCCGCACCTGGGACGCGCCACGTGGGAGTATCACCTCTCCCCCTGCTACGCCAGCGTAGTAGATTCGTGGCACAAGTGTACCGAATTTGGGTGAAATCGCTCCAGAGGTTTAGGAGATGTAGTACATACATATCCACACACAATGACATTTATATATAGACCTATAGATAGATAGATAGATAGATAGACTCGCCTTTGCTCGTTGGGAACCCCCAATTGCTCTTCGTTATGAGTGGGTGATAAGAAGAAAGAAATAATCCGACTTTTTGAAACTTTCTGGACCGGACAAAGAAGGACAACGGCCACTAAGAGCGTGAACATGAAAGACTCCCTTGGCCTCGAATGCTCTAATACCGTCGGGGTCAGAAAAGAACAATAGTTGACCACGGGAGGTCGGACAGGATGGATGAAAGTGTGGAGCTTGGCACAAGTAAGTGGAAGCAATGCCAGGACTCAGCTAAGAACCCCGTGGTCACCAACCCACGCTCCTGAGTTTAGTGCCCCTGTTAGTCCCCTCTTACGACAGGCAGGGATACCGTGGGTGTATTCTCCATCTGCGCCCCCAACCCTCAGGGGGGTTTATGAATACTCCCCCGCCCTACCTTGACTGGCCTGCAAAATCACCTGACTTGAACTCCGCTGAATATCTGTGGGACATGTTAGAACAGCGGGTAAAACTTCGACATCAGCATCCGCGCATTTTGGTGGAATTGCGTGATCAAATCCTCAGCGAGTGGCTTAACCTGGGTGCGACGTATCTGCACAACCTTGTGGACACAATTCCTAACCGAATACAGGCGATTATCAAGTCCAGGCGCGGAGTCACACGGTAATAAGTGATGCTTATAATGCTTTCTACAGGGGTGACAATTTTTTTGTCCTGTGAGCTTATAATGTTCGCGGACACATTAACGTTACTATTTCCAGACATAAGATTGTTTACCTCTCGCTAGCAACGGAAAGAAGCAGGGACACACACATATAATATTGTACCTCAGGAGATATCTTGCTGCATTCCAGAGATTCTTAGAATGATTTCCCATCTGGAAATGTTTTGTTTTATTTTATTTTATATATTGTTAACGCATATGTAGTCAAATATTTGCTGTATCTAGGAGAGATGGCTTGAAGATCGGTAGTCCATGGGGAACAGGCAGGCTTCTTGAGTGCATATATATCTCATATTTCCAAAGAAGAAAGTCAATTTCTCCGTCAAGAGTACGGATTAGAAAAAATAAATATTTTATTCTTTACGCTCCAAAATTCATCCAGTATAAATAATTTCTCTAGCTACAGTGTTATTGTTTCATTAAGGCTACATAAAAGTGTTCTTTTCATGTAACACTGTTGCATATCTCAGTAAACGGCTAAGTTAGCACAGAATATCATCTAATAATCATCACTAATATATACTATTTCTTCAACAAAGCATTCTCTAAGATATTCCCTATGTCTTATAGCCAGAATCTGTGTGCGATCATACTAAGGTAGGCGTAACACGAGCAGAGAGGGATCTGTTGAGGTTGACTACATCCAGAGAAGATTGTAATCTAAGGAGAATACCTTTGGCCGATCGCCGAGCAAGTGGATTGCGGCTTGGGTCGCGTAACTATCAGCTTGCATTCGGGAAATAGTGGGCTCGAACCACACTGTCGGGCGCGTTGAAGATGGATTTCCGTGGTTTCCCATTTTCACACCAGGCAAATGCTGGTGGTAGCTTAATTAAGGCCACGATCGCTTTCTTACCACTCCTAGCCCTTACCTATCCCATCGTTGCGGTAAGACCTCTCTGTGTCGGTGCGACGTATAGCAGATTGTTTATCCTTTGTCCGATCGGGCAATTCCTTCAGCTGAGTTATAACACTGCAGTGGTACACTGTTACACATTCCCGTATGTTAGTTTTTACGGTACGTCGCCATTTATTACAGTCAGACCACCACTGGTCTCAGTCCGATGGTATCTCAAGGTCCTGAGTCTGATAGATGGACCAATGTTTCTCTTTAATGAGTTCTGAGAAGAAATGTTTCTATTATTTCGTCGAAAATATGCCATTGCCATGAGATCCTGTGGATAGTCTGGCTGCCTGTTTTGACTGTTGCTCAGTTACCATCACCCAGGAGGCACGTGTAGGGCAATTAGGGGTTACACCTACGGACGTGAGCAACGCTGTACAAGATCAGGTAATGGAGACGACTGAAGAGATTCTGACCAAAGACCTGTCTTTACTGGAAGATTACTTCAAAATCTGGAGACATCAACCCAGTGCGAATAAAACAGAAGTGTCTTGCTTTCATTTAAATAATCGTTTGGCGAACGTGAAACTGAATGTTAGTTTCAGAGGGAGAATTTTTCGTCATAACTGGAACCCAAAATATCTTCGTGTCATCTTGGACCGTACACTATCCTTCAAACAACACCTCCTGAACTTACCACAAAAGTTGAAGTCTCGAAATAACATCCTTCATAAACTGTGTGGAACTACCTGGGGATCTTCAGCCCTGGGTTTGGTGTATTCAAATGCTGAGCATTGTGAACCTGTTTGGATGAACAGTCATCATACAAGGCTTGTTGACACCCACCTTAATACCACAATGTGCATCATATCTGGCGCAATCACATCTACTCCAGTTCATTGGCTTCCACTGCTAACTGGTATAATGCTACCTGATCTACGCCTATGAAGGAATTCCACAAGATTTCAAGAAATCCTAGTCTACCCGTGAATGGTTACCTGCCACTTCTGAATCTTAATAGACTAAAATCACTCCATCCAACTCTGCGTGATGCTGCTAACATGGATGCTAAGGATTTTAAATATCTTGATGAGCGGAAAAGTAGATGGGAAGCAGCAACAGATGTGCGCCTTCATACCTTCTTCTCAGGTCCCAGACTTCCAAGTGTTATGCATGCAGTGTCGAGAAAACAAAGAGAATATGATTCCTACGTGGTATAAGAAACAAAATCATGATGGACGTATGTCCTTCGATGAAATGTCTACTATAGTTCCCCAAATCAAGTCGGAGCTCGCTGCTAAGGAGGAAAATATTAGAGTACTAAGAAGAGACTTACAAAAACCACAGGAAGAAATATGTTGTGTTCGGGATCGAGAAATCGTCATAGAAGAGGAGAGAGAAGATGATGATGATGATGATGATGCTTGTTGTTTTAAGGGGCCTAACAGCGAAGGTCATCGGCCCCTAATGGTACGAAATGAAAGAACAAAAATTACAAAGGCATCCACTGACCAAAATAAAAATAAAAAATGTCATGAAGAATGAATGGATGGACAGGAACCCAACAAAACACAAAACAAACAAAAACAAAAACCAGTGGATCGGATTCAATAGAGAACGAAAATAACAGTATTACCGACCAAGGTACCACTTATAAAGCACAATGATGCTCGGTGTCTAAAGGGGGCGCAAAATCCACGTCGAAGGCCCCACAGAATGGTACATGTCGCGAGTAAAATAGAACCATGGTATGTGTCATGTTGGGGTATTAATCAGAAGTAGCGAAGACTCACGGTGTTCCACAAAAGATGGTACTACTCACAAGTATTGTACTTCGTACAGGTAACGCAGACCTATGGTGTTTCGCACACAATGGCGTCACTTACAGCCAACGCAAACCGATGAGTTTCCGCACCTAGGGTACTAGTCACGGGTGCCGGTCCCAAGGGCCCCGTGGTGTTCCGCACATAGTGAGTACTAATCACAGGCAACGCAGACCCACGGTGTCGCTCATATAGTGGTACAACTCACAGGCTACGCCCAGACCCGCGGTGTTGCCCACATGGGTACAACGCACGGGTACTGGAATCCACCAGGCCAGGCTTTTTACTGCAACGAATCACAAACATATTTCGTACCATATTAGTGATACTACTCGCAAGTACATGCAACCCATGGTGTTCCCCGCATGATGGTACGAATCAAAAGTAGTTGCATGGTTCTAATTCATTCATCCCTTGGTCGCCCCTTTTAGTCGCCTCGCACGACAGGCAGGGGATACCGTGGGTGTATTATTCGTCTGCCTCCCCCACCCACAGGGGGTGTGTGTTTGGTCCGCGAGAGGTATTTTATTTCCCTGAAGTCCGCCGGCAAGCCGGTGAGGACCCCCCTATCCGCCACCTGGGACGCGCCACGTGGGAGTATCACCTCTCCCCCTGCTACGCCTGCGTAGCAGGTTCGTGGGGAGAGAGAAGAATACAGGACAGTTCCGCAACTATCTACAATGCAAGCAGCTCCAATGAAAACACGCGTCTGAAGTTACGCATCGCCCATTACGACAGCAAGTAGCTTTGAAAGTCTTGCTAATTCGGAATAAGGAGAATAAGAAGAAGACGGTATTATAGTTGAATGTACGCGAGAGATTCCTAATAAACGGAGTAAACTAAAGAAGGTTAAGTAGAAAAGTCGTGTTGTGCTTGGAGACTCTGCGGTCAGGAATGTGAGTAGGAATATGAAGAATTCGTTTGTGTACTGTTATCCAGGGATCCAGGTTTGTTAGCTTACTCGGAAAGTTGGTGATGTAAAAAGAGAACCAGACACTGTAGTGATTCATGCGGGTACAAATATTATTATTATTATTATTATTATTATTATTATTATTATTATTACTGAATTTCCCATTACAAACCCTATTTTACAAGTAGTATATCAGGGCTATAGCTAGTAATACTAAGTTAATACATGACAATTGAATTAAAATAGAGATGACTTATAAATGAGATGGAGATTTTTTTTTTGCTAGGGGCTTTACGTCGCACCGACACAGATAGGTCTTATGGCGACGATGGGATATGAAAGGCTTAGGAGTTGGAAGGAAGCGGCCGTGGCCTTAATTAAGGTACAGCCCCAGCATTTGCCTGGTGTGAAAATGGGAAACCACGGAAAACCATTTTCAGGGCTGCCGATAGTGGGATTCGAACCTACTATCTCCCGGATGCAAGCTCACAGCCGCGCGCCTCTACGCGCACGGCCAACTCGCCCGGTATGGAGAAATTTAACAAACACTTTATAACAGCATCTTCTCTGAAATACCATAGTGAGAGGTGCTTGGTATTCTATATTACACATGTTTAAATGCATTAATAATTCATATCTACTCCTGTTAAAAATCGGACACTCAAATAAAAGATGAGGAACAGTTTGTTGCATTTCACAGGTACAGCTGTAGGGCTTCTGAATACTGATTCCAAATCTTTCGAAGTATGATCCAAACTTTCCATGTCCTGTCAGAAACTGAGTTATAATATGTTCATGTTGCAAAAACCTACTTTGTAGTCTGTCTTGAATATTTGGAAAGAAGAACTCCCTTGTTAGCCGGCCATTAGTGCTGGTGATCCATTGGTTGTTCCACATTTCTCGTGTATACTCCCTCAGTTCCTTTTGTACATGAGACATAGGGGAAGAAGTACTAGCTGCTTTGGCAAGTTCATCAGCTCTCTCATTTCCTTCTACTCCGTCATGACCTCGGACCCATTTCATGCAGATATGGTTACTGTAGCCTAATATGTGTGATCTTATATTAACAGCTACCGGATGAAAGACATGAAACAGCGTGTAGGGTAAGTGAACGATACTTTCTTAGGCACGAAGGTGTGCATAAGCAGAGTGATATACAGACATAATGTTGACTACAAGTACATTAATGCAATTTAGTCGTGTCTCGACTGACTTTGTATGGAAGTTGGATTTGCCAGTTATTGATGGTAATTTATGGGTAGAAGATAGGGAGATTGGAAGAGATGACCTGCATTTCAACAGAAGGGGATCTTCACATTTCAGCAGCTTCTTAAGCAGGGTAGGGACAGCCTCCAAACGGGAAACGAGTAAGGAAGCAGGCCGGTGATCTTGTGAAGACAAACATAACCCCAAATGTTAAAACAACTCCTAGGTTAAGTGCACCAGTAGATATTCCTCGAAGTAATTATTATA
Organism: Anabrus simplex; assembly: GCF_040414725.1. NCBI lineage: Eukaryota > Metazoa > Arthropoda > Insecta > Orthoptera > Tettigoniidae > Anabrus > Anabrus simplex. The sequence continues at coordinate 138,897,835 of NC_090268.1, forward strand.
TTATATTATATTATATTATATTATATTATATTATATTATATTATATTATATTATTAAGCTCGAAGGTTCTTATATTGTAAATTCTTCTTGTTAAAGTTTGTTAAATAATTGTTGTTGTTTTCGCAAAGACAGTTGATTTAAATAAAAGAAAAATAAATATAATTTTGAAAATACATTCTAAATTTGAAATTTTCTTGGTGTAGCTTTTGTCCAGTATCTAGGCCGTGTCGTTTCTTCCTTATCTCCTGCCACCAGGTGGTAACGATAATAATCATATGGCATCAGCTCCTACGAACATGCATTTAAATTTTATTCGAAAAAATAGTTGATGCAAGTGACCCTGATATAATTGTGGAAACGGATAGTTGGTTATCGGATAATATATATAATACAAAAATATTCAGGTCAAAATTTCTAACATTTAGACGGGATAGAGGGTCGAAAGGAGGGGGAATTTTCATTTGTGTTAGACCAGAGCTAAGCAGTACGTTAAAATGTGTTCTTGATGACTGCGAAATAATTGGGGTGGGGGTAAATAATTCCCCCAATAAAAATACATAGTCATTATTGGAGCTTATCGTCCGCCGAAATCAGGTTTAAACACGATCACTCGTCTTTCAGAATTGACATGTGCAAATATACGTTATGAGAAAAGAACTATAATTGCAGGAGATTTAAACCTACCGTCAGTAAACTGGGTTGGGTCAACTACGAGGGGGCTATCGCAGGAAGCAGTTAACTTTTATATATACATATATATATATTTTTGCAAGTTGCTTTACGTCGCACCGATACAAGAGAGGTCTTATGGCGGCGATGGGACAGGAAAGGGCTAGGAGTGGGAAGGAAGCGTCCGTGGCCTTAATTAAGGTATAGCCCTAGCATTTTCCTGGTGTGGAAATGAGAAAACCATATTCAGGTCTGCCGACAGTGGGGTTCGAACCCACTATCTCCTGAATACTGGACGCTGGCCGCACTTAATCGACTGCAGCTATCGAGCTCGATAGTTACCTTATTAGTGTGGAGCACTTTTAATTGCTTTTCTAGTCAGACCGGATGACATAGTAATTCACGGGAATAGTTGATGATGATGATGCTTGTTGTTTAAAGGGGCCTAACATCGAGGTCATCGGCCCCTAATGGTACGAAATGAAACGACAAAGTAAAAGTTCAAAATTATCCACTGACCAAAATAAAAAATGTCATGAAGAATGAATGAACGCATGAATGAATGAACATGAATTTAAAACAATCAGTGGATCCGACTCAAAAAACTATCATAGTTAATAGTATTACTGACCAAGGGACCACTCCCAAAAGCATATCGAGGATGCTTGGTGTCTAAATGGGTCCAAAATACAAGTCAAAGGCCCCTCAGAATGATACTTATCGCCAGTAATGTAGAACCATGGTATCTGTCCTGTTGCGGTACTAATCAATGGTAGCAGAGACTTGCGGTATTCCACACATTATTGTACTACTCAAAGCTTATGAAATTCGACATTAATACAGACCTATGTTTTTTCTCACTCTGCGGCGCCATTCACAGGCAACGCACACCTATGATGTTCATCACATAAGAGTACTAACCACAGGGACCTCTCCCTATCCCGTAGTGTTCCTCATATAGTGGGTACTAATCACAGGTAAGGCAGGTCCATGGTAGCTATCATCCCATGGTCCCGCTCATATGGTGGTACTAATCACAGGTACTGCAAAAGCCGACCGCGCGGTGCTCCTGTGTGCTATTAATCACAAACCTATTTCGTACCTAATATAGTGGTACTACGCACAAGTAAAAGCGACCCTTGGTGTTCTCCGCGTGGTGGTACTAATCACATGTAGTTGCATGGTTCGAATACAATTATCCCTTGGTCGCCCCTTTTAGTCGGTTCTCACGACAGGCAGGGGATACCGTGGGTGTATTATTCGTCTGCCTCCCCCACCCACAGGGGGTGTGTGTTTGGTCCGCGAGAGATATTTTATTTCCCTCAAGTCCGGCGGCAAGCCGGTTAGGACCCCCCTATCCGCCACCTGGGACGCGCCACGTGGGAGTATCACCTCTCCCCCTGCTACGCCAGCGTAGCAGGTTCGTAGCACGGGAATAGTGACCACAGTGCAGTGGTACTCGATATTTCTTGGGAAAAGTGTAATACGAGGCATGTGGGAATTTCTAAGACTATTTGGTGCTATGAGAGGGGAGACTCCGTAGGTTTTCAAAACTATTTGAGGTTTTGCTAAACTACTTAGTTAAAGGAGGGCAAGAGGATGGACGACACTTCGGAGAACTCCAAAACCATTTTAAATACTGGATTGCATAAATTCGTTCCCGAAAGGATGATTAGGGAAAATTCAGATCCGCCGTACTACACCACGACTATTAGGAAGCTTTAAAAGTCGTAACACTAGGAGAGCGTTCAACAGAAGAAATAATGACGACGCGTGCAAAGTGCAGTATAGAAATTTGGTGAAGCCTTTGCCAGCAGAAAAGAAAGTGGCTGAAGAGAAATATCTTGACAATATCCTAAATGAAAATCGAAATTCCTGCAACACTTTTTTTAATGTATACGAAGATTGAAGGTTGAGTCAGTTCCTTATCTTTGTTTAGGAGGGGATTTATTGGCGACAACAGATATGAATAAAGCGGTAGCATTAAATAAGCACTACGGAAAGGTTTTTAATGCGGCGGGTGATTGGAGGAAGGGAGTCCTAGGGCTCATCACCTCAGTCATTCCGTAATAGGCATCGTCTAACATCGGACCCTGGGCAATACCTGCTACGACCAGGTGGGTATTGCCTTGGCAGCTTGGTTCGGCTACAACAGAGATCCGTGATCGGAGTGGGTGGCATTCGGTGAGGATGTACCTTTAAACAACAAGCATCATCATCATCATCATCATCATCACAACAGTGCAGTATGATTGGTGCCTGGGAGACTAATTAACTCGGATCGAGTAGGAGTATTTCAGTCGCCTTGACAGAGAATACTGCAATGTATTCGAAACGATGGCAAGTTGTACGTAATGTACAGAAAACATCATCACGGTTCGACCCGGAAAATAAACTAAATAATGGCTGGATACTGCTACAATGGCAAGTTAACCATTCGCGTTGTCGCTAATAATGTGAACGTGAACTCTGCGTACTCTTAGCAATAGGTTTTAACACCCATTTACAACACAGATATCTCAGCACTTTGTGGTAGGGCGAAAAATCAGGTTGGGTACATCAATTTAAAGCAATTCAGCCACACCTCTAGTCCAAACTCATCTGTTCTTAGAGAGAATGTAAATGAAAACCGTAATTCATGCAATTCCTTTTCTGGCATTCCGGTGAAGTCACCGTATGGGTCGGTCATCCATGGAGTTCTGTGCATTTGGACACCTAGAAAGGGCCTTAGGAAATAGACGTCCACGCATTATCAATAGCCTCTGGGAAGCCTGTCAGGAAGAGTGGGATAAGATAGACATGCTAGCTCTGCGAAAAAGTCTGCTGCAATGGAAGTTAGGTTGTCGGGCTGTAGCTAGAAGTGCTTGCTTTCCAATTTAACATGATCGTTGGCGGAGACATGCATTTCATAAGCTAATTACCGTTCAAACATCGTCCCCAGAGATCCCGAACGACCTTCTGTAATACACTGGATTTCAAACGTGAGGCATATGGTTAGGTGACTACGCCAGTGCATGGAGAAATCATCCTCGTGAACAGTCGAAATTTTCTTCTGAATATGCGGAGTGAAATTCTCTGCGAAACGTAAAGAATTTCGCCTTGTTTTCTTGACAACGGCGAAAACCCAAACGCTGCACATCATGTCTAAAGTTAATTAAAACTAATGGAAAATTCCCTGAATGAAGCACTGGTTTTTCTACCATCAAGTACAGAAATCCGCGAAGTCGAAACTGAGACCCAGGTAGCCTAAAGAGTGCCAAGAAACCAACATGCTGGAACATGGTACAGACATTATTATTATTATTATTATTATTATTATTATTATTATTATTATTATTATTGTTACGGAGTTTTTCCGTGGTAGGTAGAGGTGAAAGAAGGTGCGGGTGTGAATGGGTTTCAAGCTACGAAATTATAGTGCAATGTAAAATTAATTTAAAATTTAACAAGGTTATATTTTCTTTTCGAAAACAAAGAAATAACAAGCATGGCAGGTACAAAGTAGCAAGTCAAAAAGGGGTAGTTACAATATTTACAGAATTTGGGCTTCGCGCCCTGACTTCACAATGCTTGGGCAATCAGCTCAGTTTTACCCCAAACACAAGTTTTAACAGAGGGGCAGAAAACCCCATTCATACCTAGGAGCCCTTGCTCCAAATTACATAGAAAAGCCTCCACGAGGCATACAACACCCTTTTTTTTTTTTTTTTTTTTTTTTAAAAGAGCCACTCGCTCTCAAAATTTAAGCCTCTCCCAGGCCACACCAAACCCCACCTTCAAGTTGTCCTCACCGGACATAAACACAGGGGTAAAATACCCAACCTACTGAGGTCTATTAAATAAAAATGGGCAATTACATGACCTCTAAAATAACTATTTGAGAGGAGGCGAACTTGCACTCCTAATACACTTGTTTTAAAAAAAACCTAATCTGGCTCTAGCCCATTAATGCAAGGGCTAATCCCATACTACCGAGGTGACTTTAGAAAAGAGCAATTTGTATTACATTAACGAAGAATAGGTTGAGAAAATAAGTTCACCTCAAGACAATGTGAGTGGGAGCTCGAGAGGGTTAGCACTCTCTATCCCAATATGCAGCTTAAAAGAGAATAGAAGAAAAGATCGTTACACTTTAGGAAAAGGTTACATGGAGGAACGCTTCGCACCCGCCCCGAGAGTTAAACTGCTGAGCTAGCAAAGAAAGAATTTATTAATCGGCCATTACCTTATTGATGACCGCTGCCGAGGAAAGAGGCGCTTCCCGCCTCCTGCTATGTACTTTATACACTGAAAGATGGAACAGAAGTGGCCCGGAGACCCTAAAATCGGCAGTTTATATCCTCTCGCGGAAGGTTCTAGGCGTTAGGGGAATGAAAACACCCTCCCACAAACTTTTTATTGGCTCGGGTACAGAAACATATCCAAGTTGGGGGAAGATACATCGGATTGGTCGGAAATAACTCAAAGAAATTCAGGATTGGTTAAATGCAAAACAAGGGGAAAAGAGGGGTATACAGCCAACTTAAACAATAACAGAAAGAAATTTAACAAGAAACAAACATTTGAAATAAAAATTTCTCCAAAAAAATAGTTCTTTGACTTCGCACTAGGTTGCACTATTGTTGATCTTCAGTAGTGTCCTCTAGAAGAGAAAGTTCACACTTCTTACTTCAAGTGAAACAAAACCACATCAAAAATGACACAGTTCAAAAACTCAAAATTTTCCACGTGGTGACATCTTCTGAGAAAGTAGAGAATTAATAGCGTAGATAAAGTTCAGACTTCCTCCAGCAGAGGAGTTTCAACTGGCGCACATTTTAAATTAGCGGAGTGGAGGTGTACCGCCCGGTACAATTATTATTATTATTATTATTGTTACGGGGGTACCCGTGGAGCAGTGAATGGGTCAAACTACAATGTCAAAATTAGTTAAAACTTAAACTGAAGGTTATATTTTCAAAATTCCAAAAATTCACAATTTACAGGTACAAGTAGCCAACATTAAACAAGTATAGGAACGACACAATTGGTGGTATAAACAGATCGTGGGCTTCAAGCCCTCACTTAATTTGTCCTGATCTCCTAGCTCAAATTTACAATAGAGAGCAAAATTTATGCAAGGGCAGAACTCCCCTAATACATAGAGCACTTCAATCAATCAATACTGATCTGCATTTAGGGCAGTCGCCCAGGTGGCAGATTCCCTATCTGTTGCTTTCCTAGCCTTTTCCGAAATGATTTCAAAGAAATTGGAAATTTATTGAACATCTCCCTTGGTAAGTTATTCCAATCCCTAACTCCCCTTCCTATAAATGAATATTTGCCCCAGTTTGTCCTCTTGAATTCCAACTTTATCTTCATATTGTGATCTTTCCTACTTTTATAGACGCCATTCAAACCTATTCGTCTACTAATGTCATTCCACGCCATCTCTCCGCTGACAGCTCGGAACATACCACTTAGTCGAGCAGCTCTTCTTCTTTCTCTCAATTCTTCCCAACCCAAACATTGCAACATTTTTGTAACGCTACTCTTTTGTCGGAAATCACCCAGAACAAATCGAGCTGCTTTTCTTTGGATTTTTTCCAGTTCTTGAATCAGGTAATCCTGGTGAGGGTCCCATACACTGGAACCATACTGTAGTTGGGGTCTTACCAGAGACTTATATGCACTCTCCTTTACATCCTTACTACAACCCCTAAACACCCTCATAACCATGTGCAGAGATCGGTACCCTTTATTTACAATCCCATTTATGTGATTACCCCAGTGAAGATCTTTCCTTGCTCCGTCATTTACAATATCAAGCCTCCCAGAGGCATTCAGAAATCTTACCTTAAGAAAGAGTTAACAGGCTCTCAGTTTCTTCTAGCCTATTCAAGACAATATCAGAAAATTACAATCACTCGCCATCAAGGCACAACTTACAAATTTGAAACAGGGGTATCTTGTACCCAACCTATTGGGCCTTTGCGGAAAAGAACAGGTTAAGTAAATGGCCCGAAACACAAATTGAATGGAGGCGTGTACTTGCACTCCTAGATATGAACTCTTAAAACCTAAAGGGCACTAGGTCGATGAAACAGGGGCTATTCCCAAACTAATGAGGTTGCACGCATGGAAATAACTTTAACACATTGCAGAAATAAAAGCGTGGCACCTCAAACCAAGATGCAGGGGAGCTCGAGAGGGTCTATCACTCTCTATCCCCGATTTACAGTTAAAGATTTTATGAATTAATTATATAAGCCGGCAGAAAGTTACATTTTTAGAAAAGAAGGTTACATAGTTAATGATTCGGACCTTTCCCTCGGGTTAAACTGCGGAGCTAGCAAGAAATAAAGATGTTATGTGGCCATTACCTTGTAGAAGTTCTAGCTGCTGATGAAGAGGCCTCCCGCCTCCTTCTTGACACACACACTCCGTAAGATGACGATCAATTGGCCAAGAGACGAGAAAATCCGCTGTTTATAAACCCTCGGCGAAAGTTGGAGACCATTCAAGATTAAACTAGCCACACCCTCTCATTTTTATTGGGTAATTTAAAAGTTACATACAAAATCGGAGAACGAGGCTGTGATAGGTTGAAAATTAATTACGGAAATTTGGGATTGGCTGGATTCAAAACTGGCGGAGAGAAAAGATAAATATTGCCAACCCAAAAATAAACAAACATCAATAGGTAAAAAAACTTATGAATACAAAACTACTTTAAATCAAAAGTTCGTTCACTTCGCACTAGGGTACATGATCATAGTTTTTAGTAATGACATCTGTGGAAGAATGTCCAAACTTCTTGATGAATGGCAAACAAAACAAGTAGAAATACAGTCAGTTCAGGAATATTTCACAATAACAAATTTACATCATATTTCAGTGATGACATCTGAGTAAATTTATAAGTTCGTCTGGTTTCAATTTCACTGTTTCACCAGTAGAGGAGTTCTTTTAGGGGCTAGATTTAAATGCGCGGCGTTGGGGTGTACCGCCCGGTACAATTATTATTATTAATCAGGCTCCTTGTAGATCTTGGTCGGAGGATTAAGTTTTATTAACCTTCTTGTAGGCAATCAGTAGCCATAATTCGATGATGATGATGATGATGCTTGTTGTTTAAAGGGGCCTAACATCGAGGTCATCGGTCCCTTATGGTACGAAATGAAACGACAAAGTAAAAATTCAAAATTATCTACTGACCAAAATAAAAAATGTCATGAAGAATGAATGAACATGAATTTAAAACAATCAGTGGATCCGACTCAAAAAACTATCATAGTTAATAGTATTACTGTCCAAGGGACCACTTCCAAAGCAAATCGAGGATGCTTGGTGTCTAAATGAGTCCAAAATACAAGTCAAAGGCCCCCTCAGAATGATACTTATCGCTAGTAATGTAGAACCATGGTATCTGTCCTGTTGCGGTACTAATCAATGGTAGCAGAGACTTGCGGTATTCCACACATTATTGTACTACTCAGAGCTTATGAAATTAGACATTAATACAGACCTATGTTTTTCTCACTCTGCGGTGCCATTCACAGGCAACGCAAACCTATGATTTTCATCACATAAGAGTACTAACCACAGGGACCTCTCCCTATCCCGTGGTGTTCCTAATATAGTGGGTACTAATCATAGGCAAGGCAGAACCATGGTAGCTATCATCCCATGGTCCCGCTCATATGGTGGTACTAATCACAGGTACTGCAAAAGCCGACCGCGCGGTGCTCCTGTGTGCTACTAATCACAAACCTATTTCGTACCTAATATAGTGGTACTACGCACAAGTAAAAGCGACCCTTGGTGTTCTCCGCGTTGTGGTACTAATCACATGTAGTTGCATGGTTCGAATACAACCATCCCTTGGTCGCCCCTTTTAGTCGGCTCTCACGACAGGCAGGGGATACCGTGGGTGTATTATTCGTCAGCCTCCCCCACCCACAGGGGGTGTGTGTTTAGTCCGCGAGAGATATTTTATTTCCCTCAAGTCCGCCGGCAAGCCGGTTAGGACCCCCCTATCCGCCACCTGGGACGCGCCACGTGGGAGTATCACCTCTCCCCCTGCTACGCCTGCGTAGCAGGTTCGTGGTAGCCATAATTCAAAACCCCATCTATACTCACATGATTTCGAACGTGATGCATGTTGTTAGGTGACTACAACTGTGCAATCCCAGTTAATCTTAAGATAATATTTAGCATCCTTTGTACCAATGAGTTATTCACTTAATGAACATTCTCCGAGTAGATTCCTAAAACGATGTGAGAGGGACATGTAATTCGTTGTCAATCCATTACCAAGTTCTTTCCGTCGCAAGTCTTTTCTAAATGCCGAGGACAGAGCGAGAGAGATGGCCGGCTCTTTCAGTAATGACGGGTCTGACGAGCTCATTTCCACGCCATTACTCCCCGGATTTCGAGTTGATTAATGCAGTATTTTCGCGTCAAACCGAGCAGTCCTCTGAGGGTGTTGCATCATAATTAATTTATTCTTTTTCCTCTCTATTTCTTCATTTCACACCTCTTTCACTTCGTTCGTGGAAGCACACTCTCTAGTGACGCAAGAGAACATCCGTCACAACCAGTTAAATCCACAGCTCAGGGAGCCTTTGCTGACGTACGGTAGTCTTTTTATAATTGCCCAGAATGCGCCGCATGGGGGTTGTCAGTAGCGTACATCCTCGGTCACATTCTAAATTCACATTCTAGCTGATACCATGGGTAAAATTATGTTGTCAGCACTACACTTCCTCTATTATTGTTGTGGTTCTTCTTCTTATTTACCGTATAATCTTTTTTTTTTTTTTTTTTTTTTTTTTTTTTTTTTTTTTTTTTTTTTTTTTTTGCAAATTGCTTTACGTCACACCGACACAGATAGGTCTTACGGCGACGATGGTCGGGAAAGGGCTAGGAGTGGGAAGGAAGCGTCCATGGCCTTAATAAAGGTACAGCCCCAGAATTTGCCTGGTGTGAAAATGGGAAACCACGGAAAAACATCTTCAGGGCTACTGACAGTAGGGTTCGAACCCACTATCTCCAAAATACTGGATACAGGTCACACTTTAGCGACTGCAGCCATCGAGCTCGGTCTTCTTATTAATTATTGGGTGGGGGACGCAGATGAAAATTTCACCCACGATATCCCCTGCCTGTCGTAAGAGGCGATGATGGAACTTCAACGTTGAGATTTCCTGTGATTAGTATCTTTGCGCGATGAACACCATGGGTCTACTTGCGATTAATACTACTACATGTGCCTGGTTATGCTCCCTCTTATAGCAATAATCACTATTACCTGAGGAACTCGTGCTTCTACTGCCTCCAGCTGGATCTGTGATTATCATCATCAGAAGAGGATTACTATGGGAATAGTATCATTATATGAAAAACACTACGGGTCTGTGTTGCCTGTGGGCGGTGCCATAATGTATGATAAACCGTGGGTCTACATTGCCTATGATCAGTACCACTTTGTGAGCAACACCATGAGTATATGCGGCTCGTGATTACTAGCACTATATGAGTAACACCACGGATCTATCTTGTACTCGTGATTAGTACCTCTCTGTGAGGTACACCATGGTCTGTGTTGCTTGTGAGTAGTGCCCTTTATATGTGGCATACCCTGGTTTACATTGCCTGTGGTTAGTAGAACTATGCGAGGAACACCATGATTCACCTCTGATTAGTACTGCTATAGAGGAAATATCATGGTTCTGCCTTTACCAGTAATTATTACTTATTATGAGGGGTCAGTGACCTGGATGGTTTTTTTTTTTTTTTTAGTTGCTTTACGTCGCACCGACACGATAACCTGGATTTTGGACCCTTTTAGAAAAATAAGTACATCCTTCCAGAAAATAAGGCATTGTGAATCGGATCCATTAATTGTTTTGGATTAATGGTGATTTGTTCATCATCATTCGTTTTAGGTCCTAGTCAGTGGATGCATTTTAAAGTTTTGATGATGATGATGATGCTTGTTGTTTTAAGGGGCCTAACATCGAAGGTCATCGGCCCCTAATGGTACGAAATGAAAGAACAAAAATTGCAAAGGCATCCACTGACCAAAAGAAAAATAAAATATGGCATGAAGAATGAATGGATGGACAGGAACTCAACAAAACACAAAACAAACAAACAAAAACCAGTGGATCGGACTCAATACAGATCGAAAATAACATTATTACCGACCAAGGAACCACTTATAAAGCACAATGATGCTTGGTGTCTAAAGGGGGTGCAAAATCCACGTCTAAGGCCCCACAGAATGGTACATGTCGCGAGTAAAATAGAACCATGGTATGTGTCATGTTGGGGTATTAATCAGAAGAAGCGAAGACTCACGGTGTTCCACAAAAGATGGTACTACTCACAAGTATTGCAATACGTACAAGTAACGCAGACCTATGGTGTGTCTCACACAATGGCCCAACTCAGAGTCAACTCAAACCGAGAAGGTTCCCCACCTAGGTGTACTAAACACGGGCGCCGGTATTCCCGTGGTGTTCCTCACATAGTGGGTACTAATCACAGGCAACGCAGACCCACGGTGCTGCTCATATAGTGGTACAACTCACAGGCTACGCCCAGACCCGCGGTGTTGCACACATGGGTACGACGCACGGGTACTGGAATCCACCAGGCCAGGCTTTAACTGCTACTAATCACAAACCTATTTCGTACCGAATTTAGAGGTACTACTCGCAAGTACAGGCAACCTATGGTGTTCCCCGCGTGATGGTACGATTCAAAATTAGTTTCATGGTTCTAATTCAGTCAGCCCTTGGTCGCCCCTTTTAGTCGCCTCGTACGACAGGCAGGGGATACCGCGGGTGTATTCTACATGTGCGTCCCCCACCCGCAGGGGGTAGTGTGTTTGGTCCGCGAGAGGTATTTTATTTCCCTCAAGTCCGCCGGCAAGCCGGTTAGGACCCCCCTATCCGCCACCTGGGACGCGCCACGTGGGAATATCACCTCTCCCCCTGCTACGCCTGCGTAGCAGGTTCGTGGTTTTAAAGTTTTAATTACGTTTCATTTGATGGTCAGTGAAGTTCGTTAATTTTTGGTTATTGTACTGGAGAAAACTTTGAATATATTATTCTCTAGAGCAATCCCTCCGTATGAGTTTGGGTTGTCGGCTTGACCTCTTCCTTTATATAATGTCTTTATTCTGGATTTCCTCCAGTCCTCGGGGATTGTTCCACTTTCTATACATTTGTTGAACATAATGGTCAATAGATTTGCAAGGTGTTGTACCGACTCGTTCAGTACCTCATTACTTATTCCGTCAGGTTCAGTTGTTTTTCTGTCTTTCCTGCTCAAAATTGTTGGTTGTACTACTTCTACACTGATGGGAGTAAATGCATGGTTGTATTTACATCTTTCTTTGTCGAACGCTGTTTCTATGTTATCTTTGTTTAGCAGTTAATTGAAGTGTCTTTCCTAAACTTGTATGTGAATCTGTCCCGGAGATTTCGTCGAAAGCCTTCTTAGAGCAAAGATAGGATCTTTCAGAGCTTCATCTGCTTCCTTGATTGCTTTGTTTTTTAGGTATTTTGCTTTCTTTTAACTTTAACCGGGTCCTTGTATTTCTTTCTTTGTTTGGCGTAGTAGTTTAGGGTATCTTCTGATTTTGAGATTTTTTGCTTCGTGAAGTGCATTTAGAGTAGTTTTTCTGAGTTGGAAACATTCACTGTCAAACCATGGTTTTGCTTTTCTTTGTATGAATTGGATACTTGCATCATGAATAACTGTTGTAATCGATTTTAAATTTCAATCTACATTGCTTTCCGTTATTAAAAATTTCGCGTGTTGCATTGTCTGAGTGTAGTTTTCTATAATTTCTCGATCCAGGTTTCTTGGCTCCCCTGGTTCTGCTGTATTGGGCTTACTCTCTAGTGTTTCCCATTATTGGAACTTATTTTGAATTGGAATGTTTTTGCGGAGCGGTAAGTTAGTGCAATTCCAATTGATGGTTTGGCTTTCGACGGAAAGACTGTTTCCTCTATAGAAGACTAGGTCTATTGTGCTTGAGCCATTGTGAGAGATATATGTTTTATCCTCTTTCCTGTTAACTAGATAAAAGCCTTCTGCTTGAATGAGTTCTAGTATAACTTAGGTTTTGTTGGATTGTTGGTCAATTCTGCAGTTGAAGTCTCCTGCCTGGATTCTGCTGCTGCATCTAGTATAATTTTTGGCTTCTGATATAAGCCAAAAATTGCCATGCTGTTCCCTATCACTATTATAGTACTTTCTTCATTCATTGTATTCTTTACTTTCACGAAGCTATGTTTGAAGAAGCATGGCATACCTCCTTCATGTCTACCGCTTTCTTTGTCTGTGACATAAGAGTGAGCTGCTTAGAAACAATAGGATGTCTATTGGATCTGTGAGAAAAGTCTCAGTGGCTATTACGATGTCTTTATCTAACCAGAATTCTTCTAGTGCTAAGTTCATCAGGTTTTTGAGGCCTTCCACATTCAATAACATGAATTTCAAAGTCATCTCACTCTTCTTTCCTACTCCCTGTCCGTGGGGGACACAAATGAAGAATACACACACGGTATCCCCTGCCTGTCATAAAACGCAAATAAAAGGGGCCCCAGGGGCTCTCAGCTTGTGAGCTGGGTTGGCGACCACGGGGCCCTTAGCTGAGTCCTGGTATTGCTTCCACTCACTTTCGTCTATCCTGTTCGACCTCCCTTGCTAAACTCTAGGCCTGTCCGGCCCCGCGGTGTAGGGGGCAACGCGTCCGCCTGTCACCCGGCGGCCCCGAGTTCGATTCCCGGCCGGGTCAGGGGTTTTTAATTGTAAATGATTAATATCCCTGGCCTGGGGACTGGGTGTTTGTGTCGTCATTAACGTTCCTTTCCTCACATTCAACACTCTACATTTCCGCAATTACAATTTCACGCAGATTCATATCATACGGTGCAAGTAGGGGCAAAATACCTCTATAGGTCGACGGCCCGAACAAACAGCATTTGTTTAAAAAAACTTCATTTTCACGCCCTTTTTGGCCCTTGTTTTACTTCGTCCCTTACCGTACTTAATTTTCCAAAGTGACGGATCCCTTCTTTTTTCTTCCTTTTTTTTCTCTGTCTACCCTCTGTGGGAGGAGGACGTAGATGTAAAATAAACCCACGGTATCCCCTGCCTGTCGTAAGGGGCGACTAAAAGGGCGACCAAGGGATGATCGAATCAGATCCATGAAACTACTTGCGATTGGTATCATCACGCGGGGCTTGATGATGATGCCTGTTGTTTTAAGGGGCCTAACATCGAGGTCATCGGCCCCTATGGTATGAAATGAGACGAAAAGCAATTTAGAAAAACAAAATTCATCCACTGACCAGAATTCAAAACGTGATGAAGAATGAATTGATGAATATGAATTTAAAACAATCAGTGGATCTGACCCGCAATGCCTCACAATCCCATAAACAATATTACTGACCAAAGCACGATCCTGAAACGATGATCCTTGTCTAAAAGGGTTCAGTTTCCATGTCAACGGTCCTTCATAATGGCACTTATCGCTAGCAAAGCAGAATCATAGTGTCTCTTAAGTTGCGGTACTAATCAAAAGTAGCGTAAACTCACGGTGTTCCAAACATTATGGTACTGCTCGCAAGTATTGTACGTCGTACAGGTAACGCAGACCTATGGTGTTTCTCACATAATGTCCCCACTCATAAACAACGCATACCAACCCCTGTGGTTGGGGGAGGCAGACGAAAAAACACCCACGGTATCCCCTGCCTGTCGTGAGAGGGACGACAAGGGGATGGTGCATCAGAACCATGAAACTACTTGTGATTAGAACCACCACGCGATGAGCATCATGGGTCGCTTTTACTTGCGCGTAGTACCACTATATTAGGTACCAAATAGGTTTGTGATTAGTAGCACACAGGAGCACCGTGCGGTCGGCTTTTGCATTACCTGTGATTAGGACCACCATATGAGCAGGACCATGGGATGATAGCTACCATGGTTCTGCCTTGCCTATGATTAGTACCTACTATATGAGGAACACCACGGGATAGGGGAAGGCCCCTGTGGTTAGTACTCTTACGTGATGAACACCATAGGTTTGCGTTGCCTGTAAATGGCGCCGCAAAGTGAGAAAAACCATAGGTCTGTATTATATGTCGCATTTCATAACCCGTGAGTAGTTCCATAATGTGTGGAATACCGCGAGTCTCTGCTACTTTTGATTCGTACCGCAACATGACAGATACCATGGTTCTACTTTCCTAGCGAAAATTACCGTTATGAGGGGCCGATAACTTTGATTTTGGACCCCCTTCAGACTGCAAGCATCATCGATTCAGTGTAATGCTCTAGCAGCAACCCCTCGGTCTGTAATCCTATTGTTTTACGTCCGTTTCTGTAATGTAACGCATTGCGGGTCGCATCCACTGATTGTTTTAAATTCATGTCCATCCATTCATTATTCGTCCTCACGTTTTGAATTCTGGCCAGTGGAGAATTTTGGACTTTTAATTTGTCATTCCATTTCGTCTCATTTCGTACCATTAAGGGCCGATGACCTCAATGTTAGGCCCCTTTAAACAACAAGCTGATGATGATGATGATGATGCTTGTTGTTTAAAGGGGCCTAACATCGAAGGTCATCGGCCCCTAATGGAACGAAATGAAGGACATGAGATATGAAGTTAAAATTTTAAAAAGTATCCACTGACTAGAGTTAAAAAAGAATGGTAATGAAGAAAAATGAGGGTGAGATTAAAACAGTCAGTGGATCTAATACGCAATGCCTTATGTTCTATTAAAATAAGAGAAAGTACAGGAAATCGAAGGAATAAGGCATCGCCCAGTAATACAGATATTAACACATAATGTACGTTAGACGTTAAAATAACACATTAAAATGCGCAACACAAACTAAAATGGAGTCAATGAGATAAAAGCGCAACTGACATAAACAACACTAGGACAAAGGACATGATTACACACGATAAAACAGACCGCTATCCCTCATAAAGCGGATGACGAGGTCTGCTGACTGCTCGTCATCGCGCAAGATAAGGGAGATAGTACTCGGAAGGTTAATACTACGGCGCAGATCGACCAGGTCCACGCACTCCGTAAGGATGTGTACCACGGTAAGATGGTCGCCGCAGGTACACACCGGAGGGGGTTCTCCTTTCAGTAGATGGGAGTGCGTCAAGATACCGTGGCCGATCCGAAGGCGACATAATACCACGGCTTCCCTCCGCGAAGCCCGAAGGGAAGTCCTCCATACCTTCGTTGTTCCTTTTATCGCTCGCAGCTTATTGGGAAGTGGGATGGCCTGCCACTCCATCTCCCAATGAGACATAACCAGATGTCTCAGCTGAGAGCGAATATCACTTGCTGGAACCTTGAAAGGCAACGGGGGCAGTGTAACTGCCTCCTTGGCAGCCTGATCTACTATCTCGTTTCCCTCTATGCCCATGTGGCTGGGGAGCCACACGAACGTAATTCTGGTGCCGGCATCCGAACACCCGGCCAGCAGGTCCTGGATCCGCTGCACCAGAGGATGATGATGATGATGCTTGTTGTTTTAAGGGGCCTAACATCGAAGGTCATCGGCCCCTAATGGTACGAAATGAAAGAACAAAAATGACAAAGGCAT
Organism: Anabrus simplex; assembly: GCF_040414725.1. Taxonomy (NCBI): domain Eukaryota; kingdom Metazoa; phylum Arthropoda; class Insecta; order Orthoptera; family Tettigoniidae; genus Anabrus; species Anabrus simplex. The sequence continues at coordinate 138,914,147 of NC_090268.1, forward strand.
CCACTGACCAAAATAAAAATAAAATATGGCATGAAGAATGAATGGATGGACAGGAACTCAACAAAACACAAAACAAACAAACAAAAATCAGTGGATCCGACTCAATACAGATCGAAAATAATATTATTACCGACCAAGGAACCACTTATAAAGCACAATGATGCTTGGTGTCTAAAGGGGGTGCAAAATCCACGTCTAAGGCCCCACAGAATGGTACATGTCGCGAGTAAAATAGAACCATGGTATGTGTCATGTTGGGGTATTAATCAGAAGTAGCGAAGACTCACGGTGTTCCACAAAAGATGGTACTACTCACAAGTACTGTACTTCGTACAGGTAACGCAGACCTATGGTGTTTCGCACACAATGGCGCCACCTACAGCCAACGCAAACCGATGAGTTTCCTCACCTAGGGTACTAGTCACGGGTGCCGGTCCCAAGGGCCCCGTGGTGTTCCGCACATAGTGAGTACTAATCACAGGCAACGCAGACCCACGGTGTCGCTCATTTAGTGGTACAACTCACAGGCTACGCCCAGACCCGCGGTGTTGCCCACATGGGTACAACGCACGGGTACTGGAATCCACCAGGCCAGGCTTTTTACTGCAACGAATCACAAACATATTTCGTACCATGTTAGTGATACTACTCGCAAGTACATGCAACCCATGGTGTTCCCCGCATGATGGTACGAATCAAGAGTAGTTTCATGGTTCTAATTCATTCATCCCTTGGTCGCCCCTTTTAGTCGCCTCGGACGACAGGCAGGGGATACCGTGGGTGTATTATTCGTCAGCCTCCCCCACCCACAGGGGGTGTGTGTTTGGTCCGCGAGAGGTATTTTATTTCCCTCAAGTCCGCCGGCAAGCCGGGTAGGACCCCCCTATCCGCCACCTGGGACGCGCCACGTGGGAGTATCACCTCTCCCCCTGCTACGCCTGCGTAGCAGGTTCGTGGCTGCACCAGAGGGTGCCGAGGGAAACAGGTATCAATAGACTGAAGCGAACTCAAGGAGTCAGTACACAGAAGGAAGTGGCGGCGCTTATTGTACAGTGCGTACCGCAGAGCCTCACAGATAGCATAGAGCTCTGCTGTGTACACACTACAGGTTGCCGGAAGAGCAAAAAGGAACCTATCATTACCAACAACGAACGCACAGCCCACCTTCTTATCTGTCCTTGAACCATCCGTGTAGACGACGACTGAACCTGGATAGCGGCCAACAACGGACAGGAAGAGCCTCCGATAAATCGAAGGGTCCGTGTTTTCCTTTGGGCCAGTGTGCAGATCCATGATTATTTCAGGTCGTCGTACGACCCACGGAGGTACCCCACTTGGTTGTCTGACAAGGCAAGGAACCGAAGGTACATCAAACAATTCGGAAATGCTATCCATGCGTATCCCAACCGGCCGCGTCGCTCGAGGACGAGCAGCGTACAGCAAACGGTTGCCATTGTTGAACACGCAAGGATAGCTTGGATGAAGTGGCATCTGTCGCAAATTTGCAGCATATGTAAGTAGAAGGTGCTGGCGCCTCAGGTGTAAAGGCGGCACACCAGACTCAGCGAGCAGGCTAGCGATGGGGCTTGTACGAAAAGCTCCCGTCGCCAACCTAACCCCGCTGTGGTCGATACAGTTCAGCTTCGCAAGAACGCTTGGTCTTGCGGAGCCATATGCTGCACTGCCGTAGTCTAACCGGGATAAAATGTGTGCCCGATAGAATCGCAGGAGCACCGTGCGGTCAGCCCCCCAAGAAGTGCTGCTAAGAAACTTAAGGATATTAAGCCTCCTAGTGCATTGCACTTTTAACTGCCGCACGTGTGGCTCCCACGATAATTTACTGTCAAAAAGGAGCCCAACAAATCGGTAAGTGTCAACAACTGGAAGAACGACGTAGTCTAAATAAAGCTCAGGATGGGGGTGAAGAGTACGTTGACGACAAAAGTGGACAACAGAGGTCTTTGCGGCAGAAAACCGAAAGCCATGTTCTAAGGTCCACTGCTCCACCCTCCTAATAGCGTGTTGTAATTGTCGCTCTGCGACTGCCATATTACGCGAGCTATAGTGCAGAGCAAAATCGTCCACATATAGCGACGGTATAACTGCTGGACCAGCAGCAGCAACAATGCCGTTGATGGCAATCGCGAACAGAGTGACACTAAGGACCGATCCCTGTGGGACTCCATTTTCTTGTACGTGGTATTGCGAATATGTCCTCCCTACTCGGACACGGAATAGACGGAGAACAAGAAATTCGCAATAAACGCCGGCAAGGTACCTCGGAATCTCCATTGTTGCAGGGCTGAAAGGATACCATATCGCCATGTGGTGTCATAAGCCTTCTCTAAGTCAAAGAAAACAGCTACCAAGTGCTGTTTGCGGAGAAACGCATCCTGGATAGAGCTCTCCAGGCGTACCAAGTGGTCAGTGGTGGATCGAGCGGCTCTAAATCCACATTGGTACTCGGACAAGAGTCCTTGTTTCTCCAGACACCACACGAGTCGCCGATTAACCATCCTCTCAAACAGCTTACACAGGCAGTTTGTAAGGCAAATCGGTCTGTAACTTCCTGCATACTTAGGATCTTTGTCAGGCTTGAGGACAGGAATGACTATGCCCTCTCGCCACTGAGACGGAAAATCACCCTCCATCCAGATTCGGTTGAACACACGAAGGAGATATAATAAACTATCATCACTAAGGTGTTGCAACATCTGGTTATGGATGTTGTCCGGTCCAGGAGATGTGTCCTTGCAAAGCGCTAGGGCGCTGCGGAGTTCCCACTCCGTAAAGGGCACGTTGTAGTCCTCTGAAGCTTGAGAGGCAAAACTAAGGTGAGAACGTTCCGCCTCCCACTTCAGAGCGAGGAAATCAGGATGGTAAACAACAAGCATCATCATCGTCATCATCATCATCAACAACGCATGCCCATAGTGTTCCCCACCTAGGTGTACTAATCACGGGCGCTGGTATTCCCGTGGTGTTCCTCACATAGTTGGTACTAAAGATAGGCAACGAAGACCCACGGTGTCGCTCATATTGTATTACTAACCAGAAGCAACGCCCAAACCCGTGGTGTTCCGCATTTAGTGGTACGAATCACAGGTACTGGAAACCCACAGTGAACCCCACTGGACTGCTACAAATCACGAAACTACTGAGTACCTAACAGAGTGGTGCTACTCGCAAGTAAAGGCGACCTATGGTGTTCCCCGCGTGATGGTACTAATCACAAGTAGTTTCATGGTTCTGATGCAATCATGCCCTGGTCGTCCCTTTTAGTCGCCTCTCACGACAGGCAGGGGATACCGTGGGTGTTTTTTCGTCTGCGTCCCCCACCCATAGGAGGTAGAGAGAGCGAAAAAAGAAGAAAGAAAGGATCCGTCACTTTGAAAATGAAGTAACGGACGAAGAAAGACAAGGGCCACGAAGGGCGTGAAAATGAAAGACTCCCTAGGCCTCGAATGCTCTAATACCGTCGGGGTCGGAAAAGAACAAGAGTTGACCAAGGGAGGTCGGACAGAATAGAAGAAAGTGAGGAGCCTGGCACAAGTAAGTGGAAGCAATGCCAGGGCTCAGCTTAGGGCCCCATGGTCGCCAATCCACGCCCCCAAATTGAGAGCCCCTTGGGCCCCTTTTATTCGCCTGTTACGACAGGCAGGAGATACCGCGTGTGTATTCTACATGTGCGTCCCCCACCCGCAGTGGGTCATCACGCGGGGAACGCCATGGGTGACCTTTACTTGCGAGTAGTACCACTATGATAGGCATTCAATAGTGTTGTGACTAGTAGCAGTAGTGAGAGGCTTTCTGAGGGTTTACAGTACGCGTGATTAGTACCACTATATGCGGAACACCACAGGCTTACGTTGCCCGTGATTAGAACAATTGTGAGAAACACCACGGGTCTGGGAGATGCCTGTGATTAGTAACACTATATGAGCAACACTGATTGTCTGGTTTACCTGTCATTGGTACCCGCTATGTTAGGAACACAGGGGATAGTACGGGTTCCTATGATTAGTACACCTATGTGAGGAACACCATGGATTTGCGTTGCCTGTGCGACGTACAATACATGTGAGTAGTACCATAACGTTCGAAACACCGTGAGTCTACGTTACTCTCGATTAGTACCGCAACTTGAGAGATACCATGGTTCTACTTTACCAGCGATAAATACCATTATGAGGGACCGTTGACCTGGATTTTGGATCCCTTTGAACAACAGGAATCATCGATTTATAATTGTGCTTTGTAAGCAGTCCCTTGGTCAGTATTACCAATTTTTCAATATAGTTTCTGGGAAGGTGAGGCATTGCAGGTCGGGCCCACTGATTGTTTTAAGTTCATAATCATTGTTCACCGCCATCTTTATGAATTCTAGTAGTGGTAGATTTTGGAATTTTTCAACTTTCAGTATTGTGAGTTGGCTGCGCTGATTATTCTAAATGCACATTTATCCTTTCATTCTTCATCATCACGTTTTATTTATAGTCTGTGAATGAATTTTGGACTTCTAAATTGCCATTTTTTTTGCTTGTTGTTTAGAGGGTCTGACATCGAGGTCATCGGCCCCTAATTGTACGAAATGAGATAACAACAAAAACTGAAAAGCATGGATGGACATGAACACAACAAAAACAAAAAAACAAAAAGTGGATCAGACTCAAAAAAGATTGTAAATAATAGTATTAGTGACCAAGGGACCACTTATAAAGCACAATGATGCTAATGGCACTTATCGGTAGTAAGGTAGAACCATGGTTTTCTCAAGCTGCGGTACTAATCAAAGGTAGCGTAAACTCACGGTGTTCCAAACATTAAGGTACTACTCACAAGTATTGAACGTCGTAAAGATAACGCAGACCTATGGTGTTTCTCACACAATGGCGCCACTCATAGCCAACGCAAACCGATGAGGTTCCCCACCTAGGTGTACTAATCACGGGCGCCGGCATTCCCGTGGTGTTCCTCACATAGTGGGTACTAATCACTGGCAACGCAGACCTACGGTGTCGCTCGTATAGTGGTACAACTCACAGGCTACGCCCAGACGCGTGGTGCCGCTCACACGGGTACAGCTCACAGGCAACGCACAGACCTGCGGTGTTGCACACATGGGCACGACTCACGGGTACTGGAAATCCACACTGAACCCCACTCGAGTGCTACGAATCACAAAACTATGGAGTACCTAACAGAGTGGTAATACTCGCAAGTAAAAGCGACCGATGGTGTTCCGCGCGTGATGGTACTAATCAAAAGTAGTTTCATGGTTCTAATCCAACCATCCCTTGGTCGCCCGTTTTAGTCGCCTCTCACGACAGGCAGGGGATACCGTGGGTGTATTATTCGTCTGCCTCCCCCACCCACAGGGGGTGTGTGTTTGGTCCGCGAGAGGTATTTCATTTCCCTCAAGTCCGCCGGCAAGCCGGTTAGGACCCCCCTATCCGCCACCTGTTACGCGCCACGTGGGAGTATCGCCTCTGCCCCCTGCTACGCCTGAGTAGCAGGTTCGTGGAAATTGACATTTCATTCCATCTCATTTCGTACCATTAGGGACCATGACCTAGATGTTAGGCTCCTTTGAACAAGAAGCATCATCATCATCATCATCATCATCATCAGTCTTCTTTCGTGGTTCTCCTAATAGTGGATCAATTGCTTGTCTTGTATTTGTTATTAATTTAGGCTGTGAGACGTACTCCGATGTTGTGTGGCCTCCGAAATACGTAGTGTCTCACAAGAACTCTTTTTATTTGCTTTTTTTTTTGGCTTGTTGTTTACAGGGGCCTAACATCGAGGTCATCGGCCCCTAATGGTACGAAATGAAAGAACAAAAATGTCAAATTCATCCACTGACCAAAAAAAAATAATGTCGTCATGAAGAATGAATGGATGGACATGAAAACCAACAAAAAAAAACAAAAAAAAAAGAAACAAACAACCAAATTACAGTGGATCAGACTCAAAGATCATACACAATTGATTACTGACCAAGGGACCACTCATAAAGCACGATGATGCTTGATGTCGAAAGGGGTGCAAAATCCATGTCTAAGGCCCCACAGAATGGTACATTTCGCGAGTAAAGTAGAACCATGGTATTGGCATGTTGGGGTACTAATCAAAAGCAGCGAAACTCACGGTGTTCCACACAAGACGGTACTAGTCACAAGTATTGTACTTCGTACAGGTAACGCAGACCTATGGTGTTTCTCACACAACGGCGCCACTCATAGCCAACGCAAACCAATGAGTTTCCTCACCTAGGTGTACTAGGCACGAATGCCGGTCCCACGGGCCCCGTGGTGTTCCTCACAGAGTGGATACTAATCAAAGGCAACGCAGACCCACGGTGTCGCTCATATAGTGGTACAACTCACAGGCTTCGCCCAGACCCGCGGTGGTGCTCACATGGGTACGACGCACGGGTACTGGAAACACCCAGGCCACGCTCATGACTACTACTAAACACAAACCCATTTCGTACCGAACATAGTGGTACAACTCGCAAGTACAGGCAACCCATGGTGTTCCCCGCGTGATGGTACGAATCAAAAGTAGTTTCATGGTTCTAATTCAATCATCCCTTGGTCGCCCCTTTTAGTCGCCTCTCACGACAGGCAGGGGATACCGTGGGTGTATTATTCGTCTGCCTCCCCCATCCACAGGGGGTGTGTGTTTGGTCCGCGAGAGGTATTTTATTTCCCTCAAGTCCGCCGGCAAGCCGGTTAGGACCCCCCTATCCGCCACCTGGGACGCGCCACGTGGGAGTATCACCTCTCCCCCTGCTACGCCTGCGTAGCAGGTTCGTGAAATAACTCTTTTGGGCCAGAAGATAGGTGGACTTATTGTTTCTAGTTGTATGTAAGGCACACCTATCTTATATAAGCTTTATTCTCTCCTTTCGTGGACAATTATTAACAACTGATTTGCCTGGGATTCCGATGTGCTTTAGGTAACCCACAAAGTCTTCCTCCCTCGTTTGTGGGTATAGTCTTCCTACATACATCCACGCCGAGCGGTGTCGCGTCTTTAGTTGGTCGATTTCAGTCTTTGTTCCAATGATTTTCTTTTGTTTGCTATTTTGCTCTACGTCACACCGACACAGATAAGTCTTACGGCAACGATGGGAATGAAAAGACCTAGGAATGGGAAGGAAGCGGCCGTGGCCTTAATTACGGTACAGCCCCAGCATTTGCCTGGTGTTAAAACGGCAAACCACGGAAAACCATCTTCAGGGCTGCCGACAGTGGGGTTCGAAACCACTATCTCCCGGATGCGAGCTCACAGCTGCGCGCCCCTAAACGCACGGCTAACTCGCCCGGTCCAATGATCTTTGGTGGTTGTCGGGGCCTGTTTTTGACTACATCAGTACATGATTTTTCTTGTTGTATTCCATTTCTTGGCTTGGAGGCGCTGATTCGGTCAACTCTAGTTGTTCTTGTGTTCTCGAAGTTCCTTGATTTCGACTGTATTCTTATCTAATGCTATTAATATTAATTTTCCCATAGGAGGTGCTATCGTTTCTGTTGCTCATTTCTCAGGTATTCTCTACACCATTCTGGAGATGGTATTGGTTTGTTTTTCCCGAACTGTGTGGTGTCCTCGCTTTGGTTACTTTTGATAGAACCACGTTTGTATCCTCGGTGATTACGGTAGGCTGTAAATGTAGCATTATTATTTCAGATGAAATGCAGGCTATTATTTTGTCCTCTAGGTTAACCATGCTCCAAGAAATCAAGAGCATGGGTGGTCTTTCCTACCAGGAGCGCGCTGTAAGTTTAATTCCACGAATATACCTGCCAATACACTAAATTGGAGCATGATAGCTCAGAGTCTTCTAGGTTCGTCATTCACGACATCGTTAGCCGTGAAGATCGCTGAGCCAAGGCGGCTGTTGCTCCTGAGAGCAAAATCGCAAGGAGTAAAAGCTCGTTCGGGGGGGGGGGGGGTCGTCCCAACCTTCGACTTTCAAGAAGTCTGTGCCGACTGGCAGTCCTTAGCCGGCACAGCGGGAGGTGGGAGAATGGGGGAATGCCAAGTCTCCCCCCGTAAGAGGTCGGCGAATGCCATGCCCAAGCCGGCGGAGGGGGCATCGTCGACCAGGGCTGGGAAATTATCTCCCAGCCTGTCTAAACAAGAAAAGAAGGCGGAGAAGCGGAACGCCTTTACTGGACGCTCCTGCACTTCTCCTGCAAAGGGGAAATCTTGCCCTCCATCTCGAGGTTTTGTATCACCGCCAGCAGGAGATCCTGCCCATAAAAATGAGCGCTTCCTTCGTAGGAAGAAATCCCGCCACTAAGGTACGTACAAGTTCTGGGCGTCAGTCCCGCCATCCGTTGATGACGGGATGGACGTCGAGCTGTCATCTACATCTACGGATGTGGATGTTGATATTGGTAGTGTTTAGTTTTAAGAGCATCTTGTCGCTCGTAATGTAACATTCTCTCTTTTAGTCCACACTATGGCACTGGTACAGTGAAATTTTAACGGTTATGACAGGCATCTTGCTGAGCTGCGCCAGCTAATTAGTGAGTTCGCGGCGAGTATAGTCTGTATTCAGGAAACTAATCTCAGACCACGCCACCATACAGTCTTCAGAAATTTCAGACTATATTCGACAGAACGATATTATGCTCACCAGGCGTAGGGTGGTGTTGGTATTTTTGTTCGTTCTGTTACCTATAGCGAAGAGGTTCCTTTAAGAACACAGCTGGAAGCAGTTGGGGTGCGTGTAATGCTTGCTGTCATAGGAACAGTGTGTAATGTTTATTTTCCACCGGGCCAGCCTCTTAATATAAATGGTGTAACTGATGTTATAGATCAGCTTCCACCTCCGTTCCTCTTATGGGGACACCCTGCGGGTTGGGGACGCACATGTAGAATACACACGCGGTAACTCCTGCCTGTCGTAAGAGGCGACTAAAAGGGCCCTAAAGGGCTCTCAACTTGGGAGTGTGGGTTGGCGACCACGGGGCCCTTAGCTGATTCCTGGCATTGCTTCCACTTACTTGTACCAGGCTCCTCACTTTCGTCTATCCTGTCCGACTTCCCTTGGTCAACTCTTGTTCTTTTCCGACCACGACGGTATTAGAGCATTCGAGGCCTATGGAGTCTTTCATTTTCACGCCCTTCGTGACCCTTGCCTTTCTTCGTCTGTTATTTCATTTCTCGAAGTGACGGATCCCTTCTTTTTCTTCCTTTTCTCTCTATCTAACCACTGTGGGTGGGGGATGCAAACGAAGAATACACCCTCGGTATTCCCTGCCTGTCGTGAGAGGCGACTAAAAGGGGCGACCAAGGGATGATTTTATTAGAACCATGAAACTACTTTTGATTAGTACCATTCGCGGGGAACACCACTATATGAGCGACACCGTGGGTCTGCGTTGCCTATGATTAGTACCCACCATATGCGGAACACCACGGGAATACTGCGCCCGTGTTCTAGGTGAGGAATACTATGAGTTTGCGTTGCCTATGACATTTGCCATTATGTGAGAAACACCAGAGGTCTGCGTTACCTGTACGACGTCCAATACTTGTCAGTTGTACCATAATGTGTGGAATACCGTGAGTCTACGCTACTTTTGATTAGTACCCCAACATGACAAATACCATGGTTCTACTTTACTAGCGATAAGTTCCATTATGCGGGGCCGTTGACCTCGATTTAGGACCCCTTTAGCCAGCAACCTCCTCGATTCAGGATTGTGCATTAGAAGTAGTCCCTTGGTCAGTAACACTATTTTTATGTTTGTTTTTGGGTCGGATCCACTGATTGTTTTAAATTCATATCCCTCCATTCATTCTTCACGACATTTTTTATTTTGGTCAGTGGATGATTTTGAACTTTTATTTTGTCATTACATTTCGTACCATTAGGGGCCGATGACCTAGATGTTAGGCCCCTTTAAACAACAAGCATCATCATCATCACCACCTCTTATTGGGCGATTTTATCGGCCATCAACCTATATGGGGATTTGAAACGTCTTGTCCCAGGGGAAGGGAGTTGTAAAAAATACTAAGATAGCTGGATTGATGTATTTTGAATACAGGTGAAGCTACTCATTTCTTTATAGTTTTTGCTATTGGCTTTACGCCGCAGCGACACAGATATGTCTTATGGTGACGAATGGATAGGAAAGACCTTGGAATGGGAAGGAAGTGGCCGTGGCCTTAATTAAGGTACAGCCCCAGCATTCGCCTTGTGTAAATGGGAAACCAGGGCTGCCGTCCGTGGGGTTCGAACCCACCATCTCCCGATTACTGGATACTGGCCGCACTTAAGTGACTGCAGCTATCGTGCTCGGTGGTACTCATTTCAGCGTACGATACGGCACATACCCTCGCATAGACCTTAGTGTATTTAGCCGAGCGCTAGTTCCCCTGCTTCGGTGGAATGAACACGCTGATGTCTGAAACAAAAATATCGAGGCTCCTTCTTGATGGATTCTTAAACGTGCTGATTGGCCGAAGTTCTTAGCACTTGCTGGTCTTTTTTCATTATCATTCGTTCGGTATTTTAGTCAGTGGATACATCTGAAGTTTTACGTGCAATTGTCGTTTTATTTCGTTGCACCTTGTATCAATGAGGGCCAATGACCTAGATGTTAGTCCACTTTAAACAACAATGATGATGATGATCATCATCATCAGGATATTTTTCCTACACTGTGTATCTGGTCAAAATCTGTACCTTATCAGTTTCGAGTCTACTGAAATACAGAGTATCCATTGTCTGTTATTACAAATCTGGAAGCAATAAAAGTTAGGAGAATACTAGAGATGTTAATGGATATGTATGCACGATTTCATTGCTTTATATTTCAACATAAAATACTTCTTATGAGATACAGTAGTATATCTCTCCGCATGTTCTTCTACATTAAGAGAGTCATAAAGGGAGCAAATAAAGAAGTGTTTATTCTCACCTAGCTTCCACTGATGTGTTGGAGTTCCATCTAGATTCTGAATACTGCACATGATTATACGTATCTTCTGGAAGATTCACAGTTGAATATCACAGAGCGAAGAGAGATGGGCGCACATCAAACAGCGAAGGTTACGGTTCTGAGTGTCGTAGTTATATGGCGTAATAGAAGCAGAGTTTCAGGTCCCAAAATTTATGTCGCAGAAGATGGCCTGTATTCACTCTCTAAATTCTACCAAGTGGATTCAGTTCATATCCTCGCTGTCGTATATGGCAGAACGTCGTAATATGACACTGTAAACCGAATGTTACTCTAAATGGGATACGACAACATGTTTTACCTGTATCCTGCTATGTTCAATTATTACGTATTAGTACTGTTACGGGGTTACTCGTGGAGCAGAAAGAGGTTAAAGAAGGTGCCGGGGTGAATGGGTCTATCTACAATATCAAAGTTGAGTTAAAACTTTAAAAGGTTATATTTCTGATGATGCTGATGATGCTTGTTGTTTAAAGGGGTCTAACATCGAGGTCATCGGCCCCCAATGGTACGAAATGAAATGACAACAAATAGTTCAAAATCATCCACTGACCAAAATAAAAAATCTCATGAAGAATGACTGGATGGGTGAAGTAAAGGAACATGTAATCACCTTTTATAGGGTTTTATTAAACTTAAGACGACCAACTGGTGCATAAACAAATTCAGTGGCAGCAGTAACATCTGACTAGAAAGTGTCAGAGAAAATATACAAATAAGGCAACTTTAAAACTAGATTAAGACATGTCAAAGCGATCACACAAATAAATTATATCATTCACCCCCACCTAGATAATAGTCCTTAAGGTGGGCAGGACAGTGACGGATTCTTGTGCCCCGTCTCGATAGCTGGTCAGGAGTGGAAGAGGCGGTTGGACCCCTTTCTTCTGACTTTGATGATTCAGGAGATTCAGTCTCGCATGGAGCTGGATCTGAAGATCCGTGTGATGAGACAGGGGTGTGGCAATGTTCTGGGCTTCCATGGGAGTGCTGTCCATCCATTACTCCTCCGGCATCTTCTTCGCCCCTTTCTTCAGAAATGTCTATTGAAGAAGGCAATGGTGCCAGGTCTCTAGTCGAAACAGTAGTTTCCCTTCCATCTTGGTGTTGTATATGAGCATACTCGGGATTTGCTTCAAGAAGAGTAACTTCTTCCACGAGTGGTCCGTACTAAGATTGCCTGACATGCTTCCTTAAGAGTATTGGACCTGGAGTCAGAAGCCATGAGGGGATTGAGTGTCCGTAACTGGATGTTCTCTGGTGCTTAAACATCCGCTCGTGGGGAGTTTCATTGGTAGTAGTACACAGCAGTGATCTGACGGCATGGAGGGCACCATGTGCAACTTCTTTCCACTGTTGAATATGCATTCCCCTTGATTTCAAAGCTAGTTCTATAGTTTTCCACACAACTCCAACATATTTTTCTGCTTGGCCATTGCCTCTTGGATTGTATGGAGTCGTTCTGCTCGTCGCCACACCAACAGCCGTGAAGAATGTCTTCAGTTCTTGGGACATGAATGCTGAGCCTCGATCGGAATGAACATATGAAGGCAATCCAAATATGGAGAAAAGTTGCTTAAGTTTAGAAATAACATGATGATGATGATGCTTGTTGTTTTAAGGGGCCTAACATCGAAGGTCATCGGCCCCTAATGGAACGAAATGAATGACATGAGACATGAAGTTAAAATTTTAAAAAGTATCCACTGACTAGAGTTAAAAAAGAGTGGTGATGAAGAAAAATGAGGGTGAGATTAAAACAGTCAGTGGATCTAATACGCAATGCCTTATGTTCTATTAAAATAAGAGAAAGTACAGGAAATCGAAGGAATAAGGCATTGCCCAGTAATACAGATATTAACACATAATTTACGTTAGACGTTCAAAACACATTAAAATGCGCAACACAAACTAAAATGAAGTCAATGAGATAAAAGCGCAACTGACATAAACAACACTAGGACAAAGGACATCATCACACACGATAAAACAGACCGCTATCCCTCATAAAGCGGATGACGAGGTCTGCTGACTGCTCGTCATCGCGCAAGATAAGGGAGATAGATCTCGGTGGTTAATACTACGGCGTAGATCGACCAGGTCCACGCACTCCGTAAGGATGTGTACCACGGTAAGATGGTCGCCGCAGGTACACACCGGAGGGGGTTCTCCTTTCAGTAGATGGGAGTGCGTCAAGATACCGTGGCCGATCCGAAGGCGACATAATACCACGGCTTCCCTCCGCGAAGCCCGAAGGGAAGTCCTCCATACCTTCGTTGTTCCTTTTATCGCTCTCAGCTTATTGGGAAGTGGGATGGCCTGCCACTCCATCTCCCAATGAGACATAACCAGATGTCTCAGCTGATGATGATGATGCTTGTTGTTTAAAGGGGCCTAACATCGAAGGTCATCGGCCCCTAATGGAATGTGATAAACGACATGAGAGATGATGTTAAAATTTTAAAAACATATCCACTAACTAGAGTTTAAAAAATGATGGAGAAAAATGAGGGTGAGATTAAAACAATCAGTGGATCTAATACGCAATGCCTTATTTTCTAATAAAATAAGAGAAATTACAGGAAAACAAAAGAATAAGGCATTGCCTGGTAGTACATAATTTACGAGAGACGTTAAAATAACACATTAAAATACGCAAAACAAACTAAAATTAAGTCAATAGGATAAAAGCGAAAGTGACACAAAACACACTAGGACAAAGGACAGCATTACACACGAGAAAACAGTCCACTATCCCTCATAAAGCGGATGACGAGGTCTGCTGACTGCTCGTCATCACGCAAGATAAGGGAGATAGTACTCTGAAGGTTAAGACTACGGCGCAGATCGACCAGGTCCACACACTCCGTAAGGATGTGCACCACGGTAAGGTGGTCGCCGCAGGTACACACCGGAGGGGGTTCTCCTTTCAAAAGATGCGAGTGAGTCAAGATACCGTGGCCGATCCGAAGACGACGTAATACCACGGCTTCCCTCCGCGAAGCCCGAAGGGAAGTCCTCCATACCTTCGTTGTTCCTTTTATCGCTCTCAGCTTATTGGGAAGTGGAATGGCCTGCCACTCCATCTCCCAATGGGACATAACAAGATGTCTCAGCTGGGAGCGAATATCACTTACTGGAACCTGGAAAGGCAACGTGGGCAGTGTAACTGCCTCCTTGGCAGCCTGATCTACTAACTCGTTTCCCTCTATGCCCATGTGGCTGGGGAGCCACAGAAATGTGATTCTGGTGCCAGCATCCCAACACCCGGCCAGCAGGTCCTGGATTAGCTGCACCAGAGGGTGCCGAGGGAAACAGGTATCTATAGACTGGAGCGAACTCAAGGAGTCGGTACACAGAAGAAAGTGTCGGCGCTCATTGTACAGTGCGTACCGCAGAGCCTCATAGATAGCATAGAGCTCTGCTGTGTACACACTACAGGTTGCCGGAAGAGCAAAAAGGAACCTATCATTGTTAACAACGAACGCACAGCCCACCTTCGTATCTGACCTTGAACCATCCGTGTAGACGACGACTGAACCTGGATAGCGGCCAACAACGGACAGGAAGAGCCTCCGATAAATCGAAGGGTCCGTGTTTTCCTTTGGACCAGTGTGCAGATCCAGGATTACTTCAGGTCGTCGTACGACCCACGGAGGTACCCCACTTGGTTGTCTGACAAGGCAAGGAACCGAAGGTACGCCAAACAATTCGGAAATGTTATCCAAGCGTATCCCAACCGGCCGCGTCGCTCGAGGACGAGCAGCGTACAGCAAACGGTTGCCATTGTTGAACACGCAAGGATAGCTGGGATGAAGTGGCATCTGTCGCAAATTTGCACCATATGTAAGTAGAAGTTGCTGGCGCCTCAAGTGTAAAGGCGGCACACCAGACTCAGCGAGCAGGATAGCGATGGGGCTTGTACGAAAAGCTCCCGTCGCCAACCTAACCCCGCTGTGGTGGATACTGTTCAGCTTCGCAAGAACGCTTGGTCTTGCGGAGCCATATGCTGCACTGCCGTAGTCTAACCGGGATAAAATGTGTGCCCGATAGAATCGCAGGAGCACCGCGCGGTCAGCCCCCCAAGAAGTGCTGCTAAGAAACTTAAGGATATTAAGCTTCCTAGTGCATTGCACTTTTAACTGCCGCACGTGTGGCTCCCACGATAATTTACTGTCAAAAAGGAGCCCAAGAAATCGGTAGGTGTCAACAACTGGAAGAACGACATTACCTAGATAAAGCTCAGGATGAGGGTGAAGTGTACGTTGACGACAAAAGTGGACAACGGAGGTCTTTGCGGCAGAAAACCGAAAGCCATGTTCTAAGGTCCACTTCTCCACCCTCCTAATAGCTTGCTGTAACTGTCGCTCTGCGACTGCCATACTGCACGAGCTATAGTGCAGAGCAAAATCATCCACATATAGGGACGGTATGACGGCTGGACCAGCAGCCGCGACAATACCGTTTATGGCAATCGCGAACAGAGTGACACTAAGAATCGATCCCTGTGGTACTCCATTTTCTTGAACGTGGTATTGCGAATATGTCCTCCCTACTCGGACACGGAATAGACGGAGGGACAAAAAATTCGCAATAAATACCGGCAAGTTACCTCGGAATCTCCATTGATGCAGGACTGAAAGGATGCCATATCGCCATGTGGTGTCGTAGGCCTTCTCCAAGTCAAAGAAGACAGCTACCAAATGCTGTTTGCGGAGAAACGCATCCTGGATAGAGCTCTCCAGGCGTACCAAGTGGTCTGTGGTGGATCGAGCGGCTCGAAATCCACATTGGTACTCGGACAAGAGTCCTTGTTTCTCCAGACACCACACGAGTCTGCGATTTACCATCCTCTCAAAGAGCTTACACAGGCAATTTGTAAGACAAATCGGTCTGTAACTTCCTGCATACTTAGGATCTTTGTCAGGCTTGAGGACAGGGATGACTATGCCCTCTCGCCACTGAGACGGAAAATCACCCTCTGTCCAGATTCGGTTGAACACACGAAGGAGATACAGTAAACTATCATCACTAAGGTGTTTCAACATCTGGTTATGGATGTTGTCCGGTCCAGGAGACGTGTCATTGCAAAGCGCTAATGCGCTGCGGAGTTCCCACTCCGTAAAGGGCACGTTGTAGTCCTCTGAAGCTTGGGTGGCAAAACTAAGGTGATGACGTTCAGCCTCCCGCTTCAGAGGGAGGAAATCAGGATTGTAATTCCCGGAGCCAGAGACATCCGCGAAATGACTAGCGAGATGATTAGCAATCGCAAGG
This sequence comes from Anabrus simplex, assembly GCF_040414725.1. Classification (NCBI taxonomy): domain Eukaryota; kingdom Metazoa; phylum Arthropoda; class Insecta; order Orthoptera; family Tettigoniidae; genus Anabrus; species Anabrus simplex. The sequence continues at coordinate 138,930,406 of NC_090268.1, forward strand.
GGATAAGTGGCGACACTGCCTGAAATGGAAATTCCCGGTACAGCAGATGATCCTTGAATACCCGAAAGTCGTCGAAGTTTCGTCCACACTTGAGATGATGGAGTATGCGACGTCATGGACGACACATATCTCTCCCATGAAGCCTTCTTACTTTGTCGAATAAGAACTCGCGCCTTAGCGCGGAGTTTCTTAAATGTTACCAAGTTGGCCACAGTAGGCTGTCGACGGTAACGTTTATGAGCGCGACGGCGTTCTTTGATGGCTGCTGCTATTTCATCGTTCCACCAAGGAACGAGTTTTCGGCGAGGAGCCCCCGAGAAAAACGGAATGGACTCCTCAGCAGCAGCAAGAATAACTTGGGTGACGTAAGTTATTTCCTCGCCGACGGTCCGCCTGACATCATCGTGAAAGACAGCTAGTGATGTGTACTTTGGCCAATCAGCATGTTTAAGAATCCATCGAGGGGGAGCCTCGACGGGTTTATGTTTCAACAAAGTAAGAATAATGGGAAAATGGTCACTGTCACAGAGATCATCGTGTGCATTCCACCGAAACAGTGGAACCAACGTTCGGCTGTATAGACTTACGTCTATGCGAGAGTATGTGCCGTAACGTACACTAAAGTGAGTTGGTTCCCCTGTGTTCAAAATACATAAATCCAGATCTGTTATAAGTGTTTCCAACTCTCTTCCTCGGGGACAAGGCGTCTCAGAGCCCCATATGGGGTGATGGGCGTTAAAATCGTCCGATAAGAGGAAGGGTGGTGGAAGCTGATCTATAAGATCAGCGACATCATTGATGTTCAGATGCTGGCCGGGTGGAAGATAAACATTACACACTGTTGCTATGACAGGCAGCGAGACGCGAACAGCTACAGCCTCTAGAGGGGTTCGTAATGGAACCTCTTCGCTGTAGCTATCAGAACGTACAAAAATGCCAACGCCTCCGGAAGCCCGGTGAGCATAGTATCGTTCTGTCGAGTATAGTTTGAAATTCCTCAAGACCGTATGATGACCAGGTCTGAAATTGGTCTCCTGAATACAGACTATACTCGCTGCGTACTCACTAATAAGCTGACGTAACTCAGTGTTGTAACCAAGGTTGAAGTTTACAAAACACAACTTTTATTGCTTCACTTTATGATATTTACACAAATAACTGAAATTTATTTTGAAGCAAAAAGGAATATTGAATCTTGAGAAAAGTCTGTCTTTATACAATATGTACAGGTTTACAGTCTTTATATACACTTCTATCTTGAAAAGATAGTCTTTGTGAATTGACACGTTGATAGTCGAGAACTATCTGGCACACTAACATAAATGTCTTTGAGAGTCCTTGTTTGTTGAAGTGCCTGAATTCCTAAAAAGCAAGTTCAATTGATTGAAGAAATTCCACCTAGCGAAACTAAGGGAGCTTGCGTAAATTAGGGAATGAGAATGGCTTGTAAAAGAATTACGGAACATAGGCAGCGGAAACAGGTAAGGGAGCGGTGACCAGAGGTGAAACCTCGTACTCCCAGAAATTCAGTCCACCTGGTCGAAGCACATTTTCAAGAGGAGTAGCCTCCGTGCTCGACGTAGGGTGTATTCTGGAGCTGGACACCGGGCAAGTGGGCCATAGAGCAGGAAGGGAGCTCCTATTTATAGTACACTCGATGGTCAGGCACGCGCACTGAGGGCTGCGCGTCGAAGCTAGCAGAATGATACACAGGCGCGCGTTCAGCTGGCTGGCGGAGCGAGAAAGGGAGCGCCGGACATACAACACTCAGCAAGATGCCTGTCATAACCATTACAATTCCACTGTAACAGTGTCATAGTGTGGACTGTAAAAGGAGTGTTAGGTTATGAGCGAAAAGTGCTCGTTAGCCTAAACACTATCTAATTCTACATCCGTAGATGTAGAGGACAGCGCGACATCCATCCCGTCATCAAAAGATGGCAGGGGTGCCGCCCAGAACTTCGACAAATTTCGGGCGCGAGGGGGTCCCCTACGAGGAGAGCGCGCAGGTTTGGGAGCAGGAGTGCCTCCTGGCGCAGACTCATACCCTCCAGATGGGGGGCATGACTTCTCCTTCGCAGGGGAAAGCCGAGAGCGCTCAGAACGGGCGCTCTCCTTCCCCTTCTTTTTTTCAGGTTTAGACGGGCTGGGAGATGGTTTCCCAGCCCTGGTCAACGAAGCCGCCTCCGCCGGCTGGGGCACGACTTTCGTCGACCTCCTAGGGGGGGAGACTTAGTCTTCCCCCCTTGCTGTGCCGGCTGGGAGTTCCCAGCCGGCACAGATTTCTGGTTGGTCGAAGGTGGGGTGGTCCCCCCCTTCGAGCTTTGACTATTTGCGACGTTGCTGGGAGCAGCAACAGTCGCCTTGGGCGCAGCGGTCTGGACAGGTGTCTTGGTCGTAAATGACGAACCTGGAAGACTCTGAGCTATCAAGCTATAGTCGAGTGTACGGGCAGGTGTATTCATAGAATGAAACTTACGGCGCGCTTCCTGGTAGGAAAGACCATCCAGGGTCTTGATCTCCTGGATCTTCTTCTCACTCAGGTATGTCGGACAATTCCGATCCCGAGGAGAATGAAAACCGGAGCAGTTAGTGCACTTGTATGGAGTTGTGCACTCCTCCGCGCCGTGAGCTACTCGTCCACATGTACCACATACAGCCTGATTCGAACAGCGAGATACCATATGTCCGAATCGCTGGCATTGATAGCATCGCATAGGAGGCGGGATGTACGGCCTCACATCGCAACGATAAGTGGTTACCTTGACTTTCTCTGGTAACACTGACAACTTGAAAGAGACAATGAAGGCACCAGTGGCAACGTCTTCACCGTTGACCTTGCGCGTAATGCGCCGGACGTGTGTCACGCCACGGTTCTTCATGTCTTCCATCAACTCGTCGTCAGTGTTCAAAATAAAGTCGCGGTGAAAGATGACTCCGCGAACCAGGTTCAAGGACTTATGCTCCTCCACTTTGACGGGGATTTCGCTAAAGTGCTCGCACTTAAGCAACTGATCAGCTTGCAGTGCTGTACGAGTCTTGAGAAGCAAACTACCGTTGCGCATTTTCTTAAGTTCCTCCAGTTCGCCATAGACGCCTTCGATGTGCCGACTAAAAAGGACCGACTTCACCAGCTTAAAATCGTTCCCATCGGTTCTGGTAGCGACCAGAAACCTAGGGAAGCTGGATCCCATTCCTTCACGCTGCGCATGTTCCCAGGGAGTTGAACCTCTCAGGGAAGCAAAAGTTAAAGACTTAGGTGGGCGACCACCTTGAGAGAGCAGACTTCGTTTGGAAGCCATGCCCGATAGCATCCTCCCCGAATGCCACCCACTCCGATCAGGGGTCTCTGTAGCCGAACCAAGCAGCCAAGGCAATACCCACCTGGTCATAGCAGGTACTGCCCGGGGTCCGATGTTGGACGATGCCTAATACGGCATGACTGAGGCAATGAGCACTAAGACTCCCTTCCTCCAGCCACCCGCAATAGCATGTACCCCATAGCGTTTACAGAGCACTAAATATAGGGAAAAAAATAAAAATAATTAATAATAATATGTCCTTCTGGCATTCGGCTGTGCGGGGACCTGCGTTGTCAGGCGGATACCACTGCCCGGGTACATGATACTCCCACCCGCCGCGTCCTGGGTGGTTGCTGGCACGGGCTTTCGAGCGTAGTCGCACACATAGGAGCTCCATCGCCGGGCAGCACGCACATCAAATTTTGAATGGTCTACATCTGACCCTCGGAAAAATAATAAAAAAATAAAGAGGGGACCATGGCCACATGACCCTTTAAGTCGCCTTCTACGACAGGCAGGGATTACCTATGGATGTATTCAGCCTCTCCCATCCACAGGAGGTCCATCACATTATACCAAACCGCAATCCATGTCCGCGCCAAGGTCGCCCCTTTTTGTCGCCTCTTACGACAGGCAGGGGATACCGCGGGTGTATTCTGCATGTGTGTCCCCCACCCGCAGGGGGTAGTGTGTTTGGTCCGCGAGAGGTATTTTATTTCCCTCAAGTCCGCCGGCAAGCCGGTTAGGACCCCCCTATCCGCCACCTGGGACGCGCCACGTGGGAGTATCACCTTTCCCCCTGCTACGCCATCGTAGTAGGTTCGTGGAGATGTCTCAGCTGAGAGCGAATATCACTTGCTGGAACCTTGAAAGGCAACGGGGGCAGTGTAACTGCCTCCTTGGCAGACTGATCTGCTAACTCGTTTCCCTCTATGCCCATGTGGCTGGGGAGCCACACAAACGTAATTCTGGTGCCGGCATCCGAACACCCGGCCAGCAGGTCCTGGATCCGCTGCACCAGAGGGTGTCGAGGGAAACAGGTATCAATAGACTGAAGCGAACTCAAGGAGTCAGTACACACAAGAAAGTGTCGGCGCTCATTGTCTAGTGCGTACCGCAGAGCCTCACAGATAGCATAGAGCTCTGCCGTGTACACACTACAGGTGTCCGGGAGAGCAAAAAGAAACCGATCATTGTCGACAACGAACGCACAGCCCACCTTCGTATCTGTCCTTGAACCATCCGTGTAAACGACGACTGAACCTGGATAGCGGCCAACAACGGACAGGTAGATCCTCCGATAAATCGAAGGGTCCGTGTCTCCTTTCGGGCCAGTGTGCAGATCCAGGATGATTTCAGGTCGTCGTACAACCCACGGAGGTACCCCACTTGGTTGTCTGACAAGGCAAGGAATCGAAGGTACATCAAACAATTCATAACTGCTATCCAAGCGTATCCCAACCGGCCGCGTCGCACGAGGATGAGCAGCGTACAACAAACGGTTGCCATTGTTGAACACGCAAGGATAGCTCGGATGAAGTGGCATCTGTCGCAAATTTGCAGCATACCTAAGTAGTAGTTGCTGGCGCCTCAGGTGTAAAGGCGGCACACCAGACTCAGCGAGCAGGCTAGCGATGGGGCTAGTACGAAAAGCTCCCGTCGCCAACCTAACCCCGCTGTGGTGAATACTGTTCAGCTTCGCAAGAACGCTTGGTCTTGCGGAGCCATATGCTGCACTGCCGTAGTCTAACCTGGATAAAATGTGTGCCCGATAGAATCGCAGGAGCACCACGCGGTCAGCTCCCCAATTAGTGCTGCTAAGAAACTTCAAGAGGTTTAGCCTCTTGGTGCATTGCACTTTTAGCTCCCGCACGTATGGCTCCCACGATAATTTACTGTCAAAAAGGAGCCCAAGAAATCGGTAGGTGTCAACAACTGGAAGATGATGATGATGATGATGATGCTTGTTGTTTAAAGGGGCCTAACATCGAGGTCATCGGCCCCTAATGGTACGAAATGAAATAACAAAAGAAATCAAATTCATCCACTGACCAAAATAAAAAAAAATGTCGTGAAGAAAGAATGGATGGACATGAACCAAAAAAACAAAAAACGAGCAAACAAAAAAACAGTGGATCCAATTCAAAAAATATCATAATTAATGTATGACTGACCAAGGGACCACTCATAAAGCACAATCCTGAATCGAGAATGCTTGATGTCGATAGGGGTCCAAAATCCAGATCTAAGGCCCCTCAGAATGGTACATGTCGCGAGTAAAGTACAACCATGGTATTTGTCATGTCGGGGTACTAATCAAAAGTAGCGAAGACTAACGGTGTTCCACACAAGAAGGTACTACTCACAAGTTTTGCACTTCGTACAGGGAACGCAGACCTATGGTGTCTCGCACACAATGGCGCCACTCATAGCCAACGCAAACCGATAAGGTTCCTCACCTACGTGTACTAACCACACATCCCGTGGTGTTCCTCACAGAGTGGGTTACCAATCACAGCCAACGCAGACCCACGGTGTCGCTCATATAGTGGTACAACTCACAGGCAACGCCCAGACCCGCGGTGTTGCTCACATGGGTACGACGCACGGGTACTGGAAACCCACAGGAGAACCCCCTCCAGCTGCTACTAATCACAAACTTATTTCATACCTAATATAGTGGTACTACTCGCAAGTACAGGCAACCCATGGTGTTCCCCACGTGTTAGTACGAATCAAAAGTAGTTTCATGGTTCTAATTCCGTCATCCCTTGGTCGCCCCTTTTAGTCGCCTCTCACGAGAGGCAGGGGATACCGCGGGTGTATTCTACATGTGCGTCCCCCACCCGCAGGGGGTAGTGTGTTTGGTCCGCGAGAGGTATTTTATTTCCCTCAAGTCCGCCGGCAAGCCGGTTAGGACCCTCCTATCCGCCACCTGGGACGCGCCACGTGGGAGTATCACCTCTCCCCCTGCTACGCCAGCGTAGCAGGTTCGTGGACAACTGGAAGAATGACATTTCCTAGATAAAGCTCAGGATGAGGGTGAAGAGTACGTTGACGACAAAAGTGGACAACGGAGGTCTTTGCGGCAGAAAACCGAAAGCCATGTTCTAAGGTCCACTTCTCCACCCTCCTAATATCTTGCTGTAACTGTCGCTCTGCGACTGCCATACTGCATGAGCTATAGTGCAGAGCAAAATCATCCACATATAGGGACGGTATTACGGCTCGACCAGCAGCAGCGACAATACCGTTTATGGCAATCGCGAACAGAGTGACACTAAGAACCGATCCCTGTGGGACTCCATTTTCTTGAACGTGGTATTGCGAATATGTCCTCCCTACTCGGACACAGAATAGACGGAGGGACAAAAAATTCGCAATAAATACCGGCAAGTTACCTCGGAATCTCCATTGATGCAGGACTGAAAGGATGCCATATCGCCAGGTGGTGTCGTAGGCCTTCTCCAAGTCAAAGAAGACAGCTACCAAGTGCTGTTTGCGGAGAAACGCATCCTGGATAGAGCTCTCCAGGCGTACCAAGTGGTCTGTGGTGGATCGAGCGGCTCGAAATCCACATTGGTACTCGGACAAGAGTCCTTGTTTCTCCAGACACCACACGAGTCTGCGATTTACCATCCTCTCAAATAGCTTACACAGGCAATTTGTAAGACAAATCGGTCTGTAACTTCCTGCATACTTAGGATCTTTGTCAGGCTTGAGGACAGGGATGACTATGCCCTCTCGCCACTGAGACGGAAAATCACCCTCTGTCCAGATTCGGTTGAACACACGAAGGCGATATAATAAACTATCATCACTAAGGTGTTTCAACATCTGGTTATGGATGTTGTCCGGTCCAGGAGACGTGTCATTGCAAAGCGCTAAGGCGCTGCGGAGTTCCCACTCCGTAAAAGGCACGTTGTAGTCCTCTGAAGCTTGGGTGGCAAAACTAAGGTGATGACGTTCTGCCTCCCGCTTCAGAGGGAGGAAATCAGGATTGTAATTCCCGGAGCCAGAGACATCCGCGAAATGACTAGCGAGATGATTAGCAATCGCGAGGGGATCAGTGGCGACACTGCCTGCAATGGAAATTCCCGGTACAACAGATGAACCTTGAATACCCGAAATTCGTCGAAGTTTCGTCCACACTTGAGATGATGGAGTATGTGACGTCATGGACGACACATATCTCTCCCATGAAGCCTTCTTACTTCGTCGAATAAGAACTCGCGCCTTAGCGCGGAGTTTCTTAAATGTTACCAAGTTGGCCACAGTAGGCTGTCGACGGTAACGTTTATGAGCGCGACGGCGTTCTTTGATGGCTGCTGCTATTTCATCGTTCCACCAAGGAACGAGTTTTCGGCGAGGAGCCCCCGCGAAAAACGGAATGGACTCCTCAGCAGCAGCAAGAATAACTTGGGTGACGTAAGTTATTTCCTCGCCGACGGTCCGCCTGACATCATCGTGAAAGACAGCTAGTGATGTGTACTTTGGCCAATCAGCATGTTGAAGAATCCATCGAGGGGCAGCCTCGACAGGTTTATGTTTCACAAAGTAAGAATAATGGGAAAATGGTCACTGTCACAGATGATGCTTGTGGTTTTAAGGGGCCTAACATCGAAGGTCATCGGCCCCTAATGGTACGAAATGAAAGAACAAAAATTACAAAGGCATCCACTGACCAAAATAAAAATAAAAAATGTCATGAAGAATGAATGGATGGACAGGAACCCAACAAGACACAAAACAAACTAACAAAAACAAAAACCAGTGGATCGGATTCAACAGAGAACGAAAATAACAGTATTACCGACCAAGGAACCACTCATAAAGCACAATGATGCTTGGTGTCTAAAGGGGGTGCAAAATCCACGTCGAAGGCCCCACAGAATGGTACATGTCACGAGTAAAATAGAACCATGGTATGTGTCACGTTGGGGTATTAATCAGAAGTACCGAGGACTCACGGTGTTCCACAAAAGATGGTACTACTCACAAGTATTGTACTTCGTACAGGTAACGCAGACCTATGGTGTTTCGCACACAATGGCGCCACCCACAGCCAACGCAAACCGATGAGTTTCCTCACCTAGGGTACTAGTCACGGGTGCCGGTCCCAAGGGCCCCGTGGTGTTCCGCACATAGTGAGTACTAATCACAGGCAACGCAGACCCACGATGTCGCTCATATAGTGGCACAACTCACAGGCTACGCCCAGACCCGCGGTGTTGCCCACATGGGTACAACGCACGGGTACTGGAATCCACCAGGTGAGGCTTTTTACTGCAACGAATCACAAACATACTTCGTACCATGTTGGTGATACAACTCGCAAGTACATGCAACCTATGGTGTTCCCCGCATGATGGTACGAATCAAGAGTCGTTTCATGGTTCTAATTCATTCATCCCTTGGTCGCCCCTTTTAGTCGCCTCGCACGACAGGCAGGGGATACCGTGGGTGTATTATTCGTCAGCCTCCCCCACCCACAGGGGGTGTGTGTTTGGTCCGCGAGAGGTATTTTATTTCCCTCAAGTCCGCCGGCAAGCCGGTAGGACCCCCCTATCCGCCACCTGGGACGCGCCACGTGGGAGTATCACCTCTCCCCCTGCTACGCCTGCGTAGCAGGTTCGTGGCACTGTCACAGAGATCATCATGTGCATTCCACCGAAACAGTGGAACCAACGTTCGGCTGCATAGACTTACGTCTATGCGAGAGTATGTGCCGTAACGTACACTAAAGTGAGTTGGTTCCCCTGTGTTCAGAATACATAAATCCAGAGCTGTTAGAAGTATTTCCAGCTCTCTTCCTCGGGGACAAGGTGTCTCAGAGCCCCATGTGGGATGATGGGCGTTAAAATCTCCCAATAAGAGGAAGGGTGGTGGAAGCTGATCTATAAGATCAGCGACATCATTGATGTTCAGATGCTGGCCTGGTGGAAGATAAACATCACACACTGTTGCTATGACAGGCAGCGAGACGCGAACAGCTACAGCCTCAAGAGGGGTTCTTAATGGAACCTCTTCGCTGTAGCTATCAGAACGTACAAAAATGCCAACGCCTCCGGAAGCCCGGTGAGCATAGTATCGTTCCGTCGAGTATAGTTTGAAATGCCTCAAGACCGTATGATGACCAGGTCTGAAATTGGTCTCCTGAAAACAGACTATACTCGCTGCGTACTCACTAATAAGCTGACGTAACTCAGCAAGATGCCTGTCATAACCGTTACAATTCCACTTTAACAGTGCCATAGTGTGGACTATAAAAGGAGTGTTAGGTTATGAGCGACAAAATGCTCGTAAGCCTAAACACTATCTAGTTCTACATCCGCAGATGTAGAGGACAGCGCGACATCCATCCCGTCATCGAATGATGGCAGAGGTGCCGCCCAGAACTTCGACGCTTTTCGGGCGCGAGGGGGTCCCCTACGAGGAGAGCGCGCAGGTTTGGGAGCAGGAGTGCCTCCTGGCGCAGACTCATATCCCCCAGATGGGGGGCATGACTTCTCCTTCGCAGGGGAAGTCCGAGAGCGCTCAGGACGGGCGCTCTTCTTCCCCTTTTTCTTTTCTAGTTTAGACGGGCTGGGAGATGGTTTCCCAACCCTGGTCGACGATGCCGCCTCCGCCGGCTGGGGCACGACTTTCGTCGACCTCCTAGGGGGGGGAGACTTAGTCTTCCCCCCTTGCTGTGCCGGCTGGGAACTGCCAGCCGGCACAGACTTCTGGTTGGTCGAAGGTGGGGTGGTCCCCCCCTTCGAGCTTTGACTATTTGCGACGTTGCTGGGAGCAGCAACAGTCGCCTTGGGCGCAGCGGTCTGGACAGGTGTCGAGGTTGTGAATGACGATCCGGGAAGACTCTGAGCTATCAACCTATAGTCGAGTGTACGGGCAGGTGTATTCGTAGAATTAAACTTACGGCGCGCTTCCTGGTAGGAAAGACCATCCAGGGTCTTGATCTCCTGGATCTTCCTCTCACTCAGGTATGTCGGACAATAGTTTAGAAATAACAGTGGACGAGGTGACATCTGGGCAAGGAAAGGCGAAGGGGATTCTGGAATATTCATCAACTAATATGAGATAACGGTTTCTAGATTTGGATGGTAGAGGTCCCTTAAAGTCCATGTTGATGCACTCAAAGGGACGGGTAGCTTTGACGACATTACCTTCATGCCTGATGAATCTAGGTTTCAATTCAGCACAAATTTTACAAGCTGATGTGACCTTCTTTACTTCTTCTAGCCAATAAGGCAAGTTCTTCGACTTAATAAAGTGATTAAGCCGTGTTATACCAGGGTAACATTAGGCTTCATGGAGGATTTTCAATTTTGGTCCGCAACACTCAATAGCCAAACAAACTCTGGAGAACGCATCTGCAGCTTCGTTATGTTGTCCTGGTCTGTAAACTATTTCATAAACAAAACACGAGAGTTCAAGTCTCCAGCGCAGTATCTTCTCATTCTTCACCTTACCAAGATGTCTAGTATCAAACATAAAGGCTACTGACTTCTGTTCAGTGATGAGTCGAAAATGTCTTCCTAGCAGGTAATGTCTCCATTTTTTCACGGATTCAATGATAGCCTGCGCTTCTTTCTCCACGGATGAATGTCGTTGTTCAGATCGGTTTAGTGTGCGAGAGAAGAACGCAATGGGGCGTCCATTTTGTGTTAGTGTTGCTCCAATGGTGTGTTCTGAAGCATCAGTCTCTACAGTGAACGTAGCTTTATCATCTATAGCTGATACTAGTGCATTTTTCACATCAACTTTCAGCGCTTTAAATGCTTCAATAGCTTTGTCATTTAATGGAAAACTACCACTTAAAAGGTTATGTATTTTCTGGGAGAACCTTGGGATGAAGTTGGCAAAATGAGCGAACATGCCCATCGCTCTTCGAAGAGAAGCAGTGTCAGTTGGTAATGGGAGCTCTTGTAAAGGTGTCAATCGGACGGGATCTGGGCGAATTTCATGATTGGAGGTGATATAACCTAGTAGCTTTATTGTTTTGACCGAATAAACACTCTTCTTCTCGTTTATCGTGAATTCATACTTTTCCACGGCTTTCAGGAACTTCTTCAAATTGAAGTAGTGTTCTTCCTTGGTCTTGCCACCCACAATGATATCGTCTAGGTAAGCAGTAACCCCATTAAGTCTTTCAAATGGAATCTGTTTGTACTGCCAAAGTTTACCGCATGCCTCGAATGCTGTGTAAGGGCGATCCTCCTCACAGATGGGGATCTGGTGATAGGCGTTTTTCAAGTCAACTGAACTGAACACTTCATAATTTGCTACTTTGTTGACTATATCCTCGATACTTGGGAGTGGGTAAGCATCTAGCTCGGTATACTGATTTATTGTTCGTGAATAGTCAACTACCATACGGCGCTTGTGGTTTTCTGATTGGGTAACAAGAACCTGAGCACGCCATGGAGAAAAGCTTTCTTCTACAACATCCTTATTCAAAAGTCCTTGAACTTCTTGTTCAATGAATTTGGTATCAGTTGCTGTGTGGCGTCTGGACTTTATGGCGATTGGCTTGCAATCTGGAGGTATATTTCGGAAAAGTCGAACAGGTTCGACCTTCGCTACTGTTAATCCGCAGATACTCAGAGGTTCTCTATGACCCCCAAACTTAATCTCTACAGATGAATGACGGCCAAGTATATCATGTCTTAAAATGACGTCAGAGCAGAGGTCTGTCAAAATGTTAAGTTCAACATCTTTGTAAACGTGGTCTTCAATTTTTATATCTACAGAACAGGCACCTTTTACTAAAGAGCTAAGCGACGTTGAAGCCATAGTAACAGTGAGGCCACTAGCAGAAATGGGTACTTTGAGCTTTTGGACCAGCTTCTCGGAAATAAAACTTGTTGAACTGCCATCAACTAGAGCGTTGGTCTTCATTCCATTCAAACGGATGGGTATTATAGCTTTAGATAAACAACCCATTGGAGAAATAGAAGCTAAAAGTATGGTATGACAATGGCAAGATTTGTTGGAGCTTGAAGATTTTGAGCTACCTTTGCGTAGTGGCCGATTTTTGAGCAGGCACGGCAAATGGCCTCCCTTGCTGGACAAGAGTTTCTGTTGTGATAATTAAGTCCACAGAAGTACCATTTCTTTGTTGTTGCGGCGACAACCTCACCTGATATTTTACTACGCGCCGAGCTACATTCACGTCTTTCGCCGATTGAATGAGATGGACTAGAAAAACGATGCTCCTGGGCAGTATTGACTAAAGCAGGTCCTTGGTACTGAATAGATTGTTCCAGTGCCGACTCTAAAGCCTTTGCTTTCATCGAAGCCTCCTCGAGAGTAAGATCAGGATTCTCCAATAACCTCTGACGAATGCTTGAGTCGAGAAGGCCGGCAATAAAAGCATCGCGAATACAATCGTCTCTGTTCACTTCTGCCGTCACAGCTTTAAAATTACAATCCTTGCTCAGAAGCTTTAAATATTGTATATATATCGATACAGTTTCGCTAGATATCTGCTTCCTAGTTGCCAATTTGTGTCGGGCAAATATCTCGTTCACGGGCTTGGAAAAAATACTAACCAAGATACTAACGGCGTAATTATAAGTTTTGGCTTCATTGATATATTCGTAAACGGTAGGTGAAACATGGTTGATCAATATGCGTAATTTGTCAGCGTCACTTATTTGATACGCCAAAATGAAGTTCTTGAACGTGCTGAACCAATGTTTCCATTCTTGTTGAGCGTACTGGATTCTGGGTCAATGCTTAAACGTTCCGGACGAAGTAATTTTTCCATTATCTTGCTTTCTTCTTAATTTTAAATTCAAGTAAAGGAACATGTAGTCACCTTTTATAAGGTTTTATTAAACTTAAGACGACCAACTGGTGCATAAACAAATTCAGTGGCAACAGTAACATCTGACTAGAAAGTGTCAGAGAAAATACACAAATAAGGCAACTTTAAAACTAGATTAAGACATGTCAAAGCGATCACACAAATAAATTATATCAATAGGCATGAACAAAAATAAAATAACAAAAAACAGTGGATTCAACTCAAAAAAGGTCATAAATAATAGCATTACTGACCAACGGACCACTTAAAGCACAATCCTGAATCGAGGATGTTGAGGTTTGAATGTACCCGTACAAGCAAATGACACATACCGGACAGACTAGTAACTAAGTGGAGTTTTACGCCTGTAGATTCCCCTTTTGTTTTGTATGTTGTAGTAATAAAGTGTTGTAAGAAAGACGTAGTTATCATTTGCACGTTACAACTCAACATATTGATGCCGAAAACTCGCTCACGGTTCAAATTACGTATCACTGCATCACGAGACTACGTTCTTTGAACATTCTTAGACGAAGATACGAAGTGGAAAGTGATGTGAAGTGCAGATTATATTAAATAAGACACGGGACTTCACAACACGAGACGCCAGCCAGTAATACCTGATACACACTTGATAAGTACAATATTTATTAATTCTCTTAAATATGTTAAGAATCGTTTGGTTAACAGAGCATGCTAGCAAAGGAATTCGCAAATACTGCATGGATTGAGTCAAAATTACTGTGAGCATGCATGCATGATATTCTCATTGTACACGAGTAGCCATTTTGAATAGCTATAGGAACGCCATCTGACGCCTTCTAGGTGTCTCCACGATTAAGTACGTGACTAATGCTGCCATCTGTCAGCACCTACTGGAGTCAGAACACTGCATACTGAGCGATCTCTTTACGACTTCGCCATACTACATCACATCAGAACTGACCCACCCCACCCCTCAGTCCCATACCCACCTGGAAGAGCAATAAATTACCTCACTCCTACTTGACCGGCACATTCCATTCACAATGACTGACAAAGAACAGCAGCTAAAGAAGCTTAAACGGAAGAGAACAACTCAGCGAAATAATGCTACACGCTTCTCCACATTTTTAAAAGGCAGTAATGACTCTACAGACCTCAGTGAGATTAAACACATCCATGATCGTCTTCAAGATACATTGCAACAGTTAATAGCCTTAGATGACTCTATACATGACCTGTTACAAGATGAAGATTATGAAGCAGACTTGTGAAGAATATATAGATACCCCAAAGCGCGCTTCAGAAGGCTAATAGCCTTCTCGGAAAGAAGAAAGAACAAACTAGCGTGTCTTCTAAATCCTGTTCGGACGTTCATCCCACGAATATTGAAGGAGTAAAATTACCAACGATCAGGCTCGAACCGTTCTCCAGCGACATAGAGACTTGGTCTACGTTCTGGGAGCAGTTCCAGTTCTCGGTCGACAAGAACCCGTCTATATCCGACATAAACAAGCACGTGTTCCTGCGAGGGTATCTCGAAGGGGAGCCAAAGCGACTCGTAGATGGCATTGCAGTGCGCGCAGATACCTACGAACAAACGAAAACAATACTGGTAGCACGCTACGGAGACAAGAACAGAATAATCCAGGCCCACCTGGACTTCCTGGAGAATTTAAAGCCCGCTTTCTCCGAGACCCCTGAAGAACTAAATATGACATACGTAGAATGCCACTGAAGAATTCCAGCCCTCCTGGCCCTAGGGGAAGATGTAAACCAGTATGGTCGCGTGCTGGCGCAAAAAATCCTAACATCATTTCCAGCTGAGATTTGTAGACGTTGGTTTACCCACGCCAAACGCGAAAATATCCCAGAAGGTCATTTAATGAAATTAATGGAATTCCAGAGGCAGAAGCAGCACTAAAATCTCAGAAGATACGAGGAGAATTTAGCACGCCACCTCCATCACCCTACACACCAACAGCGGCTACTCTTCAAGTTAGTACGGGAACAGAAAAATCTAAAACGAAAATAAAGACGACAATAACCCCCTTTCGTGCCTTTTGTGAAAGTATATGCCACTGGGCGCAAGGATGTAAAGAAACCGTTAACCTTCAGGACAGAATAGACAAGCTAAAACTTTCCAAAAGATGTTTTCTCTGCCTAAATAGGGGCCACAGCGTCCGCCAGTGCTACAAGAAAGAGAATGTTTCATGCGCAAAATGTAAGCAACTTCATCACGTATCAATCTGTAACACAAACACTCAACCCACGTCTGTCAGTAAAATAGAAATTAACACATCAAATTTTTCCTTTCTTCAAATTGCTTGTGTATGGATCACAGGACCAACGGGAATATCAAAACTAACAAGATGTCTGTTAGACGCCGGAAGCCAGTCCAGCTTTATAGAAAAGTCTTTGGTGGATGCTCTTCAACTACGCGTGACTGGTAGTCGAGAACTTGCAGTGACAACCTTCGAAGCGATATCCAGCATTACCAAGCCGCGCCGACTTATCCAGTTTGACATAATTAGATTTACAACGAAGACAACCATAACACTCACGGCCTACGAAAGCCAGAATACCTATTCCTCTCACCCAAGTGATGAAGATGATGATGATGATGATGATGATGCTTATTGTTTAAAGGGGCGTAACATCGAGGTCATCGGCCCCTAATGGTACGAAATCAAAAAATAACAAAAAATTCAAAATCATCCACTGACCAAAATAAAAAATATCGTCATGAAGGAGGAATGGATGGACATGAACCAAAAACAAAAAACAACAACAAAACGAGCAAACAAAAAAGGAGTGGATCCAACTAAAAAAATCATAGATAATGTATTACTGACCAAGGAACCACTCACGAAACACAATCCTGAATCGAGGATGCTTGATGTCTAAAGGGGTCCAAAATCCAGGTCTAAGGCCCCACAGAATGGTACATGTCGTGAGTAAAGTAGAACCATGGTATTTGTCACGTTGGAGTACTAATCAAAAGTAGCAAAGACTCACGGTGTTCCACACAAGATGGTACTACTCACAAGTATTGTACTTGGTATAGGTAAAGTAAACCTATGATGTTTCTCACACAATGACGCCACTCATAGCCAACGCAAACCGATGAGGTTCCTCACCTAGGTGTACTAGTCACGGGTGCCGGTCCCACGGGCCCCGTGGTGTTCCTGACATAGGGGTTACTAATCACAGGCAACGCAGACCCACGGTGTCGCTCATATAGTGGTACAACTCACAGGCTACGCCCAGACCCGGGGTGTTGCTCACATGGGTACGACGCACGGGTACTGGAAACCCACAGAGGAACCACCCTCTGCTGCTACTAATTACAAACCTATTGTGTACCAAATGTAGTGGTACTACTCGTAAGTAAAGGCGACCCATGGTGTTCCCCGCGTGATGGTACTAATCAAAAGTAGTTTCATGGTTCTAATACCAGCATCACTTGGTCGCCCCTTGTAGTCGCCTCTTACGACAGGCAGGGGACACCGCGGGTGTATTCTACATGTGCGTCCCCCACCCGCAGGGGATAGTGTGTTTGATCCGCGAGAGGTATTTTATTTCCCTCCAGTCCGCCGGCAAGCCGGTTAGGACCCCCCTATCCGCCACGTGGGAGTATCACCTCTCCCCCTGCTGCGCCAGCGTAGCAGGTTCGTGGAAGCCGCAGTTTATAATTGATTGATTGATGATTGTTGTTTAAAGGGGCCTAACATCGAGGTCATCGGCCCCTAATGTTACGAAATGAGACGAAATGGAATGACATATTAAAAGTCTAAAATTCACCACTGACCAGAATTCAAAAGCGTGAGAACGAAGAATGAATGGATGGACATGAATTTAAAACAATCAGTGGATGCGACCCGCAAGGTCTCACATTGACATAAACTGACGTGACAAAATAGTATTACTGACCAAGGGACTACTGCTATAGCATAACACAATCGATTATGCGTGCAGTCAACAGGGCGTCCTAAATCGAAGTTATCGGCCCCTCATAACGGTACTGATCGCTAGCAAAGTAGAACCATGGTATTTGTTCTGTTGCGGTACTAATCAAAAGTAGCAGAGACTTGCGGTATTCCACACACTATTGTACTACTCAGAGCTTATGAAATCCGACATAGAATACAGACCTATGTTTTTCTCACTTTGCGGCGCCATTTACAGGCAATGCAAACCTATGGTGTTCACCACATAAGAGTACTAACCACAGGGACCTCTCCCTATCCCGTGGTGTTCCTCATATAGTGGGTACTAATCATAGGCAAGGCAGAACCATGGTAGCTATCATCCCATGGTCCCGCTCATATGCTGGTACTAATCACAGGTACTGCAAAAGCCGACCGCACGGTGCTCCTGTGTGCTACTAATCACAAACCAATTTCGTACCCAATGTAATAGTACTACGCACAAGTAAAAGCAACCCTGGTGTTCTCCGAGTGGTGGTACTAATCACAAGTAGTTTCATGGTTCTAATACAATCAACCCTTGGTCGCCCCTTTTAGTCGCCCCTTACGACAGGCAGGGGATACTGTGGGTGTATTCTTCGTCGGCGTCCCCCACCCACAGGGGGTGTGTGTTTGGTCCGCGAGAGGTATTTTATTTCCCTCTAAGTCCGCCGGCAAGCCGGTTAGGACCCCCCTATCCGCCACCTGGGACGCACCACGTGGGAGTATCACCTCTCCCCCTACTACGCCTGCGTAGCAGGTTCGTGGAGCCGCAGTTTATAAACCCTCAGGGAAGGTACGAGATCATTCAAGACTAAACCAGTCACATCTTCTCAATTTAATTGGATAATCTCAAAGTTACACTCAGAATCGAACAAGAAGCCTGTGATAGGTTGAAAATTAATTACATAAATTTTTGATTGGCCAGTTTCAAAACTGACGGAAAGAAAAAAGGAGGGTTGCCAACCCAAAAATAAATGAACATACATCAGTTATGGAAAACCTAGGAATACAAAACTTCTTTAAGTTATAAGTACTCACACCTTGCACCAGGGTGCATGATCATAGTTTTTTGGTAGTGTCATCTGTGGAAAAATATACAAACTTCTTGATGTATATCAAAACAAAACAAGGAGAAATTCAGTCAGTTTAGGAAACTGCAAAATTACAAAATTACTTAATAGTTCAGTGGAGACATCTTCTGATAAAAAAGTTAAGTTCATGTTTCCACTTTAATTCGATAGATGAGTTGATTTAGGCGCTATTTTTGAATGCGCGGCGTTGAGGTGTACCTCCCGGTACAGTTATTATTATTATTATTATTATTATTATTATTATTATTATTATTATTATTATTATTATTATTAGTATTAGTATTATTATTAATGACAAGAAAGATGTTTTATTACAGTTATAGCTTTACGGATAATTCTGTGTATAATGATGTGTTCTTATCGGGTGATTAAAGCTAGTGAAGTTGCTGAATCACATGATTTAATAATAATACAATCTCCCTGTGTTACACACACTATCGTGTCATGGTGAGCCATAATTTTTCGACATGCAAAAATAGAAACAGAAAACATATACATAAAACTCACTGCAAAGGGAAAATATATACACAGAATTTTCTGAAAGGAGAATTCATGAATAAACAACACGATCTTCATCTGTTCTCCACATTCTCCCCACCCTGGTCGATCTCCAATGGAACGACCAGCTGAACAGGTCGGTTGATAATAATCCCATCTGCTTTTCTGAGGATGAGTGTATGCACCTTCCCGTCATTTCCTGGTATGGTCTCAGTGATTAACAACCTCTGTCACATGTGCCTCGGTCGTACGTCTTCTTGCAGTAAAACTATGTCTCCCACCGTGTACTCTATTCGTCGTTTCTCAGGACACTGCACCTCATGGCAGCTGATGATGAAACTAAATCCGACTCGTTGGCTGAACGGTCAGCGTACTGGCCTTCGGTTCAGAGGGTTCCGGGTTCGATTCCCGGCCGGCTTGGGAATTTTAACCTTAATTGGTTAATTCCAATGGCACGGGGGCTGGGTGTGTGTGTTGTCTTCATCATCATTTCATCCTCATCACGACGCGCAGGTCGCCTACGGACGTCGAATAGAAAGACCTGCACCTGGCGAGCCGAACCCGTCCTGCGATATCCCGGCACTAACAGCCATATGACATTTCATGAAACTAAATACCGTTCACTTGCAGTGCACTGTCTGTGGTTACTTGCCACAACAAATAATAATATCGCCGCACTTGACAAAAAAAAATAGCTATTTAATATTTGATGCGTAAGACACTGCTAACAGCAATGAAATAAATAATAACTTGTCAGTCACTCTTAGCACAGTGAGTCTCGTAAAATAATAAAGTCACTAAAGAATATTTAGAAGTAATTATGCACAAGTATGAGCAGAAATCAGTTCGAATCCAGTTAAGACGAACACTATAATGGATTATCAGTTTACGTCGCTCATTTTTAACAGTGCGGTTTGCGCAATTTATCGTACCCAACATTTATTACCGGTTAAGGAGCACTTAATTGTTGAACTGCAAGAAATAGGCCAACACTTGTGTTATCACAATGAAATATTTTTAACATCTTTAAAATCTCACAGTCACTGAAATAAGGATCTAACACTTGCATAACAATGGAATAAGTTAAACATTTCACTTGGTTTCTGAGCGAGGGAAAAATAAGTTGCGTAGTTTGAGAATTACACTGAGTTCAGTTCTCTGCGTGAGAACTTCCACGTCGCGCTTGATAATTACTACGTTGTCACTTGACTCTACTATTGACGGACAGAATAACAGGTGGTCTGGCCATGTAGATCCCTTGTCGAAGAATGCTTGTCTATTGCTGGGTAGCCTCGCCTTTTATATGATCAAGGCCTACAAGTCATCAGATACCGTGATTACTTTAAAGTGGATTTACTCGGAAATCCCTCGGTGGATTTACCTGAGATCTGACAATGGAGACGTTCTTGTAATTGGCTACAGAATGGCGTATCTTCCAAGACGATTCGACCATTATTAAAGAAGTTTCCTACATCTCTAAATCGAAAGTCACGAGGCAAGTTGATGAGTTCGGTGGGTTAGTCCACCTTGCTCCTACATCTACGTCGCTCACAACAGTTTGCACACATACTCGCTCGTACTGGTAGATGATGAAGATGATGATGATGATGATGATGATGATGATGATGATGATGATGATGATGATGATGATGATGATGCTTGTTAGTAGTATAATAAGCGGGTTCGGCGGACGCCTCCGCCTCAGGGCTCCCAGGGGCCCATCCGCCTCCGCCTCACGGGAGGCCCGCCCAGAGGCCCCCTCCGCCTCCGCCTCACGGGGGGCCCTCCCAGAGGCCTCCTCCGCCTCCCGCGGGAAATTTGAATTGGTAAACAAAGCCACGTACTTTTTGACTGCTGTCATCGACAACAACGCATCGCTAACCTCACTGCTGCCATCTTGACGGGCCTAAATCTCAGTGGTACCAACTTAACCTAACTAGCGCGAGATTTGAATAGGTAAAAAAAGCCACGTGTTTTTTGACAGCCATGTGCTTTTTGCCAGACAACAACACATCGCTAACCTCAGTACTGCCATCTTGACGGGCCTAAACCTCAGTAGTACCAACTTAACCTCACCAGCGCGAGATTAGAATCGGTAAACAAATCCACTTGCTTTTTGACAGCTGTCATCCGCCATCATTAAACCACAGAGCACCGTGCTGCCTTCTTTATCGCAGTAGCTGCAAATTCGTCACCTGTCATCCGCAGTGCTGCCATCTTAACGGGTCTAAACATTAGTGCTACCAACTTAACCTTAATAGCGCGAGATTTGAATCGGTAACCAAATCCACGTGCTTTTATGACAGCTGTCATCCTCCATCTTTAATCGATAGAGCACAGTGTTGCCCTCTTTAGCTACTTACCTTTGAAATGCTATCATGCGGGCAATAATTCGAAAAATGCTTTTTGACAGCAGCCATCTTTAATCTAGAGAGGACCGTGCTGCCCTCTTTAGCTAGATACCTTTGAAATGTGGTGGCAGGCAATTCCACGTGACAGCTGCTATCTTTAATCAAGAGAGCACCGTGCTGCCCTCTTTGTGGCGGTGGCAAATTCCACGTACTCTTGTTTGGAAACAAACTCACGTGCTTTTATCTAACAGTTGTCATCCGCCATCTTGCATCACAAACCTCAGTGCTGCACTCTTTAGCTAGATACCTTTGAAATGTGGTGGCAGGCAATTCCACGTGACAGCTGCCATCTTTAATCAAGAGAGCACCGTGCTGCCCTCTTTGTGCCGGTGGCAAATTCCACGTACTCTTGTTTGGAAACAAACTCACGTGCTTTTATCTGACAGCTGTCATCCGCCATCTTACATCGCAAACCTCAGTGCTACACTCTTTAGGTACATACCTTTGAAATATGGTGGTGGATAATTTAAAAAGAAAAATTCTACAGCAGCCATCTCTCGACGCTAATTGCACAAGATGGTGGCTATACATGACTCTATAAAGGTGCTTATGCAAGATGGCCGCTATACATAGGTTCTTATGAGACTCCCTTGGGATGCTTGCGCAAGATGACGGTTATACAAGGCTCCTTATGAGACTCCCTAGGGATGCTTGAGCAAGATGGCGGTTGCTCTTATGAGGCGGCGTAAGGGTCCTTGCACAAGATGGCTAGAGACACCCTAAGGATGCTTGCGCTAGATGGCTGCTGCTCTTATGAAGAAAGCTAGCTTAGAGGCTAACAGGTCGTGCTAGTTCGATTCATTAAATTTGGGGCTTAAATGCAAAATGTTAAATATCTCGAAAACGGTTCATCGTAGAGCAAAACGGACAAAAATTTTTCTGCCCAATACCTCGGTTCGCAGTATGAGGAACAAGAAAAGCATAGTCTAATGATGAGATCAACGGTTCGGTTCTTACTTAGGCCCCTTGGTATTCGCTCTGATTTAGCTTGTATTGAAGCAAGTCTTCGTAACATGATCAGGTCTAGCTATGGTAGAGAGTATAACGTGCCGTGCAGGTTCGATTCATTAAATTTGGGGCTTAAATGCAAAAAGTTAAATACCTCGAAAACGGTGCATCGTAGAGCAAAACGGATAAAAATTTTCCATCTGATACCTAGGTGTGCAGTATCAGGAACAAGAAAAACATAGTCTAATGATGAGATCGACGGTTCGATCCCTGCTTAGGCCCTTTGACATTGGCAGCTATCTAATTCTACAAGATGACGGCTATACATAGCTTCTTATGAGACAGCTTAAGAGCGCTTGCACAAGATGGCTGCTGCTCTTATGACACGCCCTAGGGGTGCTTGCGAAAGGTAGCGGCGACAAGACGGTGACTATACACAGCTCCTTATGATACGGCCTAGAGGTGCTCACACAAGATGGTGGCTGCTCTGATGAAGAAAGCTAGCTTTGCATCGTGCAGGTACCTTTACAGCACTAAACCTCATACCTTTGAAATATGGTGGCAGGTAATTTGAAAAATTCGACGTGCTTTTCTCTTAACAGCAGCTATCTTTAAACAATAGCGGCTATACATAAGCTGCTAAGGCCTCCTCTTATGTCAAGGCATAGCTCTATCGAACAAGTTTAAACCTGCATCGGGATAGCTAGAGTAAGCACGTGCTGCAGTGATGACGTCTTTATGCATGTTTAGACTTGCAATTCACTAAAGAAACATACTAAGGCTAGAATCGAACACTTCACTCTATGCCGTTAACTTTATCATGTGATCAGAACATTGATTGAAGTGTTTAGAACACTAAATAAGTAGAACCGAACACTGTACTCGATACAACATGTGTTTAGAACATGTCAGGGGATACCTTTGTTCTAAGACTATTAGATTACTGCACATTCCTTGGCTAAAGGGCTAATGGGCAAAAGGGCTAATGGGCTAAAGGGCTAATGGGCAAAAGGGCTAAAGGGCTAAAGGAGCAACAACCTCATCGATCGCTATCAGCAAGAACGCTTGTACTTTGTTAAGTGTAGAAAATTAATCTTTATTTGTAAATGGTTTCGTGTTCAGAACAAGGAATGGAACCTAGGGGTTACGTCTTACCTAATAAAATCCCCGAGGTGCGATGAGTCACGTTTTTCGAACTAGTGTTTGGAATACTGAACTTTTCAAGAGGATAGCGGAGAGTTTAGCAATGTTCTGTTGTTGGATTATAAATTCCGCGCTACAACATGCATAAGGTGGCAGCCTTGAGGTTTACCGCCGTAAAGATGACAAGAGTGAGGTTAGCAATGTTCCGTTGTTGGATTTTAAATTCCGCGCTATAACATGCATAAGGTGGTAGCCTTCATGTTTACCGCCGTAAAGATGGCAGCAGTGAGGTTAGCGACGCTCTATTGTCCTTTGAAGGGTCCGTCAAGACGACAGCTGTCAAAAAAGCACGTCGCTTTGTTTACTAAACAAGAGCACGTGTCTGTGACGTCACGGTCACGTGGTATGCAGCGTCAGCATGCAAATTTCAATGTTTACACCTACGTAATTAACACTCTGCTATGTTCGCAAGATTTTTTTACACATAACTATTCTTTATACTTTAAGTTCATGCACATAGGCTATGCTAAGATAGCAGCACAAACACATGCGAACTTTGTACACTCTAGTGGAATAAGTTTAGTACTGCGTGCATCATAGATACATGATGTGTACATGCATTTAAACATGGCTATACTTAATGCTGCTGCTATGTCTACAAGATTTTCATACATAGCTATTCCTTATGCATCAAGTTCGTGCACACACAAGCGATAGTCGTACGCTCTAGCAGAAGTAGTTTAGTACGATAGTCGATGCATACATTATCGATAGGTGATGTGTACACGCTTTGGAACATAGCTTTTCTTTGTGCTTTAAGTTCGTACACATGGGTTAGGGATACACAAAAGCGATTGCTGCATGCTCTAGCGGAAGAAGCCTAGTACGATAGTCGATGCATGTAAAATCGATAGGTTATGCTAAGATAGCAGCACACTTACACGATTTTAGCACAATCTAGCGGAAGAAATTTAGTATGATAGTCGTTTCATGCAAAATCAATAAGTAATGTGTACACGCTTTGAAACATGGCTATTCGTTGTACTTTAATTTCATGTGTATAAGTTACGCTAAGATAGCAGCCCAATCTAGCGGAAGAAGCTTAGTACGATATTTGATGCAAGCGAAATCGATAGGTAATGCGTACACGCTTTGAAATATGGCTATTCCTTGTCCTCTAAGGTCATGTGTATAAGTTATGCTAAGATAGCAGCACAATCTAGTGGAAAAATTTTAGTATGATAGTCGTTTCATGCAAAATCATTAGGTAATGTGTATACGCTTTGAAACATGGCTATTCTTTGTACTTTAAGGTCATGCGTATAGGTTATGCTAAGATAGCAGCACAATCTAGCGGAAGAAGTTTAGTACGAGAGTCGATGCATGCAAAATCGATAGGTAATGTGTACATGCTTTAAAACATGGCTATTCATTGTACTTTAATTTTATGGGTATAGGTTATGCTAAGATAGCAGCACGATCTAGCGGAAGAAGTTTAGTACGAGGGTCGATGCATGCAAAATCGATAAGTAATGTGTACACGTTTTGAAACATAGCTATTCTTTGTACTGTAACTTCATACGTCTAGGTTATGTTAAGATAGCAGCACGATCTAGCGGAAGAAGTTTAGTACGAGAGTCGATGCATGTAAAATCGATAGGTGATGTGTACACGCTTTGAAACATGGCAATTCATACTGCTGCTCTGTTCTCAAGACATTTAAACATAGCTAATCCTAATGCTGCTCTTAACGGCGTCGGGCTAAGGATTGATTAGGTGACCGTGACGTCACAGCCACGTGCTCTTGTTTAGTAAACAAAGCCACGTGCTTTTTTGACAGCTGTCGTCTTGACGGACCCTTCAAAGGACAATAGAGCGTCGCTAACTTCACTGCTGCCATCTTTACGGCGGTAAACCTCAGGGCTGCCACATTATGCATGTTATAGCGCGGAATTTAAAATCCAACAACGGAACATTGCTAAACTCTCCGCTATCCTCTTGAAAAGTTCAGTATTCCAAACACTAGTTCGAAAAACGTGACTCATCGCACCTCGGGGATTTTATTAGGTAAGACGTAACCCCTAGGTTCCATTCCTTGTTCTGAACATGAAACCATTTACAAATAAAGATTAATTTTCTACACTTAACAAAGTACAAGCGTTCTTGCTGCTAGCGATCGATGAGGTTGTTGCTCCTTTAGCCCTTTAGCCCTTTAGCACTTTAGCCCTTTTGCCCATTAGCCCTTTAGCCAAGGAATGTGCAGTAATCTAATATTCTTAGAACAAAGGTATCCCCTGACATGTTCTAAACACATGTTGTATCGAGTACAGTGTTCGGTTCTACTTATTTAGTGTTCTAAACA
This sequence comes from Anabrus simplex, assembly GCF_040414725.1. NCBI lineage: Eukaryota > Metazoa > Arthropoda > Insecta > Orthoptera > Tettigoniidae > Anabrus > Anabrus simplex. Next base: position 138,955,925 of record NC_090268.1, read on the forward strand.
CTTCAATCAATGTTCTGATCACATGATAAAGTTAACGGCATAGAGTGCAGTGTTCGGTTCTAGTCTTGTTATGTTTCTTTAGTGATTTGCAAGTCTAAACATGCATAATGACGTCATCACTGCAGCGCGTGCATACTCTAGCTATCCCGATGCAGGTTTAAACTTGTTCGATAGAGCTATGCCTTGACATAAGAGGAGGCCTTAACAGCTTATGTATAGCCGCTATTGTTTAAAGATAGCTGCTGTTAAGAGATGAGCCCGTCGAATTTTTCAAATTACCTGCCACCACATTTCAAAGGTATGAGGTTTAGTGCTGTAAAGGTACCTGCACGATGCAAAGCTAGCTTTCTTCATCAGAGCAGCCACCATCTTGTGTGAGCACCTCTAAGCCGTATCATAAGGAGCTGTGTATAGTCACCGTCTTGTCGCTGCTACCTTGCGCAAGCATCCCTAGGGCGTGTCATAAGAACAGCAGCCATCTTGTGCAAGCGCTCTTAAGCTGTCTCATAAGAAGCTATGTATAGCCGTCATCTTGTAGAATTAGATAGCTGCCAATGTCAAAGGGCCTAAGTAGGGATCGAACCGTCGTTCTCATCATTAGACTATGTTTTTCTTGTTCCTGATACTGCAAACCTAGGTATCAGGTAGAAAAATTTTACCCGTTTTGCTCTACGATGCACCGTTTTCGAGATAGTTAACATTTTGCATTTAAGCCCCAAATTTAATGAATCGAACCTGCACGGCACGTTATACTCTCTACCATAGCTAGACCTGATCATGTTACGAAGACTTGCTTCAATACAAGCTAAAACAGAGCGAATGCCAAAGGGCCTAAGTAAGAACCGAACCGTTGATCTCATCATTAGACTATGTTTTTCTTGTTCCTCATACTGCGAACCGAGGTATTGGGCAGAACAAATTTTGTCCGTTTTGCTCTACGATGCACCGTTTTCGAGATATTTAACATTTTGCATTTAAGCCCCAAATTTAATGAATCGAACTAGCACGACCTGTTAGCCTCTAAGCTAGCTTTCTTCATAAGAGCAGCAGCCATCTTGCACAAGCACCCTTAAGGCGTCTCATAAGGAGTCGTGTATAGCCGCCATCTTGCGCAAGCATCCTTAGGGTGTCTCTAGCCATCTTGTGCAAGGACCCTTACGCCGCCTCATAAGAGCAACCGCCATCTTGCGCAAGCATCCCTAGGGAGTCTCATAAGGAGCCTTGTATAACCGTCATCTTGCGCGAGCATCCCAGGGGAGTCTCATAAGAACCTATGTATAGCGGCCATCTTGCATAAGCACCTTTATAGAGTCATGTATAGCCACCATCTTGTGCAATTAGCGTCGAGAGATGGCTGCTGTAGAATTTTTCTTTTTAAATTATCCACCAACATATTTCAAAGGTATGTACCTAAAGAGTGTAGCACTGAGGTTTGCGATGTAAGATGGCGGATGACAGCTGACAAAAAAGCGCGTGAGTTTGTTTACTAAACAAGAGCACGTGGAATTTTTCAATTTGCCGCCACCACATTTCAAAGGTATTTAGCTAAAGATGGCAGCACGGTGCTCTCTTGATTAAAGATGATGGAGGACAGCTAACAGAACTTTTCAAATTGTCCGCTACTACATGTCATAAAGAGGGCAGCACGGTGCTCTGTGGATTAAAGGTGGTGGATGACAGCTGACGAAATTGCCTGCATGATAGCAGCACAGTGCTCTATTGATTAAAGATGGTGGATGACAGCTGTCAAAAAAGCACGTGGCTTTGTTAGCTAAATAAGAGCTCATAGAATTTTTCAATTTGCCGCCATCAATTTCAAAGATATCTAGCTAAAGATGGCAGCACGGTGCTCTCTTGATTAAAGATGGCGGATGATAGCTAACAGAACTTTTCAAATTGCCCGCTGCTACATGTCATAAAGAGGGCAGCACGGTGCTCTGTGGATTAAAGATGGCGGATGGCAGCTGACGAAATTAACCGCATGATAGCAGCACAGTGCTCTATTGATTAAAGATGGCGGATGACAGCTGTCAAAAAAGCACGTGGCTTTGTTTCCAAACAAGAGCGCATAGAATTTTTCAAATTGCCGCCACCACATTTCAAAGGTATCTAGCTAAAGAGTGCAGCACTGAGGTTTGTGATGCAAGATGGCGGATGACAACTGTCAGATAAAAGCACGTGAGTTTGTTTCCAAACAAGAGTACGTGGAATTTGCCACCGCCACAAAGAGGGCAGCACGGTCCTCTCTAGATTAAAGATGGCTGCTGTCAAAAGGCATTTTTCAAATTATTGCCGCATGATAGCATTTCAAAGGTAAGTAGCTAAAGAGGGCAGCACTGTGCTCTATGGATTAAAGATGGTGGATGACAGCTGTCAAAAAAGCACGTGGATTTGTTTACCGATTCAAATCTCGCGCTAGTAAGGTTAAGTTGGTAGCACTAAGGTTTAGACCCGTTAAGATGGCAGCACTGCGGATGACAGGTGACCAATTTGCAGCTACTGCGATAAAGAGGACAGCACGGTGCTCTGTGGTTTAAAGATGGCGGAAGACAGCTGTCAAAAAGCACGTGGATTTGTTTACCGATTCAAATCTCGCGCTAGTGAGGTTAAGTTGGTACTACTGAGGTTTAGGCCCGTCAAGATGGCAGTACTGAGGTTAGCGATGTGTTGTTGTCTGGCAAAAAGCACATGGCTGTCAAAAAACACGTGGCTTTTTTTACCTATTCAAATCTCGCGCTAGTTAGGTTAAGTTGGTACCACTGAGATTTAGGCCCGTCAAGATGGCAGCAGTGAGGTTAGCGATGCGTTGTTGTCGATGACAGCAGTCAAAAAGTACGTGGCTTTGTTTACCAATTCAAATTTCCCGCGGGAGGCGGAGGAGGCCTCTGGGAAGGCCCCTCGGGAGGCGGAGGCGGAGGATGCCTCTGGGCGGGCCCCCGTGAGGCGGAGGCGGAGAGGCCTCTGGGAGGGCCTCTCGTGAGGCGGAGGCGGAGGAGCACCTGGGAGCCCTGAGGCGGAGGCGGCCGCCGAACCCGCTTATTATACTACTCTTGTTGTTTATAGGGGCCTGACATCTAGGTCATCGGCCCCTAATGGTACGAAATGAAATAACAAAAAATTCAAATTCATCCACTGACCAAATAAAATAAAAATGTCATGAAGAATGAATGGATGGACATGAACCCAGCAAAAAGCAAAAAATTAAAAAACAAACACACAAACAAACAAAAACAGTGGATCACACTCAAAAAAGATCGTAAATAATAGTATTACTGATTCTGATGATATTTGTTGTTTAAAGGGGCCTAACATCAAGGTCATCGCCCCTAATGGTACGAAATGAAATGACAACAAAAAGTTCAAAAAATCCACTGACCAAAATTAAAAAAATTCATGAAAAATGAATGGATGAACATGAACCCAAAAAACAAAAACACACAAGAAACAAACAAAAAAATTGTGGATACGACTCAGAAACGGTTATAAATAACAGTATTACTGACCAAGGGACAACTTATAAAGCACAGTCCTGAATCGAGTATGCTTGATGGCTCTAGGGGTCCAGAACCAGGTCTAAGGCCCCTCAGTATGGTACATGTCGCAAGTAAAATACAACCATGATATTTCTCAAGCTGCGGTACTAATCAAAGGTAGCGTAAACTCACGGTGTTCCAAACGTTAAGGTACTACTCACATATATTGTACGTCGTAACAGTAACGCAGGCCTATGGTGTTTCTCACACAATGGCGCCACTCATAGCCAACGCAAACCGATGAGTTTCCTCACCTAGGTGTACTAATCACGGGCGCCGGCATTCCCGTGGTGTTCCTCACATAGTGGGTACTAATCACTGGCAACGCAGACCCACGGTGTCGCTCGTATAGTGGTACAACTCACAGGCAACCCCTAGACCCGTGGTGTTGCTCACATGGGTACGACTCACGGCTACTGGAAACTCACACTGAACCCCGCTTGAGTGCTACGAATCACAAGACTATTCAGTAGCTAACAGAGTGGTACTACTAGCAAGTAAAAGCGACCCATGGTGTTCCGCGCGTGATGGTACTAATCAAAAGTAGTTTCATAGTTCTAATACCATCAGCCCTTGGTCGCCCCTTTTAGTCGACTCTCACGACAGGCAGGGGATACCGTGGGTGTAATATTCGTCTGCCTCCCCCACCCACAGGGGGTGTGTGTTTGGTCCGCGAGAGGTATTTTATTTCCCTCAAGTCCGCCGGCAAGCCGGTTAGGACCCCCCCTATCCGCCACCTGCGACGCGCCACGTGGGAGTATCACCTCTCCCCCTACTTCGCCTGCGTAGCAGGTTCGTGGTACTGGTAGATGTAAACATATCGAGCTTGGAGTTCTCGGCGCGCGTGGTGATTATACGACATCGCTCTTTATAAATATGGCATGTACCGTGCGTTCCTTATACAATATATCACACTCCGTGTTTGACCATAGTGACCTAGCTTTTTAATCGAACTTTAGTTGATGTTTGGAAATTATATGTGCAGATTGTCTTAACTTTAGTATTTTGGTACGTCTGTTTGAATTTGCATGTGTGTTTTGTTAAGGTTTAAAACCATGTACAATTACGGGGAATCGTATTAGCGTATTTATCATCTGCGTTGCTTATTCGCTCTGAACCTTTCAAGATCACAATAAATATATAAATTTCGGACAATATTTCTTAAACTCACTTGGTTTTACAATAATTAGTGAATAATTATACTTGTAGAAGCTTATAGTTTGAGAGTTCGTGAGTACCGGATTTGCCGACCCCTTTTCAGAGCTAGGACAAGAATTTCCCTTTACACAATGAATTCAACTGGAATAAGATTTGTTACGGAGTTTTCCGTGGTAGTTAGAGGTGAAAGAAGTTGCTGGGTTGAACAGGTCTCAACTTACGAAATTAAAGTTAAGATAAAATTTAACAAGGTTATATTTTCTTTGCAAAATCAAAAAAATAACAAGAATGACAGGTACATAGTAGCATAGCAACCAATGAAAAATGTACAATTACCGAGGTTACAGGATTTGGGCGTCGAGACCCAGACTTACAATCCTAGAGCAATAAGCCCAAATTTACTCGAATATACAAGATTCAACAAAAGGGGGAGAAAACCCCTATCATGCCCGGGAGCACTTACTCCCAATTACACAGTAAAGCCTCCTCGAGGCACACAGAAACAATTTTTTTTTGGAAGAGCAACCCGCTCTCAAAGTTCCAGCCTATCAAAGGCCACACCAAACTCCACATTCAAGCTGTCCTCCAAGGACATACACACAGGGGTAAAAAATACCCAACCTACTGAGGCCTATTAAGTGAAGAAACAGCACAATTACATGGCCTCCAAAATACCAACTTGAGAGGAGGCGAAACTGCACTCCAAATACGCCTTATTAAAACCTACTTGGCACGAGGCCGCTAATGCAAGGGCTAATCCCATACTAAAGAGGTGACTTATATAAGAAAACGATTTACATTACATTAGAAGGGAAGAAACGGTTGTGAAAATAAGTTCACCTCAAAGCAATATGAGTGGGAGCTCGAGAGGGTTAAGCACTCTCTATCCCCATATGTAGTTACAGAGGCAGAATTTAAATCAAGAGTCTTTTACATTTTAGAGGAAAGTTACATGGTAAAAGGTTTCGAACCCGCCCCGAGGGTTAAACTGCTGAGCTGGCAAGAAATTAAGTTATAAAACGGCCATTACCTGGTGGTCGAACTGCTGCCCGAAGAAAGAGGCGCTTCCCACCCCCTGCTACATAATTTACACAATGATATGTGTTACTGAAGTGGCGCGGAGACCCGAAAATCAGCAGTTTATATACCCTCGCGGAACATTCGAGACCTTTCATGAATGAGAACACCCGCCCACAAGCCTTTTATGGACGACCAAAATATAACATGTCAGAAGTGAAGAAGAAAACCAGGATTGGTGGAAAATTAATTACAGAAATTTATGATTGGTCAATTTCAAAACTGGCAGAAGAAAGGGTTAACGTTGCCAACTTAAACACAAGCTGAAAGAAATTTAATAAGGAACAAACTTATAAATACTAAATTTCTTCAAAAAAGGGGTTCCCTCACTTCGCACTAGGGTGCACAATTGTAGTTCGTAAGTAGTGTCATCTAGAAGAGAATGTTCACACTTCTTACTACAGAGAAAACAACAATGAATCGAAATTGACACAGTTCAGAACACTTCAAAATTTACAAGTAGGGACATCTTCTGAGAAACTTGAGAATTAACATGGTAGTTAAAGTTCAGGCTTCCTCCAGTAGAGGAGTTTCATGTGGTGCTAAGTTTGAATAAGCGGCGTGGAGGTGTACCACCCGGTACAAGATTAATGACCAATTCCAGAATTGGATATGGCACCCTGAACGGGCAGCTGCCACTGCCTGAGCTGGAGACTTGCAATAGAATGACCAACTGCTTCTCTCTCTCTCTCTCTCTCTCTCTCTCTCTCTCTCTCTCTCTTACTCTCTCTCCATCCAACACCACATGGGCTGCCACTAAAGTGATTACCACGCCCTATGTTTGCTGAACATTAGAGGTAATCATGGGATCCAGTGTTTCCGTTATTATATTTTGCAGCACCTTAACGTATTTTATTTCTCTTGATTAAAATAATGTATTCGGTCCCATGGCTAAATTGTTAGCCTGATGGCCTTTAGTGCAAGGGTCCGGGCTCACTTCCCATCACGGTCTGGAATTTTAAATTTTATTACTTAATTCTTCTTGCTCGGGATATGGGTGTTCGTCCCGTCTTCAGCATTACAATTCATCTTACGTAGGGTCTCATTTTCAGAGACAGCGTCAACTAGGAATACATGCATTAGGCCTCTCCAGAAGCCACTCGCCGTCGTATTATTATTATTATTGTTGTACATGCATCTTGACTATACATTATTATACCTTTCAGCGCTCAGTCTGCAAGTCACTGTAAATGATCTATGTGCTTCCACAACCCTCCATTTGAAACTGCTCTCTGGGCTCGTTTAGTTTACGTCTCCTATCAATAAATCAATATAAAACTGAGTATATCCATTGTCAGACTGATTTCCCGCTACATTTTTTTCTCTTCATGTTCGAGTCCATTATTCTCCTAGGCGAGCTATCCTCTTCTACTAATGTATTCTCGCTTTACCCAACCACCGAGGCCAATTCATGTGTAGGGTTTCACCCGTAAGTTAACTCCTAAATTAGCCTTTATATACTCATTCAGAGTATCCTCCGGACATTGATTTTTCAACTGCTTGTACCACCAATCATTCTCGCTCCCTTCGTGTCGGTTACTTTCATCTTTTGATTAAGAATACCGTTGATCGCAACTGCGAACTCACAACGTTACCAACTTGATTCAGTTTTACTTAATATAATACCTTATTGCAAAAATACATAACCTAAATACTGGGAGTTACCCGCTTGCAATTTCGTATTTATGCAGGAATATTTAAACTTAATACTTAATCACTATTACAGTAACATCAATACAGCCTCTCCCTACTGGTAGGCAACTCTTTTAACGCCTGAAGGCAGTGTAGTCGCTCGTAGACAAGCAGAACTTTATGGGATGTACTGAATTTTCTGTTTGGATAACAGATGTCACTACCTTTGATTCCGAGTGCCACCTAGGGGCTTGGAGCGTGTGAGCATTACCTATTTATGGGTTATCACCCGCGAATTAAAGTCATCTGTTTCTATGTTTCCACTACTGTCTGTTCAAATAAAACCTGCCAATCAACGCCCAGCTCACCCCTATGAAAACTGTAATCTTGAAGCTTATGTATCTATCTGGATCTTGATAAGAAAGGCTCTCCGCTCAGGATACTAAGGCCGGGCTACGGCAGCATGTAAGGTAGGCGGCTGTATTTTGAACTAACTGGTGAGCTTGTTTGCGTGTGGCGACGGGAAGTTACAAGCGTTCTTCTCTAGCATGTAACAGTTAGGGTGTACCACGTTAGTTCTAATGCAGGGCTTCCTATTTTCTATTGCAGTCGATTGGAGCCCTGCAAACGAAGCAGACGTGTGTGCGGAGTGCTGAGTGTTGTGGCGTAAGCATAATGGGAATAAGCATAGAACTCTACCGAGCGGTCATCGGCCGATGGAACAATCGAATAAAATATCAGGTATGTGGTTTAAAATGTGATATAAAATACTCTGAAATCGTGCTGGCAGCGTTAGTGATTGCTGCATTATTAGTAATTGGAGGAGTGGAAAGCAACCCTGGGCCACTGAATTGGGAAGATATAGCTAGATCAAGGAGGTGATAAAAGAGGGCAGCCAAACAGATACAACGAGGGAGCTCATTATGGCACAGAATACAGATATTCAGGATATGAAAGACAGCCTTCGGGGTGATATGGCAGGTATAAAAGAATCTCTAGATAAATACCAGGAAGAAATGAAAATTGCTAAGGAACACCGACTGGTATTGGAGCACGCACACGGGAGCTGGAGATGCAGGTCCGGAGATTAGTGCTTGCCCAACGTAGCAGATGTCTGGTCATACATGGGATTAAGGACAATAGAAGCGAGGACAAACTGGCGTTACTAGATGCTGTGTTGGAAGTGTTCACACAAGGAGTGAAAGTAAATTGCACGGAATCCGATGTGGACGACGTGCAGAGAATAGGAAGTATCCAAGGGAACAGACCGATTAAAGTACAATTGGTATCTGGAATGAAAACCCACCAAATTCTCCGGAATGCCAGGAATTTAAAAGGGACGGAAGTCTGGATCCAGAGAGACCTGGGAATTGAAGAAAGGAAAGAGATGAAAATCCTACGATTCCACTTGGGGAGAGCAAGAAGAGAGGGCCTTATAGCGTTTATTAGAGGCAAGAGACTATTCATCACAGGCGATGGTTGGAGAAAGAACTACACGCCATCCCAGCTGAAAGCCCTGGCGCGAGGAGGAAGTGCGGTACCGGCGCAACACGGAAGAAAGAATGATGACGTGCGGGAAACAGGAGCAGAGCTCGTGTCGCCAAGGTTGCTGACACCTACTGACAGTGAGGGCGTTGCCACTACTACGGAGAAACGACCTGTAAGTAAATGTTTAACACCTGATGAGGAACCGGGTAATAGCTCATGTACTACTCCGGTAGCTGAAAAAAGCAGCTGCAGGACAGAGGACGATAAGAAAAAGAAGCAGGGACAGAGCTTGAAGGACTTATGGGCTAAGAAGGGAGTGTTCTCAGATGGAAAAGGTAATAAACGGGAAGGAAAGAAGTTAGGGGAATTTATAGTTCCCCTCATGGAAGTATAGTACAAATTGATAAAACAATAAACACACGTAGTAAAACAGGTAGTGTCTCAGATAATAGGAAAGTGAAATAACTAGCATTGAAAATTGGTTTTGTAAATATAGAAGGCATATTAAGTAAACTGGGAAATGATGGAGTGTCTGAGCTTGTGGAAAATTTTGAGATATTTGCTTTTTTAGAAACATGGATGCCGGAAGGAAAGATTTTAACATGGAAGGGGTATGTTACGAGAAGTGTAATAAAAAGAAAACGAGGGACTCGAGGGAGAATTCCGGGAGGAATAACACTTCTGATAAAGGAAGAGTTTAGTAGTCAGATAGAAGAATTGCCTAACGATATGCAAGATGTAATTTGGATCAAACTTAAACTGGAAGGGAGTAAACAGAGAGACATATGCTTAGCCTTTATATATAACCATCCGATGGGGTCACCATATACCAATGTGAACTTTTTTGAGGATCTAATAGAGGAGATTAACCTAATGAGAGGTAAATATGAAGAAGCAGGAATCATTATGTTGGGGGATTGGAACGCACGAATTGGAGAGTCAATTCCCGCATATAGTAAAGAAGAAATAGAGCCAATGAGAGGTAGCAGAAACAGTCGGGATAAGGAACGTAATGTATATGGGGATAAACTACTAGAACTATGTACCGCAGAGAATTTATATATTCTAAATGGATGGTGGCGGGGAGATGAAACGGGAAAGCTAACACATATTACAGCGCAGGGAGGTAGTGTAATTGATTTGGTTGTGTGTACGGGAGATATTTTAGAGATGGTAAAGGAAATAGAGATATTAGAATGGGCCGAATCACATCATTCCCCGGTATCTGTTACCCTAGAAGTGTATGAGAAAGAACAGGAGGAACGTAACACTGTAACAGAAAAAGATAATGTTAGGATAATTAATAAATACAAGTGGTGCAAGAATACCCCAAAAAGAGTAGAGTCATATTTAAAGGGAGAAGAATTCCAGATAATTAAGAGTGGAATAGAGGTTGCGTTACTGAGTAGTAAGGTGGACTTAGCGGTAGAACTGGTAGAGAAACCCTTTAAAACTATAGCTCATGTGAAAAGGAAACAGAATAATAATAAAGATAAAAGGAAAGGATGGTACAATGATGTCTGTAAAACAAAGAAAATGGAGGTGATTAGAGCCCTAAAGGCATATAGAAAAGAGGGGGAGCCTAAGGTTCGGGCACACGATTGTAAACTAAGAAAAGAATATAAAGTGTTGTTAGTAGAGCAAAAGAGGATATGGCAACAGGAGGAGGCAAAATTAATAAACATAGACTGTAAGAATAATCAAAGTGATAAGGTATGGAATAGAATTAATACAATAAGTAGAGGTGAGAGAGGATATGCCAATGTTAAAATTGAGAATGGAGTCTGGATTGATTATTTTAATAAATTGCTAGGAGGACAGGATACTTGGATAAATAATAGAACATGTATGGATATCTCGAGGGGCTTAGAGATTTGTATCCCCTGCTTAGATGAAGAAATAACAGAATGTGAGGTTTTGATGATGATGATGATTGTTGTTTAAAGGGGCCTAACATCTAGGTCATCGGCCCCTAATGGTACGAAATGATACGAAATGGAATGACATTAAAAGTCTAAAATTCTCCACTGACCAGAATTCAAAAATGTGACAACGAAGAATGAATGGATGGACATGAATTTAAAACGATCAGTGGTTGCGACCCGCAATGTCGCACAGTTACATAAACGGACGTGACAATATCGTATTACTGACCAAGGGACTACTGCTATAGCATAACACTGAATTGATTATGCGTGCAGTCAAAAGGGGGTCCTAAATCGAAGTTAGCGGCCCCTCATAACGGTACTGATCGCTATCAAAACAGAACCATGGTAGCTGTCCTGTTACGGTACTAATCAAAAGTAGCAGAGACTTGCGGCATTCCACACATTATTGTACTACTCAGAGCTTATGAAATTCGACATTTAATACAGACCTATGTTTTCCCACCTTGCGGCGCCATTTACAGGCAACGCAAACCTATGGTGTTCATCACAGAAGAGTACTAACCACAGGGACCTCTCCCTATCCCGTGGTGTTCCTCATATAGTGGGTACTAATCATAGGCAAGGCAGAACCATGGTAGCTATCATCCCATGGTCCTGCTCATATGGTGGTACTAATCACAGGTACTGCAAAAGCCGACCGCGCGGTGCTCCTGTGTGCTACTAATCACAAACCAATTTCGTACCTAATGTAGTGGTACTACGCACAAGTAAAAGCAACCCTTGGTGTTCCCTGCGTGATGACACGAATCAAAAGCAGTTTCATGGTTCCAATTTAAACATCCCTTGGTCGCCCCTTTTAGTCGCCTCTCACGACAGGCAGGGGATACCGTGGGTGTATTATTCGTCTGCCTCCCCCGCCCACAGGGGGTGTGTGTTTGGTCCGCGAGAGGTATTTTATTTCCCTCAAGTCCGCCGGCAAGCCGGTTAGGACCCCCCTATCCGCCACCTGGGACGCGCCACGTGGGAGTATCACCTCTCCCCCTGCTACGCCTGCGTAGCAGGTTCGTGGAATGTGAGGTTTTAGAAATGATTAGAAAGGTCAAATGTAGGAAAGCGGGGGGCTTCAGTGGTATAACTAATGAATTTTGGAAAGAAGCAGTAAAAAGTCAACAAATGCTGGAAATATTAGTAAAATTGTTCAATAGGATATTTGATTCTTTGGAGTTTCCTAAGGCATGGCAGACAGGTATAATATGTCCAATTTACAAGAAGCGTGGGGAGAGAAGTAATCCAAACAACTACAGAGGTATAACACTATTGGACTCCCTAAGTAAATTATATACAGGAATTCTGGCAAATAGACTGATGAAACGGGCGGAAGAATTCTCCATCCTCTCGAAATATCAAAGTGGTTTCAGAAAACGCAGAAGAACAATAGATAACATCATGATTGTAAAAACAATAATAGATAAGTATATAAAACCGAAAGCAGGAAAATTATATATATATCGGCTATAGATTTTGAAAAGGCCTTTGACACAGTCAGCAGGGGTGCATTGTTCGCAAAATTACGCCTATTAGGGGTATCTAGTAAGATGGTACAAGCATTGGAGGCAGTTTACCGAAGGGTGCAATGCAGTATAAGGGTAGGTGATGGTGTAGCATGTGGTCAAATAGATTCTTTATTGGGTTTGAAACAAGGATGTAAGCTATCTCCTATTTTATTTCTGTTATTTATAAACGATATATTAAACGGACATGGAGGTGATAACTGGATGAGTCCAGTTTTAGTAAATCAAGAAATACCAGGCCTAATTTTCGCGGACGATGTCCTGCTGATGACATTAACGGCCGGAGGCATGCAAAAGAGCATTAATGCTGTGACAGAGTTTGCTAAAACGTGGTCATTAAAAATTAACATTTCCAAGACGAAAGTTCTGATCTGTAAGAAAGGCTGTAAACGAGCGAAGAATGAACAATGGACGATTGATGGTTGTCAAGTGGAGGTCACAAATAGATTAGAGTACCTAGGAATATATATAGCAAACAACGGGAAGTGGATCCATCAAAATAAAACAAGCCAAATGGAAAGGTCTTGCAGCATTATCAGTAATTAGAATTCTTGAAAATAAATTCCCAAATATAGACTATAAGATTCAGAGAAATGTCCTGCAAGCCGTAGTTAAAAATCGAATGCTTTATGGAGCTGAGCTATGGGGTGTAGAGAAAGAGTGTGAGATGCTGAATCAGGTTATAAGTAAGTTCTGTAAAATTGTAATGGGGTTACCAAATTGTACAGCAAATTGTGGAGTAAGATTAATATGTGAAGAAAATATCCAAGTAGATGTTCTTAAGAGAGTTCTGAAATATCTGTTGAGATTGAAAGGAAGAGAGGGTGGCGAGCTTCTGCAGATCGCATATCAACATCAGAGAGATAATATCCAGGGAGAGTATTGGTTAACGAAAATCAGAAGTATATTAGATAGGTTGGGATATGGAAGTTATTGGGAGAGGTTGGAAAGATCAACGAATAAACTAATCATTAGACGACTCAGAGATATTCAAAGACAGTGGTTGGTATCCGAGTGTAGAAGCAAGGCGACCCTCTCAGAGTTTATTAGGATAAGGCAGGATATGAACATAAATATTGTGAGTGTAAATAGAAGAGAAATCAGGGGTTTGATATGGTGGTTAATGGGAATTTACAAGAATAGGGGATGGATTAAAGTGAAAGATGCAACAAGGTGCCTTCTCTGTGGTAAAAACAGAGAAGAATTTCACATGTTGAAATCATGTAAAGAAACCATAGCGGTGAGAAGGAAATTTTTGAATAACAAGGAACAATATGTGATAAATGAGGATGAGAATGACTATAGGATTATTAAGATGATAAGCAAAGAATGGTATAAACCTGGTAATCTCAGTAAACTCTTAATTGTAATTAGAAATTCATGTAGAAGAGTGTTGAAAGAGCCTACAATGAGGGTAGGTCATATTACGGATGGATGATTGTGTTGCGAACCGATTGGTTAAGAAATTGCCAATAGGGCTATGTAGTAAAAGGAATATTAGTATATGTAGCACTGTAAAGTCGATATGTTAGTAAGCCATAACGTAATTAACTGTCAAACTGTTTGTAATGAGACAGGGCCCAATGGATATAATGTTTCATCCCCAGCTGCTGGCGATCCGTGGCTGTAGGTTGATAACATTCACTCATTCATTCATTCACTACACATTCCACATATTATTCATTCAATCATTTATTTAATTCATAACAAGGGCTCTCTCCCCAGTTACTGGTTATCCGTACTGGGAGGGATGAGTATTTTTTCCTAACATGCATGCATGAATATCCATATACCCATTCATAAATCCATCCATACGTGTTTTCTCAATACAGTTAGGGAATTGGTAATTAATTAATTAATTCATTCATTTATTCATACACTCATGTAGATAATCGTAGGCGTGGCCCTTGCATGTGGAATGGCGATCCGCCTGTGCAAAGGGCACTATTTTAGATAGGGAATCATAGCCAATTAATTAATTAATTCATTAATTCATACACTTATGTAAGGCTATAACCGAAGTAGGACGGGATAGGACGGGCCTATCCCAATCGAATATGTAGAGTGATCTAAATGCAACAGAGAAAGAAGAATAGGGAGGGGGCACATTAGGTGCGGGATTTCCGCTTACGTGTGCCTCGCAGAAATTAGGGAATGGTGAGAAATTAGTGTTTGACAGCTATTAGATCAGTTGGGGTCTTCTGTTTGGGCCTCAAGGGAAAGGGCCGGACGTGTTATCCTTGGGAAGGTGGCTCCTTTTTCTCACCAGGGGTGGATAACACGACCGGGCAGTAGTCATGCATAATCCCATCCATGCATTTATCCCGCCAACCGAATGCTCTCTCCTCAGTTGGTGGCTATCCGTGACTGGGAGGGAAGTGTTCATTCATTTATTCATGCATGCATGACAATAGTATTCGGTCATGGAATCATTCAAAAAAAACCTCATTCATGCATTTATGTACACCTATGTATAGTGTCTGTGAAAATGGAGGAGAACTCTGTACAGACTTATGATAAATAAATAATATTTTCTATTAGCTTGTAATATGTAGGTATCTAGGCTGTCTACGGACGGAGTTTAATCCCCCTTAGTGGGTATCACGTAATTTCGTAAGGATATACGAGTGTGGACTCTAGTTTCCCTTGTTCACTTTGCTTTCGGTGACTAAGCTTTCCTACCTTCTAATTTTTCTTCTTGCGTTTTGGTCTTTCACTTCTCCCTCCCCTCTTCGTCACCAACATGGTACGGCTTATCCTCTGTGTCACCAGGACCTATGTCCCATTAGGTTTTATAGCAAGTCATGTCACGGGATAGCTTGAGTGGGTTCAGCATCCCATTCCATTTCGTTCTCGGTTTTTCAATTAACCTTTTATTTTTCTCTTTCTTGACCGTCTAGTGTGGGCTTCAGCTCCTGTTTCCTTCTGAATAAAGGGCAACAAGTGTTATCTGGTGTAAAATATTCTGAGCTTTTAAGGGTACTAAGAGATTTTTTGATGTGAATAAGCTCATACGGCCATTCAAAGTTGAATTTCAGGGTTCGAGACCCCAACCCCCTGATATGTAACTATTTGAACTTGAGTGTTCGATTCCTCTCTCACGTCTTGGAAACCTTGGCTTCTTTCTTTCATAGAAAACCACTGTTTAAGTTTCTATTTCCATTTGAAGGGAAACATTTTCTTCTAGAGGCCCAAGATTCCGCATCAAACCAAAGATAGTCTAAGACTAAAAGTGAGAGCTCCTTCAACATCTCCCTCGTTAATGATTGTTAATTATTAAGCTCAAAAGTTGACCTTACTATTTCCGCTCATATTTATTGTTATCTCTTGTTAAAATTGGTTAAATTGTTGTTGATGAAAAGAAAGTGAAATAGTGAAGAAAAGACCATTTAGGAAATATCTTCAAAATTTTACTTTTTTTTGGTGATGCATATTTTTTCACCTGCCTAGGCCCTTCCGCTTTTTTCCCCCTCTCCTGCCCTTTTTGGGGTAATATTATTTGTACCGGTTGGTTCACCCCGACCCCGCAAATTTAAATTGTGCGCCTAAGAAGTATCCCCTACTGGAGAAACTCTGAACTTTAAAATCTGTATTAAATCAAAGGTTTCTTGGAAGATGTCACTACTGTAAATGTTGAAGTGTTCTGAACTATGTCTATTTCGATTTGTGTTTGTTTGCTCCGTAACAAGAAGTGTGGACATTCTCTTCTAGATGTCACTACATAAAAACTATAACTGTGCACCCTGGTGCGAAGTGAACGAACTGTTTTTGAAGAAATTTTGTATCCATAAGTTTGTTCTTTGTTAAGTTTCTTTCTTTCATGTTTTGGGTTGGCAATATTGATCTCTGTTTCCGCCAGTTTTGAATTCAGCCAATCCTGAATTTTCTAAATTAATTTTCCACCAATACTAGATTTCTTCTTCAGTTTTGACATGTAATCTTTAGCCGACCAATAAAAGGTAGTGGGCGGGACTGTTTTATTCACGAAAGGCCTCGAACTTTCCCCGAGCGTATAAAACTGCTGAGGCTCATGGCTCGTCGCCACTTCATCGACAACTTGCTTAGTGTGTGATTATGTAGCAGGGGGCGGGAAGCGCCTCTTTCTTCGGGCAGCAGTTCATCAACAAGGTAATGGCCGTTTAAGAAATTTATTTCTTGCTAGCTCAGCAGTTTTAACCCGCGGGGTAGATTCGAATCCTTTTCAATGTAAACTTTTCTATATTCATGTAAATTAACCGCAATTTGGGATAAAGAGTGCTTAACCCTCTCGAGCTCCCACTCATGTTGTTTTGAGGTGACTACGTTTTCATAACCGATTTTCTTCTCTTCTTAATGTAATAAATTATTCTTCTACGAGTCACCTCCCTAGTATGGGATTAGCCCCTGTATAACTGGTCGAGTGCCACCTAGGTTTTATGAAGTTTCATGTAGGAGTGCAAGCTACGCCTCCAGTAAATTTGGTTTTTTTTTTTTTTTTTTTTTTTTTTGGCCATTTAATTAACCCAAAATTTTGTTTTCTTCATGTGAAGGCCCTGTATGTTGGGTACAAGATACCCCTGTTTCACTGTATGTGTGCCTTGAGGGCAGTTAGGAGTGAAGTTTGTTGTGGCCTTTGATAGGCTTGTAAACTTGAGAGCGGAACTGCTCTTTCCAAATTTGATCTCTGCGTGCCTCTAGGAGGCTTGACATTCTAATTAGGGGCAATTGCTCCTTGGCATGAAGGGGTTTTCTGCCATTTGGTTGTGAGCTGAGGGCTGAAGGAATGTAAAACGAGGCTCGAAGCCCCAAAACTTGTAACGACTGTAATCTATAATTTCTTAATTTGTTGATTTGCTACTTGGTACCTGTTACACTTTTGTTATTTGTTGTCATTTGTTAATTTTGAAAAGAAAATATAACCTTTGTTAAAGTTTTAAATTAACTTTGCTTCTGTAGTTGAGACCTATTCCAACCCGCACCTTCTTTCACCTCTGCAAATCCACAAAACATCGTAACATTATTAATCCGTGCTGAAGGAGCAAATGCTCAGAGAAAACTTCCTTAGTCGGAGTCGTCCTGCTGGGAGAGAAAATTTAACGGCTTAGAACAAGACTGTTGCAAGGTGCTCTTCTTGCTGGGGTAGAGAGAATTCGAGAAGTAGACTTTCACGCTTCACAGGCCGCAGGTCCACTTCTAACAGACTTAACAAACTTTACTAGAGAAAACAAGTTGCACTTTTAAATTGGGGATGACAAAGGACGAGAAAAGAGGCTTCATCAAGTAGCAGGTTACCTCACCGTAAATAAGGTACTGAGTCACAAGTGAACTACCATGGAGTTAGATGTGTTTTAAAGGATTAATTCTCTCTAAACTCTAGTTCCTAGAAGATAATTAGTTCTTGGTGGGCGCCTCTGGAACTTGAAGTGGATCCTCTCAGTTTCCTAGATTATTTTTCCGAAACGACCATCAGTTACTAGTTACGTCTTCCTAATTCAGGATGTAGACGGCAGAGTTTGGAAGCATCTCCAGACAGAAACTTAATTATCTTATTACCTTACCCTTAATGGTACGTCCAGAGCTCCCGAGTCACATCGATGTAGCAAAAAATGAATTAGCTGATAAATCTACAAGAGTGGAAATCGCACTTCCTCGTTACGTTAGAAAATGCCACTAACAATGTAAACTTTCTGCTGGTACATCAATGTCTCATTGGGAGGAACGACAGACTATTCTTACCTCTAACACGCTGAGAGCAATTAAGTAGATAATGGAGGTATAGAAGACTTCTTTCTGGGAGTCTCAAGAAGAAGAGATGATGGGTTTGCACTCCTGATGACCACCCATAGCTACGCACTCTTAGGTGTTCAGAAGGGACGTGTGCTGACGGCGTCCAAATACACAATGAGTGCGTAGACATGGCTTATCTGCGTAGAACATTGATCCTACCTAACACTATGTGCTTTATTTTGCCTGATGACGAGGAGTTGGTAGACCACGTCATTTGCTTCATAAGGAATTCTGGTCCGTTGGCTGATTTTAAAGTGAATTTTGCATCTTACTAGTCTAAAATAGTACAGTATTTTAAACTTATACATAAAATGTACCTTAATTTAATTTGTAAATTGCTTTATTGGTTTTACGTCCTAATAACTATATTGAAGGCTTTCGGAAACGCCAAGGTGCCGGAATTTCGTCCCGCAGGAGTCCTTTTACGTCCTTGTAAATCTACCGATACGGTGCTGCCGTATTTGAGCACATTCAAGTACCATTGGACTGAGCCAGGATCGAACCTGCTAAGTTGGGCTCAGAAAGCCAGCGCTTTAACCGTCTGAGTCAGTCATCCCGGCTACAGGGTCAACCTTAATTAAGGCCACTGTCGCTTCATTCTATGACCTAGTCCTGTATTTTCCCATAATCGCCCTATGAAATGGCGATGATGATGCTTGTTGTTTAAAGGGGCCTAGCATCAAGGTCATCGGCCCCTAATGGTACGATTTGAAATAACAAAAAAAAGTTCAAAATCATCCACTGACCAATTTTTTTTTTAATGTCAAAGAATGAATGGATGGACATGAACCCCAAAAACACAAGAAGCAAGCAAACAAAAAGCAGTGTACTCGACTCAGAAAATATTATAAATACGTAATAGTATTACTGACCAAGGGACCACTTATAAAGCACAATACTGAATCGAGGATGCTTGATGTATGAACGGGTCCAAAAGCCAGGTCAACGGCCCCTCGGAATGGTACATGTCGCGAGTAAAGTAGAAGCATGGTATTTGTCATGTTGGGGTAGTAATGAAAAGTAGCAAAGACTCACGGTGTTCCACACAAGATAGTACTACTCACAAGTATTGTACTTCGTACAGGTAACGCAGACCCACGGTGTTTCTACACAATCGCGCCACTCACAGCCAACGCAAACGGATTCCTTACCTAGGTGTACTAACCACAGGGACTCGTACTATTCCGTGGTGCTCCTCACATAGTGGGTACTATTCACAGGCAACGCCCAGACCCGCGGTGTTGCTCACATGGGTACGACGCACGTGTACTGGAAAACCCATACTGATACACCCACCTGTTGCTACTAAACACAAACCTATTTCGTACCTAATATAGTGGTACAACTCGCAAGTAAAGGTGACTCATGGTGTTCCCCGCGTGATGGTAATAATCAAAAGTAGTTTCATGGTTCTAAGAAAATCATCCCTTGGTCGCCCCTTTTAGTCGCCTCTCACGACGGGCAGGGGACACCGTGGGTGTATTTTTCGTCTGCGTCCCTCAGCCACAGGGGGTAGACAGAGACAAAAGAAAGAAGGGATCCATCACTTCGAAAAATTAAGTAACGGACGAAGAAAGGCAAGGGCCACGAAGGGCGTGAAAGTGGAAGATTCCCTAGGCCTCGAATGCTCTAATACCGCCGGGGTCGGAAAAGAAAAAGAGTTGACCAAGGGAGGTCGGACAGGATAGACTAAAGTGAGGAGCCTGGCACAAGTGAAACTGTTAGCTCTTCTAGTCTTCACATTAGAGGAGACGAAAATTAATACCTAGGGATACATGACTGTAAATATAAACTATATGTGGCTTGCCCGCAAATTGCCACGCAAATAGAATCAATTATCATTCCATGCTATCCTATTTCTCTATGTAATGTTTGAGATTAATCGGAAACGTTCCTTAAAGCTTGGAGGGATTTTAGAATTTACGTTACTGAAATTAACTGTTGCTGGCTTTATCTAATTTAGGCTCACCAATTACAGCTTCCGTGGGTACTCGTTCCCCTCTTCTCGTTGTGGGATTGGCTCCATGGACATCCTTCCTTCTGTGATGTGGTTTGGGCTATTTCGACTAGCACTCCCCAATTGCCTAGTCTTTAAATTAGACATTGGCCCTGTACTTATGAAAAATGATCACCGTTGATCGTAGCAGGAGAAAATTCAGAGATATGAATTTTTCCATTTTAGCAGAAAATCTCAATCCAACTTAGCTATTCTACTGATACAATACAGACTTGTACCAAATTCTGTGGACTTGGAACTAAACGTGGCTCTTCGTCCAGAATAATTACTGAATATATCACAGGCCGTAAGCTTGTTTCGTCCCACCCTGATCCGACAACATAACAGCAGCTACGTACTGTGTCGAAGCGACAACACACTGTATGAAAAATAACTGTCTCGAAAGCGACCACTCACTGTCTCAAAAATCAATAAAGTAGTTGTGGTTCAGTTTTTTCGGGGGGGGGGGGCCGTAGCCCGCTCCCCCCGCGTGACCATCGACTCAATCTACAAGGCCTCCAGCATGGTATTAGTTCTAAGAAGAGAAATATAGCAGGGAGGAGTGGGATTGTGATACTACAGGAGTATCTGCCTGTCCCCATGCTAGGCATGTTATCAGGCCAGATGTGGTGGTGGGTATTAAATAGCGGTGTGATCGGGTGATAAGGGTCAGGACAAAACCACATACGCGGAAATGAGGAGCATATTTCCAAAACGTCCTTTCTCCACATTTTGAGGAAACTGACTTATGGGTACATTGATAATGTCCCTCTCTTTCCCCGTGGAATGGTGATGAGATTTTAGGCAGGATGTCCTTTTTATAAGCACAAAACACGGTTAAATATGAGCTATGTTTCCAAAGAGTCTCTTCTCCAGAGCAATATGGATGACTGGAGTGCATCACAATTATGTTTACAAAATGTCTCTTCTCCTCTATACTGTACAACAAAGACTGTCGTTATTGTTTCAAAGCTGTCTCTTATCCTCCAGTACAACTAGATATGAAGGCAATACAAAACGAGCATTTTATACAATTTCTTTGCAAATATGGTGATAATCGTGTAGTGGAGACATTGTTGCATGACTATGACATTTAGGAAAACAATTGAACTACAGGTTATGGTGTAATAATACATTGAAATCCTTGTACTTCGTGTGCGTTTATTGCTAAGTTATTGTGCTTTTACGCAGATTGTGTGGTACATTTAATAAGTTTGGACATACTTTTTGTCAGGTGTATACTGTTACATTCATTTCCACGCAAAATAATGGCAGAAAAACAGTCAAGTGAAGATAGTGTGAAAAACAGTATAGTAGTTCCTGCTCCCTTGAAAAAAGGGAGAAAACATACTAGGAATGAGGAGGAGTGGAGGAAAAATGTTAAGAAACGAAAACTCTATGCTCAAAAGAGACTACCACAGATGCCGAAGTGTACGCATGTCAGCAGTGTTTTGAAGTGTAAAGAGTTATCTATGCAGAATGTTCAAGTGTATTTCCAAAATGTCTCCTATCCTTTTCATATTTCCAAAATGTCCCTTCTCCAACTCATTTGTATTAATATCTAACGAACGGTATGGTATTAAATGCATTCTTTGATTGTGGGAAATTATGGAATGTATAACAATTAGTTAGAAGAATGTTTGAGAGAGTCAAACTCAAAATTGCATTTTCTATTCGTTTTTTCTCCGTTCTATAAATTAGAAGCTGCTGGAGAAAGGACGTTTTGGAAATATGCTCCTCAAATAGAAAGATGCCTACATGTAAAACCTGGCATTTTGTAGATAGCACATGCAAGGATGTGGGCTGGACTTTTCCACGTTGTGTTAGTGAGGAGTATGTATCATGCACAAATCATGTCCATTTTCCTGCCATATTGCTTGTTATAGGAGATCAGTCTTTTTCGCACTGCGGGATTCCATGTGCGGGTCAAGTGGCATCTGGGCTTTGGGAAACAGGAAAAGTCCCATTGTCCAGCCGCCAATGTTCCCTGGTGCCATGCCTCCGTTTGCGGAGAAGGGAGAAGCTAAGCCGGCTGTGTAGCTGGGGCTAACGTCTTCTTCATCAAAGTCTTCTTCCTCTCTCATCCCTTGGGTGTGTCCCGGTATTGCGGTGGTATTCACTCATGTCACTTCTAATCTAAAAATAAACATAAACATACAAGAACATACATACATGCTTGATATTAAAATGATTACTGTACACTAAGTTTGAGTGCGGGCTTGGTGTTCCGCTCTCTTGTTGCTGCAGCCAATTTTGTGCGATTGTTATCGCTTCTTGAGGGGCAGGTCTCCTGTTTACCCCTCGCGTTGCTGAAACATAGGAATATAGAAATACAAGGACATTTTATATACAGGTTTCTTTTTTTAGGTGGTGTTTGAGTGGTGTTCGTATGTATATTTTTAGTGAGGTGGAAGCCGTAGAAGGATTTGGGGGAGCCCTTTATCTTCTATTCCTGTGGCTGAATAGTATTTGTTTTGGCGTGAGGTCCTTTTTGTATTGGTCTGGGTCGTACCTTCCAATACTCCTGATTAAGGGATTGGTCCTGTTGCCCCACGCCTTGGTGTACATTCGAAGTGCTTGCTTTCTGGTGTGGTGTCTTATAGAGCGAGTGTTTGTTATGGTGCGTAGGACCCTTGTTGCATTTCCGTAAGGGAGTTTCGCCGCTGCTCGCAGGCATTTGTTTTGTATGCACTCGAGGCTGTGTATGTTGGTTTTGGCCGTGTATCCCCATGTTGGGGCAGCATACATGATGATAGGCCTGATCAAGGCTTTGTACATGTTGTCTGCTACCTTTGTGTTTATGCTGGATTTGATGTTTAGTATGGGGTACAGTTTGACAAGCCGTATGTGGACTTTTCGCCTTAAGTCTCTTACGTGATGTAGCATCGTCAGGTTTCTGTCCAGGATTACCCCTAGATATTTAGCTCTTTCGTGCCAATTTATTTGCTTGTTGAATAGTGTCAGTGGTTTGATGTTGGCGGGTTGGTGTGTGCGCCTGTTTTTGCGTGTGAACATCACTGCTTGGCACTTCTCTACGTTGACTTTTATGCGCCATTTAGTGAGCCATGGTTCCAGTGTGCGCAACGCTACCCGGAGCCTCTTTCTTGTGCTCAGGAGCTGGGGGTGCCGGACGGTAATTGCTGTGTCGTCCGCATATAGGTACGTGGTGGTGAGCTCTGCTGTCGGTATACCGTTGGTATACAGGACAAATAGGATCGGTCCTATTAGTGATCTTTGGGCTACGCCCGCTCTAATGTTTCGCGTACTTGACAGAATATTGTGTACGTCTACTTGAAATTTTCCGTCTGTTAGATAGGACTTAATTAGCCTTACATATCCAGGATGGAACTCGTAGTCTATCAGCTTAGCCAGCAGACCTTCATGCCATAATTGATCGAAGGCTTTTTGTATGTCTAAGAATACCGTGCCGGTACCCCTTCGCTTGTTAAACCCGACTGTGGCATGTTCTACGAACCGCGTGAGGAGCTGGGTGGAGGAATGTCCGTTACGGAACCCGAATTGTTCATTCCTTAGTATTCCTTTCTCCTTGATGTGGTTAACGAGCCTTTTTAGCAGTATTTTCTCGAATACTTTGCTTAAGACTGTTAGTAGACTTATGGGCCGATAGTTGTTGGGATCCGATTTATCTTTCCCTGGCTTCCCGAAAACAAGGATTTTTGCTAGTTTCCATTGTTCTGGGAAGTATTTCAAATTAGGCATGGCATTGAATATGTTGGTAATTATTGTGAGGGCTTTCCTGCTTAGCTTTTTGAGAACTAGATTCATGATATCGTCTGGCCGGCGGCTTTTTTAGGGTTGAGGTGATCAATGATCCATTTTATTTCGTGGATATTGGTCTTTTTAACTTCTGGCCTAGGTGCATTGTTCAGAAATTCCTCTACCTTTGCTTCGGTTTGCCGCGTGAATTCGGTGTCTGAAGGGTCGTTATTCGGTGTGAATGCTGCCTCTAATGTATCAGGTATGATTTCGGCCTTCTCCCACGTGTCGAATACCGGTCCATTTGGTCCCTTGGTGGTTGGAATAACGTGTGGTACGCGTGTGAAGTTGCGAGATGCCAGACGGGTCTGGTATTCTTGTCGAATTTTCGGAGCTTATTGTTCCATTCGTTGGACCGGTGTTCTTTCAGGACATTTTGAATTTCAGTGTTATACTGATTTTTCATTTCCCTGTCTATGTCGTAGTGGTATCGGGCCCAACTACGCCTGTGGCGGTTCCGTCTTCGTATGAGATCTTTAATGTTACTTGGAATTTCGAAAGTGTGCTCCTCATATGTGTGGGTGGGTACGCTCACTTCTGTCGCTGTTTGTATCGCCTTGATGAGGGTTGATATTGTCTCCTCAATCTCGGTGGGGCTTTCAGGGGTATTGTTTTCTATTCCCTGTAAGACCGAATCTAGTTTCCTTACGAACTTGTCCCATTTGGCTGCTTTATAGTTTAGCCTTCGCTTGGGATTTAGTTCGTATCCCTCGGGGTCAGCATCCAGTGTTCGAAGTACTGGTTGGTGTCTTGATCCTAGGTCATTGATCACCTTCATACTGTATTCCAGAGGGATGTGATTGAGTAGGGCGATGTCTAGTATATCAGAAGTGTGCCCCCTCGGAGCTAGGAAGGTGGGTTCCTTGGGTGCAGTTATTTCGTATTGGCGGGCGAGCATGTGTTCGTATAGCGTGGTGCCTTGTTTGTTAGGTTTAAGACAGCCCCAGCATTCGTGTTTCGAGTTGATGTCTCCGCCAATTATCGTGTTTCTGGCTAGTCCTAGGAGTACGTCAATGTCGCCTGTGTTGACTGTCCTTGGAGGGGAGTACGGTGCAATGACGTTAATTAACGTCCCACATACTCGTAGGCGTATTCCGCATGCGTCCATTGCCATTAGCTCTGGAATTTCAAGCTCCATGTGTTTTAGGTCCCTTCTTACCAGGACTGACACGCCGCCTCTGGGTGAGGGTCTGTCGTACTTGTGTACTTTGTAGTCTTTAACTTTAACTTTGTAGCCTGTAACTGGTAGTTTTGAGCCTGGGGCGAGAAATGTCTCCGCGATTAGTGCTACGTGTATTTCGTGCTTCACTACGAAGGCTTCGAGTTCTATTTTCTTGTTGCGTATTCCCTCGTCGTAATTCCAAATTAGAACTCGCAGCCCCTGTGTGTTGTGTGTTTTTATGTGGTGTGTATTTTGTGCAGCCATTTCAGGGAATAGAGAAGAATGACTCGATGAGATTTACTATTA
Organism: Anabrus simplex; assembly: GCF_040414725.1. Lineage (NCBI taxonomy): Eukaryota > Metazoa > Arthropoda > Insecta > Orthoptera > Tettigoniidae > Anabrus > Anabrus simplex. The sequence goes on from NC_090268.1 coordinate 138,981,280, forward strand.
TCCGCATCCACTTTAGGTTCTCCTCCTCTGCCACCCTTTTTAAGAAGTTTAGAATGGTGGGGATCAGGGTGGCCAGCGGTATGTTTATGCCTAGTGACTTCAGTATGTCTTCGGCTGCATTGGTCTTCTGACCTGGAGGTTCTCGTGGGAGTTGTGACTGGGGTGATTTTTTAGTGTTGTGTTAGTGGTAGTGGGCGTGGTCTGGGTAGCGGATGCTTTGTGTGTGATCCTACTTACCGTGCGCTGACTGTGAGGGGTGGAGCAGGCGGCGGGTTCTTCCTTTGGTTCCTGCTCGGGTTCCCTGAGCGTGGTCTTTGCGTCCCTTTTGTTGCATTTGGTTAGGGGGTTGGTCCTGCTTAGGTTGTTTGAGGCTGGATTTCTGTTGCCCGAGGCTTGGGGAGGCGGGCTGGTGGAGTTTTAGCCTCGGGGTGTCTGTTTTGTCTTGGTTGTTGATTTTGTGTCTTGCCTCGGCCTGAATGGCCTGTACCATTAGAAGGGCCTCGATTTCCTGGTTGGCCAGGTTTGCTTGAATGGCCTGGTTGGCTAGGGGGGCCATTGTTGCCTGATGGACGTTTTTGAGCCTCAGAGCGGCCACGCTGTTGTTCTCCTGCGCCTTTTGGTCTCTTAGCTCTGAGGGAGCTTTCGTATTCCCTGCGGCTCGGGCATTCACTGTAGTTGGCCGCGTGTTTCCCCTCGCAGTTACAACATTTAACATACTCCCTGTCTCCGCCATTCGGACAGTCACGGGAGGAATGAGGCCCAGCACACCACCTGCATCTGTGGCTAAGCTTACACCCCACTTGGGAGTGAGCGTACTGTTGGCACACTCTGCACTGGGTGCATGTGACTTTAGGCCGGTAAGGCTCAACCTTCACAGCCATGCTTAGGAGGGTGCGCAGACTCTCCATCTTTTCCACTCCCGACTGATCCGATAGCGTGACAAGGTAGAGTGGGGCTTGTTTCCTCCCCTCCCTTGTTCGCATCCGCTGCGTGCCCAGGACTGGGATTTGCTATGCCGAGATGGCGTCACTAATCTCATTGGTTGTGTACTTGTTTACGGGGGTTCTGAGTACATATATCTTAGTCTTCCCGTAGTTGGGCAGTGTGTACTGATTATCGTGCTCATCAAGTGCTGTATGATAGCTTTTTTCAGAGTATACTATCAGCTGGACAGCTTCGTGCGAATCCCTCCTGGGCTTTACGAACGTATAGTTCCTTTCGCCGTGTGGGAGGTACTTGAGCAGCATAGACTCAATTTTCATGAGGTCGTTGGAGTATATAGTGATTGGATGGTTTCTCATGCTGTTGTGGCGTCCCTTGGGTTGCTGTACTGTTGAGTTTAGGGACCCTTCAGAGCGGACAGATGCGTTGGGTTGATCGTTAGTCGGGGTTTCCGTACCCTGCTTACGCTCCCTCTGGCGTGTCCTTCTGCTATTGACTTTTACATAGCGCCCCTGCTGGCTCTCCGGTTCGGGGGCCATGGCTTGCAGGGTGCAAGCTTCGAGCTCCGGTACTGCCCTGCCTTCCTCCTTCTCGGATGTTTCCCTGGTCTGGGTGAAGAGACACTCATCTGTTACCAGCCTTGAATTATCCGAGTTAGAGTCCTTGGCCGAGCCGTTCCGGTCTGTAGCCTCGAGCGAGTCCTCTAACTTCTCCCCATGGGAGAGGTCCGGCTCTTCAGGGCGTTGCCCCGGTTCCCGTTCGCTCTCCTGCTCCACATACCACTCTGCTCCGCCTTCCGTGTGCAGCGCACTTCTAGTTCGGGACTGTGCTTTAATGCTTGCCTGCCGGCTAGGTACCACTTGCACTGGTAGGTGCGTCCCTGAGCTTATGGTTCCGGTGGGGGTTATGCGCGTTGTGGTGTTAGTGACTGTGTAGGTCGCAGATGTGCGCGCTATATTTGCAATGAATCGCCTTGTGAGATGAATATTCTGCTCCAGGTATATTGCCTGCCCGTCGGGTGATGTACCCGGTGCCAGGTTTGTTATACCTTTCCGCTGTGATTTATCAGATCTCGTGCGGCGTTCAGTGTGCGAAGGGGCCTGCCCACTATGCGGTACGCTCCCCGTGTGTGCCGTGGTACTGCCGTCTGCGCGCACGGCACTTAACGGTGTCCTCGCAGCCTGGGGGGTAGCCGGCATAGTGGCCTTCCTCCCTTTGACGGTCTCGGTTGTGGAACCGATGACCGGGGAATTGTGTTTGGTGAGGGGAGAAAGTGCCACTCTGACAAGAGCGTAGCGGCGCTGGTCTGGTTGGCTACCAGCTCTTGGAGTTCCTGTAGTTCGTGAGATCGCTTGGAGATCTGCGCTTGGTCCACGTCCGGCGAAGTGACGCCCGCTACTTGGGTGGAGTGCTGTGATAACAGCTGCTTCTCCCTAGCGGCCATCTCTGGAAGTTCCCGGCGCTCGAAGATTGTCTGTGAGGTCCCAAGCTCATTGACAAATTGCTCTTTCGAAAGATTGCTCTTTTGGAAAGAATGAGCCTGGTCCTCTGTGTTATCTTTGGGGGCAAGCTAAAGAGAAGTAGTGAACGCGGGGTGATCCGACACGAAAGGGCCCCTGGCTAACGGCAATCCCTGACCAACCCCAGGCACCGAGAAGCGGTAGCCGGTTGGAACGAGTGTTTGTCCATTTCGAAGGTCTGGACGTTCTCGTAGTAGTGCGAGCAGTGCATAGCACTACCCGCAGTTACTACAAGTAACTAGTAGGCGTGGCGATGATGTAGTCCTCCCGCTTGCTAGCCTCGCGCGCGGGTCGCTGTATACTACTTTTGCTCATGAGTTAAACCCGTGAGTCATCCGGTTCCCCCGCTTCAAGAATAACTTTTCCGTGTACACAAGTATGAGATGAAATGACACAAACTCTGTCGAAACATTGACCATATTTACAGTTCATAATGAATTCATATCCTACATAATATATTATTATAAATAATAAATGATGTTCTAGTATATGCAGTATGATTCCAAAAGCCGTATTTACAAACGATTGAAGTTAAATTAATATATCTTAATGAATAATTGCCGATGGCGGATAATCTTGATATCGAGTGATATCACGTAATATAATTGTATACTAAATTACTATGGCTGGAGAAGCCTGGACGGTTACACAAGTGGAAGAAATGCCAAGACTCAGCTAAGGGCCCCGAGGCCGCTAATCCACACTCCCAAGTTGAGAGTCCCTTGGGCCTCTTTTAGTCGCCTCTTACGACAGGCAGGGGATACCGCGGGTGTACTCTACATGTGCGTCCCCCACCCGCAGGGGGTAGTGTGTTTGGTCCGCGAGAGGTATTTTATTTCCCTCAAGTCCGCCGGCAAGCCGGTTAGTACCCCCTATCCGCCACCTGGGACGCGTCACGTGGGAGTATCTCCTCTCGCCCTGGTACGCCAGCGTAGTAGGTTCGTGGCCTATGAAATGGTGAGTCAGTCCGACGTAAAACAGTAGCAAAATAACTTTTACCGGTTCGTAAACAACTACAATTCAAGTCGCACCGACGCAGATAGGTCTTATGGCGACGATGAGATTGGAAAGGCCTAGAGTTGGAAGGAGTCGGCCGTAGCCTTAATAAAGTTACACCGCGACCGGCATTTGCCTGCTGCGAAAATAGAAAAACACGGAAAACCTTCTTCAGGGCTTTCGACGACGGGGTTCAACCCTACTATGTGCCGAATTCAAGCTCACAGCTGAGTTTCCTTAGCCGCACGGCAATCTTCCTTAGTACGTAAAAATAAGCTCCTGTGGGACAAAATTCCAACAATACAGCGTCCCTGAAAAGCCGTGAAAATAGTAATTCGGACGTAAAAATCAATAACATCAATATAAATCCATTAATTTTCTGTTTTCTCAATTAAATAATTTTATATGTCTGTAAGTTACATATTTATAGATCAGTGCCTTACCAATCCCTAATCAGATTTTATTCAGTTTTATTTTAATTACATACGTTCCTCTCACTATTTTATTTTCAATTACATTCTCAATATAATCAGTGGGTAAGTTAAAATTGTCAATCATTTCACTTCGCGTAATCAGGGATCGATGGCCTCATTTTCGGTACTATGGAGCAGTAATCAACAACATCATCACCATCATCATCCTCATCATCATGCGTTGTGTGTGGTGGTGTCATTTAGTTTACTGTTTCGGCTTCCTTCAACAGCGAAACATATATGCAGGATGGAAGATACCTCTAACCAGAATGAAACCTTTAATCAATTTTGGACCGAGCGAGCGGCTGCGCGGTTGGAGGCATGTAACTGTCAGCTGCATTAAGAATTATCCAACTGTTGGCAGCCCTGAAGATAATTTTCCCTGGTTTCCCATTTTCACACCATGTAAAAGCTGGAGCTACATCTTGATTAAGAACAAGGTAGTTTCCTTCCCAAACCTAGCCCTTCCCTATACCACCGATGTCATAAGAACTATATGTGTCGGTGCGACGTAAAGCGAATTTACAATAATAATAATAATAATTGTACCGGGCGGTACACCTCCACGCCGCTAATTTAAAATTTGCGCCAGTTGAAACTCCTCTGCTGGAGGAAGTCTGAACTTTATCTACGGTATGAATTTTCAAGTTTCTCAGAAGATGTCACTACTTGGAAATTTTTGGAGTTTTTGAACTGTGTCACTTTTGATGTATTTTTGTTTTACCTGTAGTAAGAAGTGTGAACTTTCTCTTCTAGAGGACACTACTGAAAAACTACAATGGTGCACACTAGTGCGATGTGAAAGAACTGTTTTTGGAGAAATTTTTATTTCAAAAGTTTGTTTCTTGTTAAATTTCTTTCTGTTATTGTTTAAGTTGGCTGTATACCCCTCTCTTTCCCCTTGTTTTGTATTTAGCCAATCCCGAATTTCTTTAATTAATTTCTGACCAATCTGATGTATCTTCCCCCAACTTGAATATGCTGCTTATCCCTAACCAATAAAGTTTTGGTGGGAGGGTGTTTTCATTCCAAAAACCCCTCGAACTTTCCGCGAGAGTATATAAACTGCTGATTTTTGGGTCTCTGCGCCACTTCTGTTCCATCTTTTAGTGTGTAAAGTACATAGCAGGGGGCGGGAAGCGCCTCTTTCTTCGGCAGCAGTCAACAACAAAGTAATGGCCGATTAATAACTTCTTTCCTTGCTAGCTCAGCAGTTTAACTCTCGGGGCGGGTCCGAAGTTTTTCCATAATGTAACCTTCCTTAAAATGTAAAGACACCTAGTATCTATTCTATCTTTTAAACTGCATATCGGGATAGAGAGTGCTTAACCCTCTCGAGCTCCCATTCATAGTATTTTGAGGTGAACTTATTTTTTCTCAACCTATTCTTCTTTAACGTAATGTAAATTGTTCCTTTCTAAAGTCACCTCTTTAGTATGGGATTAGCCCTTGCATTAATGGCCTAGTGCCAAGTAGGTTTTAAACAAATGTATTAGGAGTGCAGGTCGCCTCCTCTCAATTGGTTATTTTTCAGGTCATGTAATTAACCTTTTTCTCACTTAATAGGCCTCAGTAGGTTGGGTATTTTGCCCCTGTGTCTATGTCCTTAGAGGACAACTTGAAGGTGAAGTTTGGTGTGGCCTTTGATAGGCTTGAACGTTGAGAGCGGGTGGCTCTTCCCTTGAAAATTGATGGTTGGATGCCTCGTGGAGGCTTTATGGTGTAATTTTGGAGCAAGTGCTCCTGGGCATGAATGGGGTTTTCTGCCCCTCTGTGAAAAACTTATTTTGGAGTAAAGTTGGGCTAATTGCCCTAGAAGTGTGAATTCGGGGCTCGAAGCCCAAATCCTGTAAATTCTGTAATCGCACCTTTGTTGCCTTGCTACTCTGTATCTGCCATGCTTGTTTCTGAAAAGAAAATATAACCTTGTTAAATTCACTTTAATTTCGTAGCCTGAGACCTGTTCACCCCCCGCACCTTCTTTCACCTCTACCTACCACAAAAACACGGTAATAATAATAATAATAATAATAATAATAGGGATAATGGCAAGAGGAATGAGCAACGGTAAGTTCCATGTCTGTAGCTTTAATTAGTTTATAAGAAAATGGCGGTTGTTCTGACTTGAGTTGTAAATTGCGACGTCACTGCTACAGGTACAAGCTCGCACACGTGCCAACCTGTTGTGGTGTGTTCAACTGGCTTGTGGCTAAATGCTCCTATCACATGTAAACAACAACACCCGCTTAATGTTGCCTTCCCCGTCGCCCCTCTTTCGAGTTCCTTGTCATCCGTTCAAACGATCCCCCTTCCACTGCCAGCTACTCCATCGAACGCCCGTGCAAGGCAAAAGACACTCCTCCCAGGGTTGCAGGATGTAATTAGGTGTTTTACGCAGTATTCCAGGCTTTATTTTCGGCTAAATGCATGCATTTGCAACACGCATCGTGAGTTCAAACTTTCCCTTCGAACAGGCATTTGCCTCGTGCTGCAAACCATGCGTGCTAAAGGCTACTCTCTGCAAACGCTTGACAGTAATTATTTTCTTCTTTTATTCAAGTTAATTGTGCTTTATCCAAGAAAGCTTCATACACGTCTTGTTATGCTACTGCGGTCGATAAGTTCCTGTACTGGCGCCTACGGTGTAGGCAGCACGGCGTACAGTCATGTACTACAGTATATAATATTTCTTAAACTGGTACCTACAGTGCAGGCAACAAAGTGTACACGTATGTGCGCACTAAAGTCAATATCTGTTCGTGGACAGACGCTAACAGTTCAAGAATCACATAGTCTGATGATGATGCTTGCTTTATAAAGGGGCCTAACAGCTAGGTCATCGGCCCACAATGGTACGAAATGTAACGACAATTTAAAAGTTAAAAAAAAAAATCCACTGACCAGAATCCAAAACATGCCGATGAAGAATGGATGGATAAATAAAAGTTTAAAATAATCAGCGGGTCCAACTCACAATGCGTTATTGAAAGTACAAAAAAGTGCTAAATCGATCAACTGACTAGAATTCAGAAGGACGACGATGAACAATGATTATGAACTTATAACAATCAGTGGATCTGACCCGCAATGCCCCACATCCCCAGAAACTATCTTGAAAAATTAGTATTACTGACCAAGAGACTGCTTCTATAACACAATCTCGAATCGATGATGCTTGTTGTCTAAAGGGGTTCAAAATTCAGGCCAACGGCCCCTCATAATCGCTAGTAAAGAAGAACCATGATATTTTTCACTTTGCAGTACTACTCAAAAGTAGATGATGATGATGCTTGTTGTTTAAAGGGGACTAACATCGAGGTCATCGCCCCTAATGGTACGAAATGAAATAACAAAAAGTTCAAATTCAACCACTGACCAAAATAAAATAAAAAATCTCATGAAGAGTGAATGGATGGACATGAACCAAACAAAAACAACACAAACAAAAAACAGTGTATCAGACTCAGAAAAAGATTGTAAATAATAGTGGTACGGGTTTACCCGTGGAGCAGAAAGAGGTTAAAGAAGGTGCCGGGGTGAATGGGTCTATTTACAGTATCAAGAAGTGAATAAAATTGTAAAAGGTCATATTTTTCCTTTTAGAACTTAAAACTTAACAATCTTTCACTAAGTGAACGCAATAATATATCAGGTACAATGACAAACTAGAAACAAGACAAGGAAGATTCCAATTTTAGTGATTTTTACACTCTTGGGCTACAAGCCCCTAGTTCTACAATTTTGAGCTCCCAGCTCAATTTTACCAAAGCACAAATTTTATGCAAGGACAGAAAATCCCCAATACATGGAGCATTAGCTAAAGAAATGACAATTTCAGGCCTCCCAGAAGCACTATTACAACACTTGAAAATGAGCTAACATGCTCTCAGTTCACAAGCCTACTCAAGGCAACACCAACAGTAACTTATACCCTTTGGCCTCCCTTGGCCAAACTTACAATTGAAACAGGGGTTTCTCGTACCCAACATATAGGGCCTTCGTGTAAAAAGAAATAACGGTCAAATAAATGGCCCGAACACGAAATGAAAGGAGACGGTGCTTGCGCTCCTAGATATAAATTCTTAAAACCTACAGGGCACTCGACCGACGACACAGGGGTTATTCCCAGACTACTGAGGTGATTCGTGTAAGTATAAGTTAAGAAATTACTGATGATGATGCTTGTTGTTTTAAGGGGCCTAACATCGAAGGTCATCGGCCCCTAATGGAACGAAATGAATGACATGAGACATGAAGTTAAAATTTTAAAAAGTATCCACTGACTAGAGTTAAAAAAGAATGGTGATGAAGAAAAATGAGGGTGAGATTAAAACATTCAATGGATCTAATACGCAATGCCTTATGTTCTATTAAAATAAGAGAAAATACAGGAAAACGAAGGAATAAGGCATTGCCCAGTAGTACAGATATTAACACATAATTTACGTTAGACGTTAAAATAACACATTGAAATGCGCAACACAAACTAAAATGAAGTCAATGAGATAAAAGCGCAACTGACATAAACATCACTAGGACAAAGGACATCACACACGATAAAACGGACCACTATCCCTCATAAAGCGGATGACGAGGTCTGCTGACTGTTGATGATGATGATGATGCTTGTTGTTTAAAGGGGCCTAACATCGAAGGTCATCGGCCCCTAATGGAATGTGATAAACGACATGAGAGATGATGTTAAAATTTTAAAAACATATCCACTGACTAGAGTTTAAAAATGATGGAGAAAAATGAGGGTGAGATTAAAACAATCAGTGGATCTAATACGCAATGCCTTATTTTCTAATAAAACAAGAGAAATTACAGGAAAACAAAAGAATAAGGCATTGCCTGGTAGTACATAATTTACGAGAGACGTTAAAATAACACATTAAAATAAGCAAAACAAACTAAAATTAAGTCAATAGGATAAAAGCGAAAGTGACACAAAACACACTAGGACAAAGGACAGCATTACACACGAGAAAACAGTCCACTATCCCTCATAAAGCGGATGACGAGGTCTGCTGACTGCTCGTCATCACGCAAGATAAGGGAGATAGTACTCGGAAGGTTAAGACTACGGCGCAGATCGACCAGGTCCACACACTCCGTAAGGATGTGCACCACGGTAAGGTGGTCGCCGCAGGTACACACCGGAGGGGGTTCTCCTTTCAAAAGATGCGAGTGAGTCAAGATACCGTGGCCGATCCGAAGACGACATAATACCACGGCTTCCCTCCGCGAAGCCCGAAGGGAAGTCCTCCATACCTTCGTTGTTCCTTTTATCGCTCTCAGCTTATTGGGAAGTGGAATGGCCTGCCACTCCATCTCCCAATGGGACATAACAAGATGTCTCAGCTGGGAGCGAATATCACTTACTGGAACCTGGAAAGGCAACGTGGGCAGTGTAACTGCCTCCTTGGCAGCCTGATCTACTAACTCGTTTCCCTCTATGCCCATGTGGCTTGGGAGCCACAGAAATGTGATTCTGGTGCCAGCATCCCAACACCCGGCCAGCAGGTCCTGGATTAGCTGCACCAGAGGGTGCCGAGGGAAACAGGTATCTATAGACTGGAGCGAACTCAAGGAGTCGGTACACAGAAGAAAGTGTCGGCGCTCATTGTACAGTGCGTACCGCAGAGCCTCATAGATAGCATAGAGCTCTGCTGTGTACACACTACAGGTTGCCGGAAGAGCAAAAAGGAACCTATCATTGTTAACAACGAACGCACAGCCCACCTTCGTATCTGACCTTGAACCATCCGTGTAGACGACGACTGAACCTGGATAGCGGCCAACAACGGACAGGAAGAGCCTCCGATAAATCGAAGGGTCCGTGTTTTATTTGGACCAGTGTGCAGATCCAGGATTACTTCAGGTCGTCGTACGACCCACGGAGGTACCCCACTTGGTTGTCTGACAAGGCAAGGAACTGAAGGTACGTCAAACAATTCGGAAATGTTATCCAAGCGTATCCCAACCGGCCGCGTCGCTCGAGGACGAGCAGCGTACAGCAAACGGTTGCCATTGTTGAACACGCAAGGATAGCTGGGATGAAGTGGCATCTGTCGCAAATTTGCAGCATATGTAAGTAGAAGTTGCTGGCGCCTCAGGTGTAAAGGCGGCACACCAGACTCAGCGAGCAGGCTAGCGATGGGGCTTGTACGAAAAGCTCCCGTCGCCAACCTAACCCCGCTGTGGTGGATACTGTTCAGCTTCGCAAGAACGCTTGGTCATGCGGAGCCATATGCTGCACTGCCGTAGTCTAACCGGGATAAAATGTGTGCCCGATAGAATCGCAGGAGCACCGCGCGGTCAGCCCCCCAAGAAGTGCTGCTAAGAAACTTAAGGATATTAAGCTTCCTAGTGCATTGCACTTTTAACTGCCGCACGTGTGGCTCCCACGATAATTTACTGTCAAAAAGGAGCCCAAGAAATCGGTAGGTGTCAACAACTGGAAGAACGACATTACCTAGATAAAGCTCAGGATGAGGGTGAAGTGTACGTTGACGACAAAAGTGGACAACGGAGGTCTTTGCGGCAGAAAACCGAAAGCCATGTTCTAAGGTCCACTTCTCCACCCTCCTAATAGCTTGCTGTAACTGTCGCTCTGCGACTGCCATACTGCACGAGCTATAGTGCAGAGCAAAATCATCCACATATAGGGACGGTATGACGGCTGGACCAGCAGCCGCGACAATACCGTTTATGGCAATCGCGAACAGAATGACACTAAGAACCGATCCCTGTGGTACTCCATTTTCTTGAACGTGGTATTGCGAATATGTCCTCCCTACTCGGACATGGAATAGACGGAGGGACAAAAAATTCGCAATAAATACCGGCAAGTATTCCCACTCGGAATCTCCATTGATGCAGGACTGAAAGGATGCCATATCGCCAGGTGGTGTCGTAGGCCTTCTCCAAGTCAAAGAAGACAGCTATCAAGTGCTGTTTGCGGAGAAACGCATCCTGGATAGAGCTCTCCAGGCGTACCAAGTGGTCTGTGGTGGATCGAGCGGCTCGAAATCCACATTGGTACTCGGACAAGAGTCCTTGTTTCTCCAGACACCACACGAGTCTGCGATTTACCATCCTCTCAAAGAGCTTACACAGGCAATTTGTAAGACAAATCGGTCTGTAACTTCCTGCATACTTAGGATCTTTGTCAGGCTTGAGGACAGGGATGACTATGCCCTCTCGCCACTGAGACGGAAAATCACCCTCTGTCCAGATTCGGTTGAACACACGAAGGAGATATAGTAAACGATCATCACTAAGGTGTTTCAACATCTGGTTATGGATGTTGTCCGGTCCAGGAGACGTGTCCTTGCAAAGCGCTAATGCGCTGCGGAGTTCCCACTCCGTAAAGGGCACGTTGAAGTCCTCTGAAGCTTGGGTGGCAAAACTAAGGTGATGACGTTCAGCCTCCCGCTTCAGAGGGAGGAAATCAGGATTGTAATTCCCGGAGCCAGAGACATCCGCGAAATGACTAGCGAGATGATTAGCAATCGCGAGGGGATCAGTGGCGACACTGCCTGCAATGGAAATTCCCGGTACAGCAGATGATCCTTGAATACCCGAAAGTCGTCGAAGTTTCGTCCACACTTGAGATGATGGAGTATGCGACGTCATGGACGACACATATCTCTCCCATGAAGCCTTCTTACTTTGTCGAATAAGAACTCGCGCCTTAGCGCGGAGTTTCTTAAATGTTACCAAGTTGGCCACAGTAGGCTGTCGACGGTAACGTTTATGAGCGCGACGGCGTTCTTTGATGGCTGCTGCTATTTCATCGTTCCACCAAGGAACGAGTTTTCGGCGAGGAGCCCCCGAGAAAAACGGAATGGACTCCTCAGCAGCAGCAAGAATAACTTGGGTGACGTAAGTTATTTCCTCGCCGACGGTCCGCCTGACATCATCGTGAAAGACAGCTAGTGATGTGTACTTTGGCCAATCAGCATGTTTAAGAATCCATCGAGGGGGAGCCTCGACGGGTTTATGTTTCAACAAAGTAAGAATAATGGGAAAATGGTCACTGTCACAGAGATCATCGTGTGCATTCCACCGAAACAGTGGAACCAACGTTCGGCTGCATAGACTTACGTCTATGCGAGAGTATGTGCCGTAACGTACACTAAAGTGAGTTGGTTCCCCTGTGTTCAAAATACATAAATCCAGATCTGTTATAAGTGTTTCCAACTCTCTTCCTCGGGGACAAGGCGTCTCAGAGCCCCATATGGGGTGATGGGCGTTAAAATCGCCCAATAAGAAGAAGGGTGGTGGAAGCTGATCTATAAGATCAGCGACATCATTGATGTTCAGATGCTGGCCGGGTGGAAGATAAACATTACACACTGTTGCTATGACAGGCAGCGAGACGCGAACAGCTACACCCTCTAGAGGGGTTCGTAATGGAACCTCTTCGCTGTAGCTATCAGAACGTACAAAAATGCCAACGCCTCCGGAAGCCCGGTGAGCATAGTATCGTTCTGTCGAGTATAGTTTGAAATTCCTCAAGACCGTATGATGACCAGGTCTGAAATTGGTCTCCTGAATACAGACTATACTCGCTGCCTACTCACTAATAAGCTGACGTAACTCAGCAAGATGCCTGTCATAACCATTACAATTCCACTGTAACAGTGTCATAGTGTGGACTGTAAAAGGAGTGTTAGGTTATGAGCGAAAAATGCTCGTTAGCCTAAACACTATCTAATTCTACATCCGTAGATGTAGAGGACAGCGCGACATCCATCCCGTCATCAAAAGATGGCAGGGGTGCCGCCCAGAACTTCGACAAATTTCGGGCGCGAGGGGGTCCCCTACGAGGAGAGCGCGCAGGTTTAGGAGCAGGAGTGCCTCCTGGCGCAGACTCATACCCTCCAGATGGGGGGCATGACTTCTCCTTCGCAGGGGAAGGCCGAGAGCGCTCAGAACGGGCGCTCTTCTTCCCCTTCTTTTTTCAGGTTTAGACGGGCTGGGAGATGGTTTCCCAGCCCTGGTCAACGAAGCCGCCTCCGCCGGCTGGGGCACGACTTTCGTCGACCTCCTAGGGGGGGGAGACTTAGTCTTCCCCCCTTGCTGTGCCGGCTGGGAGTTCCCAGCCGGCACAGACTTCTGGTTGGTCGAAGGTGGGGTGGTCCCCCCCTTCGAGCTTTGACTATTTGCGACGTTGCTGGGAGCAGCAACAGTCGCCTTGGGCGCAGCGGTCTGGACAGGTGTCTTGGTCGTAAATGACGAACCTGGAAGACTCTGAGCTATCAAGCTATAGTCGAGTGTACGGGCAGGTGTATTCATAGAATGAAACTTACGGCGCGCTTCCTGGTAGGAAAGACCATCCAGGGTCTTGATCTCCTGGATCTTCTTCTCACTCAGGTATGTCGGACAATTCCGATCCCGAGGAGAATGAAAACCGGAGCAGTTAGTGCACTTGTATGGAGTTGTGCACTCCTCCGCGCCGTGAGCTACTCGTCCACATGTACCACCTACAGCCTGATTCGAACAGCGAGATACCATATGTCCGAATCGCTGGCATTGATAGCATCGCATAGGAGGCGGGATGTACGGCCTCACATCGCAACGATAAGTGGTTACCTTGACTTTCTCTGGTAACACTGACAACTTGAAAGAGACAATAAAGGCACCAGTGGCAACGTCTTCACCGTTGACCTTGCGCGTAATGCGCCGGACGTGTGTCACGCCACGGTTCTTCATGTCTTCCATCAACTCGTCGTCAGTGTTCAAAATAAGGTCGCGGTGAAAGATGACTCCGCGAACCAGGTTCAAGGACTTATGCTCCTCCACTTTGACGGGGATTTCGCCAAAGTGCTCGCACTTAAGCAACTGATCAGCTTGCAGTGCTGTACGAGTCTTGAGAAGCAAACTACCGTTGCGCATTTTCTTAAGTTCCTCCAGTTCGCCATAGACGCCTTCGATGTGCCGACTAAAAAGGACCGACTTCACCAGCTTAAAATCGTTCCCATCGGTTCTGGTAGCGACCAGAAACCTAGGGAAGCTGGATCCCATTCCTTCACGCTGCGCATGTTCCCAGGGAGTTGAACCTCTCAGGGAAGCAAAAGTTAAAGACTTAGGTGGGCGACCACCTTGAGAGAGCAGACTTCGTTTGGAAGCCATGCCCGATAGCATCCTCCCCGAATGCCACCCACTCCGATCAGGGGTCTCTGTAGCCGAACCAAGCAGCCAAGGCAATACCCACCTGGTCATAGCAGGTACTGCCCGGGGTCCGATGTTGGACGATGCCTAATACGGCATGACTGAGGCAATGAGCACTAAGACTCCCTTCCTCCAGTCACCCGCAATAGCATGTACCCCATAGCGTTTACAGAGCACTAAATATAGAGAGAAAAAATAAAAATAATTAATAATATGTCCTTCTGGCATTCGGCTGTGCGGGGACCTGCGTTGTCAGGCGGATACCACTGCCCGGGTACATGATACTCCCACCCGCCGCGTCCTGGGTGGTTGCTGGCACGGGCTTTCGAGCGTAGTCGCACACATAGGAGCTCCATCGCCGGGCAGCACGCACATTATATTTTGAATGGTCTACATCTGACCCTCGGAAAAATAATAAAAAAATAAAGAGGGGACCATGGCCACATGACCCTTTAAGTCGCCTTCTACGACAGGCAGGGATTACCTATGGATGTATTCAGCCTCTCCCATCCACAGGAGGTCCATCACATTATACCAAACCGCAATCCATGTCCGCGCCAAGGTCGCCCCTTTTTGTCGCCTCTTACGACAGGCAGGGAATACCGCGGGTGTATTCTGCATGTGTGTCCCCCACCCGCAGGGGGTAGTGTGTTTGGTCCGCGAGAGGTATTTTATTTCCCTCATGTCCGCCGGCAAGCCGGTTAGGACCCCCCTATCCGCCACCTGGGACGCGCCACCTGGGAGTATCACCTCTCCCCCTGCTACGCCATCGTAGTAGGTTCGTGGTCTGCTGACTGTTAGTCATCTCGCAAGATAAGAGAGACGGTACACGGAAGGTTAAGACTACGGCGAAGATCGACCAGGTCCATACACTCCGTAAGGAGGTGTACCACGGCAAGATGGTCGCCGCAGGTACACATCGGAGGGGGTTCTCCTTTCAAAAGATGCGAGTGAGTCAGGATACCGTGGCCGATCCGAAGACGACATAATACCACGGCTTCCCTCCGCGAGGCACGAAGGGAAGTCCTCCATACCTTCGTTGTTCCTTCTATCTCTCTCACCTTGTTGGGAAGTGGAATGCCCTGCCACTCCATCTCCCAATAGGACATGACCAGATGTCTCAGCTGAGAGCGAATATCACTTGCTGGAACCTTGAAAGGCAACGGGAGCAGTGCAACTGCCTCCTTAGCTGCCTGATCTGCTAACTCGTTTCCCTCTATGCCCATGTTGCTTGGGAGCCACAGAAATGTGATTCTGGTGCCGGCATCCGAACACCGGGCCAGCAGGTCCTGGATCCGCTGCACCAGAGGGTGCCGAGGGAAACAGGTATCAATACTCTGGAGTGAAATCAAGGAGTCAGTACCCACAAGAAAGTGTTGCCGCTCATTGTACAGTGCGTACCGCAGAGCTCTACAGATAGCATAAAGCTCTGCTGTGTACACACTACAGGTTTCCGGGAGAGCAAAAGGAAACCTATCATTATCAACAACGAACGCACAGCCCACTTTCGTATCTATCATTCAACCGTCCGTGTAGACGACGCCTGAACCTGGATAACGGCCAACAACGGACAGGAAGAGCCTCCGATAAATGGAAGGGTCCGTATTCTCCTTCGGGCCAGTGCGTAGGTCCAGGATGATTTCAGGTCGCCGTACAACCCACGGACTTACCCCACTTG
The DNA here is from genome assembly GCF_040414725.1 of Anabrus simplex. NCBI lineage: Eukaryota > Metazoa > Arthropoda > Insecta > Orthoptera > Tettigoniidae > Anabrus > Anabrus simplex. Next base: position 138,997,071 of record NC_090268.1, read on the forward strand.
GTTGTTTGACAAGGCAAGGAACCGAACAAACGCTAAACAACCTGTAACTGCTCTCCAAGCGTAATCCAACCGGCCGCGTTGCACGAGGACAAGCAGCGTATAGAAAACGGTTGCCATTATTGAATACACAAGGATAGCTGGGATGAAGTGGCATCTGTCGCAAATTGGCAGCATACAAAAGAAGCATTTGCTGTGCCCTATAAAATCGTAGGAGCACCGTACGGTCAGCCCCCCAAGAAGTGCTGCTAAGAAACTTCAGGATATTAAGCTTCCTATTGCATTGCACTTTTAATTGCCGCACGCGTGGCTCCCACGATAATTTGCTGTCAAAAAGGAGCTAAAGAAATCGGTAAGTGTCAACAACTGGAAGAACGACATTGCCTAAATAAAGCTCACGATGTGGGTGAAGAGTACGTTGACGACAAAAGAGGACAACGGAGGTCTTTGCGGCAGAAAACCGAAAGCCACGTTCTAAGGTCCACTGCCCCACCCTCCTGATAGCTTGCTGTAACTGTCGCTCTGCGACTGTCATACTGCAGAGCAAAATCATCTACATATAGCGACGGTATTACTGCTGGACCAGCAGCAGCGACAATACCGTTTATGGCAATCGCGAACAGAGTGACACTAAGGACCGGTCCCTGTGGGACTCCATTTTCTTGAACGTAGTATTGCGAATAGGTCCTCCCTACTCGGACACGGAATAGACGGAGGGACAAAAAATTCGCAATAAATACCGGCAAGGTACCTCGGAATCTCCATTGATGCAGGACTGAAAGGATGCCATATCGCCAGGTGGTGTCGTAGGCCTTCTCCAAGTCAAAGAAAACAGCTACCGAGTGCTGTTTGCGGAGAAACGCACCCTGGATAGAACTCGAGATGCTTAGCAATCGCAAGAGGGTCAGTGGCGACACTGCTTGCAATGGAAATTCCCGGTACAGCAGATGATCCGTGAATACCCGAAATTCGTCGAAGCTTCGCCCACACTTGGGATGATGGAGTATGTGACGTCATGGACGACACATATCTCTCCCATGAAGCCTTCTTACTTTGTCGAATAAAAACTCGCGAATTAGCGCGGAGTTTCTTAAATGTTACCAAGTTGGCCAGAGTAGGCTGTCTACGGTAACGTTTAACAGCGCGACGGCGTTCTGTGATGGCTGCTGCTATTTCATCGTTCCACAAGGGAACGAGTTTTCGGCGAGGAGTCCCCGAGAAGAACGGAATGGACTCCACAGCAGCAGCAAGAATGACTTGGGTGACATAAGTTAATTCCTCACCGACAGTCCGCCTGATATCGTCATTAAAGACAGCTAGTGATGAGTACTTTGCCCAATCAGCACGTTTAAGAATCCATCGATGGGGAGCCTCGACGGATTTATGCTTCAACAAAGTAAGGATAATGGGAAAATGGTCACTGTCACAGAGATCATCGTGTGTATTCCACCGAAACAGTGGAACCAACGTTCGGCTGCATAGACCTAGGTCGATGCGAGAATACGTGCCATAACGTACACTAAAGTGAGTTGGTTCCCCTGTGTTCAGAATACATAAATCCAGCTCTATTGCTAATGTTTCCAACTCTCTTCCCCGGGGGCAAGGCGCCTCAGATCCCCACATGGGGTGATGGGCGTTCATGATGATGATGATGATGCTTGTTGTTTTAAGGCCCTAACATCGAAGGTCATCGGCCCCTAATGGAACGAAATGAATGACATGAGACATGAAGTTAAAATTTTAAGAAGTATCCACTGACTAGAGTTAAAAAAGAGTGGTGATGAAGAAAAATGAGGGTGAGATTAAAACAATCAGTGGATCTAATACGCAATGCCTTATGTTCTATTAAAAGAAGAGGAAGTACAGGGAATCGAAGGAATAAGGCATTGCCCAGTAGTACAGATATTAACACATAATTTACGTTAGAGGTTAAAATAACACATGAAAATGCGCAACACAAACTAAAATGAAGTCAATGAGATAAAAGCGCAACTGACATAAACAACACTAGGACAAAGGACATCATCACACACGATAAAACAGACCGCTATCCCTCATACAGCGGATGACGAGGTCTGCTGACTGCTCGTCATCGCGCAAGATAAGGGAGAGTGTATTCGGAAGGTTAAGACTACGGCGCAGATCGACCAGGTCCACACACTCCGCAAGGATGTGTACCACGGTAAGATGGTTGCCGCAGGTACACACCGGAGGGGGTTCTCCTTTCAGTAGATGGGAGTGCGTCAAGATACCGTGGCCGATCCGAAGGCGACATAAGACCACGGCTTCCCTCTGCGAAGCCCGAAGGGAAGTCCTCCATACCTTCGTTGTTCCTTTTATCGCTCTCAGCTTATTGGGAAGTGGGATGGCCTGCCACTCCATCTCCCAATGAGACATAACCAGATGACTCACCTGAGAGCGAATATCACTTGCTGGAACCTTGAAAGGCAACGGGGGCAGTGTAACTGCCTCCTTGGCAGACTGATCTGCTAACTCGTTTCCCTCTATGCCCATGTGGCTGGGGAGCCACACAAACGTAATTCTGGTGCCGGCATCCGAACACCCGGCCAGCAGGTCCTGCATCCGCTGCACAAGAGGGTGGCGAGGGAAACAGGTATCAATAGACTGGAGCGAGCTCAAGGAGTCAGTACACACGAGAAAGTGTCGGCGTTCATTGTACAGTGCACACCGCAGAGCTCCACAGATAGCATAAAGCTCCGCTGTGTACACACTACAGGTTTCCGGGAGAGCAAAAATAAATCGATCATTTCCGACAACGAACGCACAGCCCACCTTCGTATCTGTCCTTGAACCATCCGTGTAAACGACGACTGAACCTGGATAGCGACCAACAACGGACAGGTAGAGCCTCCGATAAATCGAAGGGTCCGTGTCACCTTTCGGGCCAGTGTGTAAATCCAGGATGATTTCAGGTCGTCGTACAACCCACGGAGGTACCCCACTTGGTTGTCTGACAAGGCAAGGAATCGAAGGTACGTCAAACAATTCATAACTGCTATCCAAGCGTATCCCAACCGGCCGCGTCGCACGAGGATGAGCAGCGTACAACAAACGGTTGCCATTGTTGAACACGCAGGGATAGCTCGGATGAAGTGGCATCTGTCGCAAATTTGCAGCATACGTAAGGAGGAGTTGCTGGCGCCTCAGGGGTAAAGGCGGCACACCAGACTCAGCGAGCAGGCTAGCGATGGGGCTAGTACGAAAAACTCCCGTCGCCAACCTAACCCCGCTGTGGTGGATACTGTTCAGCTTCGCAAGAACGCTTGGACTTGCGGAGCCGTATGCTGCACTGCCGTAGTCTAACCGAGATAAAATGCGTGCCCGATAGAATCGCAGGAGCACCACGCGGTCAGCTCCCCAATTAGTGCTGCTAAGAAACTTCAAGAGGTTAAGCCTCTTGGTGCATTGCACTTTTAGCTCCCGCACGTGTGGCTCCCACGATAATTTACTGTCAAAAAGGAGCCCAAGAAATCGGTAGGTGTCAACAACTGGAAGAACGACATTTCCGAGATAAAGCTCAGGATGAGGGTGAAGAGTACGTTGACGACAAAAGTGGGCAACGGAGGTCTTTGCGGCAGAAAAACGAAAGCCATGTTCTAAGGTCCACTTCTCCACCCTCCTAATAGCTTGCTGTAACTGTCGCTCTGCGACTGCCATACTGCACGAGCTATAGTGCAGAGCAAAGTCATCCATATATAGGGACGGTATTACGGCTGGACCAGCAGCAGCGACAATACCGTTTATGGCAATCGCGAACAGAGTGACACTAAGAACCGATCCCTGTGGGACTCCATTTTCTTGAACGTGGTATTGCGAATATGTCATCCCTACTCGGACACGGAATAGACGGAGGGACAAAAAATTCGCAATAAATACCGGCAAGTTACCTCGGAATCTCCATTGATGCAGGACTGAAAGGATACCATATCGCAATGTGGTGTCGTATGCCTTCTCCAAGTCAAAGAAGACAGCTACCAAGTGCTGTTTGCGGAGAAACGCATCCTGGATAGAGCTCTCCAGGCGTACCAAGTGGTCTGTGCTGGATCGAGCGGCTCGAAATCCGCATTGGTACTCCGACAAGAGTCCTTGTTTCTCCAGACACCACACGAGTCTGCAATTTACCATCCTCTCAAATAGCTTACACAGGCAATTTGTAAGTCAAATCGGTCTGTAACTTCCTGCATACTTAGGATCTTTGTCAGGCTTGAGGACAGGGATAACTATGCCCTCTCGCCACTGAGATGGAAAATCACCCTCTGTCCAGATTCGGTTGAACACACGAAGGAGATATAGGAGACTATCATCACTAAGGTGTTTCAACATCTGGTTGCGGATGTTGTCCGGTCCAGGAGACCTGTTCTTGCAAAGCGCTAGGGCGCTGTGAAGTTCCCACTCCGTAAAGGGCACGTTGTAGTCCTCTGAAGCTTGAGAGGCAAAACTAAGGTGATGCCGTTCTGCCTCTCGCTTCAAAGCGAGGAAATCAGGATGGTAATTCCCGGAGCCAGATACATCCGCGAAATGACTGGCTAGATGGTCAGCAATCAGGAGGGATTCAGTGACAATATTGCCTGCAATGGAAATTCCCGGTACAGAAGATGATCCATAGATACCCGAAATACGTCGAAGCTTAAAGGCAGCTAATGATGTGTACTTTGGCCAATCAGCATGTTTCAAAATCCATCGAGGGGGAGCCTCGACGGATTTTTGGTTCATCAAAGTAAGAATGATGGGAAAATGATCACTGTCATAGAGATCATCGTGTGTATGCCACCGAAACAGTGGAACCAACGTTCGGCTGCATAGACTTACGTCTATGCGAGAATATGTGCCGTAACGCAGACTAAAGTGAGTTGGTTCCCCCGTGTTCAAAATACATAAATCCAGCTTGGTTACTAATGCTTCCAGCTCTCTCCCCCTGGGGCAAGGCGTCTCAGAGCCCCAGATAGGGTGATGGGCGTTAAAATCGCCCAACAAGAGGAAGGGAGGTGGAAGCTGATCTATAAGATCAGTGACATCAGTTATGTTAAGAGCGTGACCTGGTGGAAAATAAACATTACACACTGTTGTTATGACAGGCAGCGGAACGCGAACAGCTACAACCTCGAGGGGAGTTCTTAATGAAACCTCTTCGCTGTAGGTATCAGAACGTACAAAAATGCCAACACCACCGGACGCCCGGTGAGCATAGTACCGTTCTGTCTAGTATAGTCTAAAATTTCTCAAGACCGAATGATGACCAGGTCTGAAGTTGGTCTCCTGAATACAGACTATACTCGCTGCGTACTCACTAATGAGCTGACGTAACTCAGCAAGACGCCTGTCATAACCATTACAATTCCACTGTAACAGTACCATAGTGTGGACTATAAAAGGAGTGTTAGGTTATGAGCGAAAAAATGCTCGTTAGCCTAAACACTATTTAATTCTACATCCGTAGATGTAGAGGACAGAGCGACATCCATCCCGTCATCAAAAGATGGCAGGGGTGCCGCCCAGAACTTCGACACTGTTCGGGCGCGAGGGGGTCCGCTACGAGGAGAGCGCGCAGGTTTGGGAGCAGGAGTGCCTCCCGGCGCAGACTCATACCCCCCAGATGGGCGGCATGACTTCTCCTTCGCAGGGGAAGTCCGAGAGCGCTCAGAACATGCGCTCTTCTTTCCCTTCTTTTTTTTCAGGTTTAGACGGGCTGGGAGATGGTTTCCCAGCCCTGGTCGACGATGCCGCCTCCGCCGGCTGGGGCACGACTTTCGTCGACCTCCTAGGGGGGGGAGACTTAGTCTTCCCCCCTTGCTGTGCCGGCTGGCAACTGCCATCCTGCACAGACTTCTGGTTGGTCGAAGGTGGGGTGGTTCCCCCCTTCCAGCTTTGACTATTTGCGATGTTGCTGGGAGCAGCAACAGTCGCCTTGGGCGCAGCGGTCTGGACAGGTGTCTTGGTCGTAAATGACGAACCTGGAAGACTGAGCTATCAAGCTATAGTCGAGTGTACGGGCAGGTGTATTCGGAGAATGAAACTTACGGCGCGCTTCCTGGTAGGAAAGACAATCCAGGGTCTTGATCTCCTGGATCTTCTTCTCACTCAGGTATGTCGGACAATTCCGATCCCAAGGGGAATGAAAACCAGAGCAGTTAGTGCACTTGTATGGAGTTGTGCACTCCTCCGCGCCGTGAGCAACTCGTCCACATGTACCACATACAGCCTGATTCGAACAGCGAGATACCATATGTCCAAATCGCTGGCATTGATAGCATCGCATAGGAGGCGGGATGTACGGCCTCACATCGCAACGATAAGTTGTTACCTTGACTTTCTCTGGTAACACTGACAACTTGAAAGAGACAATGAAGGCACCAGTGGCAATGTGTTCACCGTTGACCTTGCGCGTAATGCGCCGGACGTGTGTCACGCCACGGTTCTTCATGTCTTCCATCAACTCGTCGTCAGTGTTCAAAATAAGGTCGCGGTGAAAGATGACTCCGCGAACCAGGTTCAAGGACTTATGCTCCTCCACTTTGACGGGGATTTCGCCAAAGTGCTCGCACTTAAGCAACTGATCAGCTTGCAGTGCTGTACGAGTCTTCTTAAGCAAACTACCGTTGCGCATTTTCTTAAGTTCCTCCAGTTCGGCATAGACGCCTTCGATTTGCCGACTAAAAAGGATCGACTTCACCAGCTTAAAGTCGTGCCCATCGGTTCTGGTAGCGACCAGAAACCTAGGGAAGCTGGATCCCATTCCTTCACGCTGCGCATGTTCCCAGGGAGTTGAACCTCTCAGGGAAGCAAAAGTTAAAGACTTAGGTGGGCGACCACCTTGAGAGAGCAGACTTCGTTTGGAAGCCATGCCCGATAGCATCCTCCCCGAATGCCACCCACTCCGATCAGGGGTCTCTGTAGCCGAACCAAGCAGCCAAGGTAATACCCACCTGGTCATAGCAGGTACTGCCCGGGGTCCGATGTTGGACGATGCCTAATACGGCATGACTGAGGCAATGAGTACTAAGACTCCATTCCTCCAGTCACCCGCAATAGCATGTACCCCATAGCGTTTACAGAGCACTAAATATAGAGAAAAAATAAAAATAATTAATAATAATATGTCCTTCTGGCATTCGGCTGTGCGGGGACCTGTGTTGTCAGGCGGATACCACTGCCAAGGTACATGGCGCTCCCACCACGCAATGGTCCTGGGTGGACAGTTGCGGGCTTTTGGGCGTAATCGCACACGTAAGAGGCCCATCTCAGGGCAGCACGCACATCAAAATTTCGAATGGTCTACATCTGACCCTCGGAAAAATAATAATAAAATAAAGAGGGGACCATGGCCACATGACCCCGTAAGTCGCCTTCTACGACAGGCAGGGATTACCTGTGAATGTACTCGACCCCTCCCATCCACAGGAGGTCCAAAACGTTATACCAAACCGCAATCCATGTCCGCGCCTAGGTCGCCCCTTTTAGTCGACTCATACGACAGGCAGGGGGTACCGCGGGTGTATTCTACATGTGCGTCCCCCACCCGCAGGGGTAGTGTGTTTGGTCCGCGAGAGGTATTTTATTTCCCTCAAGTCCGCCGGCAAGCCGGTTAGGACCCCCCTATCCGCCACCTGGGACGCGCCACGTGGGAGAATCACCTCTCCCCCTGCTACGCCATCGTAGTAGGTTCGTGGGATGGGCGTTAAAATCGGCCAATAAAAGGAAGGGAGGTGGAAGCTGATCTATGAGATCAACGACATCAGTTATATTAAGATGCTGGCCTGGTGGAAAATAAACATTACACACTGTTGCTATGACAGGCAGTGAAACGCGAACAGCTACAGCCTCGAGCGGTTTCTTAATGGAACCTCTTCGCTGTAGGTATCAGAACGTACAAAAATGCCAACGCCACCGGAAGCCCGGTGAGCATAGTATCGTTCTGTAGAGTATAGCCTAAAATTTCTCAAGACCGTACGATGACCAGGTCTGAAGTTGGTCTCCTGAATACAGACTATACTCGCTGCGTACTAACTAATGAGCTAACGTAACTCAGCAAGATGCCTGTCATAACCACTACGATTCCACTGTAACAGTGTCATGGTGTGGACGATATACGTAGTGTTAGGTTATGAGCGATACAATGCTCACAAACCTAAAGACTACCAACATATACATCCGTAGATGTAGTGGACAGCGCGACATCCATCTCGTCGTCAACAGACGGCGGGGATGCCGCCCAGAACGTCGATATTTTTCGGGGGAGAAGGGGTCCCTTACGAGTGGAGCGCGCAGGTTTCGGAGCAGGAGTACCTCCCGTTGCATACTCATACCCCTCAGGTAGGGGGCATGACATCTCCTTCGCAGGGGAAGTCCGAGAGCGCTCAGGACGGGCACTCTTCTTCCCCTTCTTTTTTTCTAGTTTAGACGCGCCGCCTCCGCCGGCTGGGGCACGACTTTCGTCGACCTCCTAGGGGGGAGAGACTTAGTCTTCCCCCGTGCTCTGCCGGCTAGCAACTGCTAGCCTGCACAGACTTCTGGTTGGTCGAATGTTGGGTGGTCCCCCCCTTCGAGCTTTTACCCTTTGAGACGTCGCTTGGAGCAGCAACACTCACCTTGATGATGATGATGATGATGATGCTTGTTGTTTAAAGGGGCCTAACCTCGAGGTCATCGGCCCCTAATGGTACGAAATGAAACGACAAAGTAAAAGTTCAAAATTATCCACTGACCAAAATAAAAAATGCCATGAAGAATGAATGAACGAATGAATGAATGAATGAATGAACATGAATTTAAAACAATCAGTGGATCCGACTCAAAAAACTATCATAGTTGATAGTATTACTGACCAAGGGACCACTTCCAAGGCAAATCGAGGATGCTTGGTGTCTAAATGGGTCCAAAATACAAGTCAAAGGCCCCTCAGAATGGTACTTATCGCTAGTAATGTAGAACCATGGTATCTGTCCTGTTGCGGTACTAATCAATGGTAGCAGAGACTTGCGGTATTCCACACATTATTGTACTACTCAAAGCTTATGAAATTCGACATTAATACAGACCTATGTTTTTCTCACTCTGCGGCGCCATTCACAGGCAACGCAAACCTATGATGTTCATCACATAAGAGTACTAACCAAGGGACCTCTCCCTATCCCGTGGTGTTCCTCATATAGTGGGTACTAATCACAGGTAAGGCAGGTCCATGGTAGCTATCATCCCATGGTCCCGCTCATATGGTGGTACTAATCACAGGTACTGCAAAAGCCGACCGCGCGGTGCTCCTGTGTGCTACTAATCACAAACCTATTTCGTACCTAATATAGTGGTACTACGCACAAGTAAAAGCAACCCTTGGTGTTCTCCGCGTGGTGGTACTAATCACATGTAGTTGCATGGTTCGAATACAACCATCCCTTGGTCGCCCCTTTTAGTCGGCTCTCACGACAGGCAGGGGATACCGTGGGTGCATTATTCGACTGCCTCCCCCACCCACAGGGGGTGTGTGTTTGGTCCGCGAGAGGTATTTTATTTCCCTCAAGTCCGCCGGCAAGCCGGTTAGGACCCCCCTATCCGCCACCTGGGACGCGCCACGTGGGAGTATCACCTCTCCCCCTGCTACGCCTGCGTAGCAGGTTCGTGGAACACTCACCTTGGGCGCAGCGATCAGCACAGGTGACGATGTTGAAAATGACGAACCTGGAAGACTCTGAGCTATCATGCTGTAGTCGAGTGTACGGGCAGGTGTATTCGTGGAATTAAACTTACGGCGCGCTTCCTGGTAGGAAAGACCATCCAGGGTCTTGATCTCCTGGATCTTCTTCTCACTCTGGTATGTCGGACAGTTCCGATCCCGAGGAGAATGAAAACCAGCAGTTAGTGCACTTGTACGGAGTTGTACACTCCTCCGCGCCGTGAGCTACTCGTCCACATGTACCACATACAGCCTGATTCGAACAGCGAGAGACCATACGTCCGAATCACCGGCATTGACAGCATCGCATAAGATGCGGGATGTACGGCCTCACATCGCAACGAAAAGTTGTTACCGTGACTTTCTCTGGTAACACTGACAACTTGAAAGTGACAATGAAGGCACCAGTGGCAACGTCTTTACCGTTGACCTTGGGCGTAATGCGCCGGACGTGTGTCACGCCACGGTTCATGTCTTCCATTAACTCGTCCTCAGTGTTCAAAATAAGGTCGCGGTGAATGATGACTCTGCGAACCAGGTTCAAGGACTTATGCTCCTCCACTTTGACGGGGATTTCGCCAAAGTGGTCGCACGTAAGCAGCTGATCAGCTTGCAGTGCTGTACGAGTCTTCATAAGCAAACTACCGTTGCGCCGTAAACGCCTTCGATGTGTCGACTAAAAAGGATCGACTTCACCAGCTTAAAATCATGCCCATCGGTTCTGGTAGCGACCAGAATCCTAGGGAAGCTGGATCCCATTCCTTCACGCTGCGCTGTTCCCAGGGAGTTGAACCTCTCAGGGAAGCAAAAGTTAAAGACTTAGGTGGGGGACCACCTTAAGAAGGATGACTTCGTTTGGAAGCCATTCCCGAAAGCTTCCTCCCCGAATGCCACCCACCCCGATCAGGGGTCTCTGTAGCCGAACCAAGCAGCCAAGGCAATACCCACCTGGTCGTAGCAGGTACTGCCCGGGGTCCGATGTTGGACGATGTCTAATACGGGACGACTGAGGCAATGAGCACTAGGGCTCCCTTCCTCCAGTCACCCGCAATAGCGTGTACAGAGCACTAAATATAGAGAAAAAAATTAAACATAATTTATAATAATATGTCCTTCTGGTATTCGGCTGTGCGGGGACCTGTGTTGTCAGGCGGATACCATGCCAAGATACATGGCGCTCCCAACACGCTATGGTCCTCGGTGGACAGTTGCGGGCTTTTGGGCGTAATCGCACACGTAAGAGGCCCATCTCCGGGCAGCACGCACATCAAAATTTTGAAATGGTCTACATCTAACCTCGGAAAATTAATAATAAAATAAAGAGGGGACCATGGCCACATGACCCTTTAAGTCGCCTTCTACGACAGGCAGGGATTACCTGTGAAGGTACTCGACCCGTCCCATCCACAGGAGGTCCAACACATTATACCAATCCGCAATCCATGTCCGCGCCTAGGTCGCCCCTTTTAGTCGACTCATACAACAGGCAGGGGTACCGCGGGTGTATTGTACATGTGTGTCCCCCACCCGCAGGGGTAGTGTGTTTGGTCCGCGAGAGTTTATTTATTTCCCTTAAGTCCGCCGGCAAGCCGGTTAGGACCCCCCTATCCGCCGCCTGGGACGCGCCACGTGGGAGTATCACCTCTCCCCCTGCTACGCCTTCGTAGCAGGTTCGTGGAAGACATTACTGAAGGGAAGAAAACCAGTTACAAAATGTAGTCACGTCAAATCAAAATGAAGGCGTGTTCGAGAAGGTATATCACTCTCTATCCCCGATTTACAGAAAAAGATTGATGAAATATTACATTAGCCGCCAGAACTTACATTTTAGAGAAGTTGGTTACATGGTTAAAGGTTCGGACCATTCCCTCAGGTTAAAGTGCGGAGCTAGCAAAAATATAAAGATGTTAATTGGCCATTACCTTTCTGAAGAACTGCTGCCTGATAAAAGAGGCGCCTCCCGCCCTCTGCTTGACACACACACTAAGTTAGATGTTGATCAAATGGCCAAGAGACGTGAAAATCCGCAGTTTATAAACCCTCGGGGAAAGTTCGGGACCTTTCACGAATAAAACAGCCACACCCTCTCACTTTATTGGTAGATGAAAAAGTTACACACAAAAATCGAAGAAGAAGCCTGTGATAGAATGAAAATTAATTACAGAAATTAGGGATGGCTGAATTCAAAACTGGCGGAAAGAAAAGCTCAATATTGCTAACCCAAAAATGAATGAACGAAATTTAGTAAAGAAAAAACTTATGAATACAAAATTTTTCAAATAAGGTTCCTTCACTTCACACCAGGGTGCATGATCATAGTTTTTTAACAGAGACATCTATGAGAGAATGTTTAAACTTCTTGATAAATGGTAAACAAAACACGTAGAATTTCAAACAGTCCAATTAATGTAGTGACATCTTCTGAGTAAAAGTTTGAGTAGTTCTCGCTTTCAAGATCTTAGTTTCTCCTATAAAGGAGTTATTTTTGGCGCAAGATTTAAATGTGCGGCTTAGAGGTGTACCTTGCGGCACAAATAGTATTACTGACCAAGGGGCCAATTATAAAGCACAATGATTCCTGATGTTTAAAGGGGTGCAAAATCGATGTCTAAGGCCCCACAGAATGGTACATGTCGCGAGTAAAGTAGAGCAATGGTATTTATCATGTTGAGGTACTAATCATAAGTAGCGAAGACTCACGGTGTTCCATACAAGATGGTATTACTCACAAGTATTGTACTTCGTACAGGAAACGCAGAACTATGGTGTTTCTCACACAATGGTGCCACACACAGCCAACGCGGAGCGATAAGCCTCCTCACCTAGGTGTACTAATCACGGGCGCCGGTATTCCCGTGGTGTTCCTCACGTAGTGGGTACTAATCACAAGCAAAGTAAGCCCGTCGTGTTCCGCATACAGTAGGAGGTCTACTAATCACAAGTACTGTAAACCCACAGTGAACCCACTCTCTGCGGCTACTAATCACAAACCTATTGTGTACCTAACATAGTGGTACTACTCGCAAGTAAAGGCGACTCATGGTGTTCCCAGCGTGATGGTACAAATCACAAGTAGTTTTATGGCTCTAATTCAATCACCCCTTTGTCGCCCTTTTGAGTCGTCTCTTACGACATACCGTGGGTGTATTTGTAGTCTGCGTCCACCACCCACGGGGGTAGAGAGGGAGAGAAAATAGAATGGATCCGTCACTTCGAAAAGTGAATTAACGGACGAAGAATGGCAAGCGCCACGAAGGGCGTGAAAATGAAAGATACCCTAGGCCTCGGATGCTCTAATACCGTCGGGGTCGGAAAAGAACAAGAGTCAACCTACGAATGTCGGAGAGGATAGATGCAAGTGAGGAGCCTGGCACAAGTGAAGGAAATGCCAAGACTCAGCTAAGGCCCCGTGTTCGCCAAACCATGCTCCCAAATTGAGAACCCCTGGGGCTACTTTTAGTCGCCTCTTACGACAGGCAGGGTATTGTGCATTCTTCATTTGTGTCCCCCACGCACAGGGGGTTTTCACAAAGATATTCCAACTGCCTTTCCCAGTCTTGTTCCCGTCGTGGTGATGCGGGTCATTTTGACGTGATGATCTAAAACGTTTCGCTAGTGGATTTTCCTAATTTTGGCCAGAACTTGATACTTGCGCGTTGCTCACACTACGACATTCTCAAGTTCTGCCACTGACAATCAACTAACTTTCACAACAGAGACCGAAGAGTTGATTATACTGTATGCACGCAAATAACCCTTGCTGCGACTAGCGAAGAACTGTCACGGCTCCATCCTGTGGTGCAAACTCTCTACTGTAATGCAGCACAGCGACCCCATACGGCCAATCCACGAACTTAAAGACTCTACTAAGGTCTATAATGTGGAATAATCCCACCTAATGCAGCGATAATATTACCTTCCTGTACAAGCTTAGGAGGGTACGGTATCTTGCTGACGGGCTTAGTAATTATCTTTCCATCTCCCATTCAACAAAATTTCCTCCTGTTGAGAGAAAAGGCAAGTGAAGAAATCCGATCTTTCTTCAGGAATCCCTCGCCCACTCTGTAGATATTGATCCCTGCCATCGCTTTATCAGTTGCATGCCATTGAGCTCAGAGGAGACGAGGAGTTAGCCTTTCCCTACCATTCCATATTACAACTAGCTCTTATTTGACGCTCCACGCGTTCATAGCACACGCTGACTGCTGCTGTTGCTGATGATGATGATGTTTATTGCTTAAAGTGACCTAACAGCTAGGTCATCGGCCCATAATGGTACGAGGTGCAACGAAATGAATCAATAATTAAAACTTCAAAATATATCCACTGACTAGAATCTGAAACGAATGATGATGAAAAATGACCATGAATCCAAAACAATCTGCGGATTTAGTTTGCAATTCATTGTTTTCTGAGATGATGCTTGCTGTCCAAGAGGGTACAAAATCCAGGTCAACGGACCCTCGTAATGGTACTAATCACAGATAAAATAGACCAATGGTGTTCCTCATACAGGGGTACTAATTACGGAACAACATTTGACCAAGGGGAGTTAGATAGGATAGATGAATGTGAGGAACCTAGCACAAGTAAGTGGGAGCAATGCCAGGACTCAGTTGAGGTCCCGTGATCGCCAAACCACGCTCCCAAGTTAAAAGCCTTGGGGCCCTTTTAGTCACCTCTTACGACGGGCAGTGGATACCGACGGTGTAATTCTACCACCCCCATCCACAGAAGGTGTTGTTTTGACTACAATCATCATACATTTACACATTCACTACCAAATTAGTTAAACCTAAGAATTGCCTAGAGCCGAGAAACTGCAACATAAAATAATTACAGTTCTGCCTTACGTCGCACCAACACAGATAGATCTTATGGCGATGATGGGATAGGACAGGGCTAGGAGTGGGAGTGGGAAGGAAGCGGCTATCGCCTTAATTAATTAATTAATGGGAAACCATGAAAAGCTACTTTCCAGCCTGCCGACAGTGGGGTTCGAGCCCACCATCTCCCGAATGCAAACTCACAGCTGCGCGCCGCTAACCGCACGGCCAACGTGCTCGGTAAATGACGTTCAGAGCATCCTTGCAATTTCAGCACAGTAAGCTTTACTGCATACTGTAATAGGCAGTCAAGCGCTCATTATCGTCTATGCAGGAACAGGCTTGAAATGAGAGGCAAATGAAGATTTGACATCAAAATGAAGATGCGGCAGCACTGAAGATGGTTTTCCGTGGTTTCCCACTTTCACACCAGGCAAATGCCGGAGCTATACCTTAATTAAGGTCACAGCCGCTTCCTTCCACTTCCTAGGCCTTTCCTATCCCATCGTCGCCATAAAACATATCTGTGTCGGTGCGACGTAAAGCAAATAGAAAAAAACAATGAAGAAGAAGCACTTTACCATTCAGTTTCTAAGTTACGCAGCGTGGCAAAATATGTCTAACCAAGAACACTGTACTGCACTGAAAAGTGAAATCGATGATGATGATGATGATGATGATGATGATGATGATGATTATGGTTGTTGATTAAAGGGACTTAACATCGAGGTCATAGGCCCCTAATGGTACGAAATGAAATAACAAAAAGTAAAAATTCATCCTCTAACCACAATAAAATAAAACATATCATGAGGAATGAATGGATGAAGATGAACTCAACAAAAAAAAGTGGATCAGACTGAAAAAAGATCGTAAATAATAGTATTACTGACCAAGGGACCACTTATAAAGTACAACGATGCTTGGTGTCTAAAGGGGTGCAAAATAAATGTCTAAGGCCCCACAGAATGGTACACGTCGCGAGTAAAGTAGAACCATGATATTTGTCATGTTGGGGTACTAATCAAAAGTGGCGAAGACTCACGGTGTTCCACACAAGATGGTACTACTCACAAGTATTGTACTTCGTACAGGTAACGCAGGCCTCTGGTGTTTCTCAAATAATGTCGCCACTCACAACCAACGCAAACCCATAGTGTTCCCCACCTAGGTGTACTAATCACGGGCGCCGGTATTCCCGTGGTGTTCCTCACATAGTGGGTATTAAACATAGGCAGCGAAGACATACGGTGTCGCTCATATTGTGTTATTAACCTGAAGCAACGCCCAGACCCGTGGTGTGTGTGTCACATAATGGTACTAATCACAGGCAATGCCCAAACCCGTGGTGTTCCGCATTTAGTGGTACGAATCACAGGTACTGGAAACCCACAGTGAACCCCGCTTTACTGCTACGAATCAAAAAACTATTTAATACCTAAGAGAGTCGTACTACTCTCAACTAAAGGCGACTTATGGTGTTCCCCGGGTGATGGAACTAATCACAAGTAGTTTCATGGTTCTGATTCAATCATCACTTGGTCGCCCCTTTTAGTCTCCTCTTACGACAGGCAGGGATACCACGGGGGTATTCTACATGTGCGTTCCCCACCCGCAGAGTGTAGTGTGTTTGGTCCGCGAGAGGTATTTTATTTCCCTAAAATCCGCCGGCAAGCCGTTTAGGACCCCCCTAACCGCCACCTGGGACGCGCCACGTGGGAGTATCACCTCTCCCCCCGCTACGCCAGCGTGGTAGGTTCGTGGCAATATCGTTTATGGCAATCGCGAACAGAGTGACACTAAGAACAAATCCCTGCGGGGATCCATTTTCCTGAACGTGGTATTGCGAATATGTCCTCCCTCTTCGGACACGCAATAGACGGAGGGACAAAAAATTCGCAATAAAGACCGGCAAGTTACCTCGGAATCTCCATTGATGCAGGACTGAAAGGATACCATATCGCCATCTAGTGTCGTAGGCCTTCTCTAAATCAAAGAAAACAGCTACCAAGTGCTGTTTGCGGAGAAACGCATCTTGGATACAGCTCTCCAGTCGCACGAAGTTGTCAGTGGTGGATCGAGCTGCTCGAAACCACATTGCTACTCGGACAAGAGCTCTTTCATCTTCAGACACCACACAAGTCGGCAATTGACCATCCTCGCAAAAAGCTTACACAGGCAATTTGTAAGACAAATCATTCTGTAACTTCCTGCATACTTAGGATCTTTGTCAGGCTTGAGGACAGGAATGACTATGCCCCCCCGCCACTGAGACGGAAAATCACCCTCTATCCAGATTCGGTTGAACACACGAAAGTTTTTCAACATCTGGTTATGGATATTGTCTGGTCCAGGCGACGTGTCCTTCCAAAGCTCCAAGGCGCTGCGAAGTACCCACTCCGTAAAGGGCACCTTGTAGTCCTAAGAAACTTGAGTGGCAAAACTAAGGTTATTGCGTTCTGCCTCCCGCTTCAGAGAGAGAAATCACGATGGTAATTCCCGCAGCCAGATACATCCGCGAAATGACTAGCTACATGGCTAGAAATCGAGAGTGTGTCAGTGGCGACACTGCCTTCAATGGAGATTCCCGGTACAGAAAATGATCCTTGGATACCCGTCGAAGCTTATTCCACACTTGAGTAGATGACGTCATAGACGACACACATCTTTCCCACGAAGCCTTCATACTTTGGCTTATAAGAACTCGCGCCTGAGCGCGGAGTTTCCTAAAAGTTACCAAGTTGGCCAGAGTAGGCTGTCTACGGTAACGTTTATAAGCGGGACGGCGTTCTTTGATGGCTGCTGCTATTTCATCGTTCCACCAAGGAAAGAGTTTTCGTCGAGGAGTCCCCCAGAAGAACGGAATGGACTCATCAGCGGCAGCAAGAATAACTTGGGTGACGTAAGTTATTTCCTCGCCGACGGTCCGCCTGATATCGTCATTAAAGACAGCTAGTGATGTGTACTTTGGCCAATCAGCATGTTTAAGAATCCATCGAGGTGGAGCCTCGACGGATTTATGTTTCAACAAAGTAAGGATGATGGGAAAATGGTCACTGTCGCAGAGATCATCGTGTGTATTCCACCGAAACAGTGGAACCAACGTTCGGCTGCATAGACTTACGTCTATGCGAGAATGTGTGCCGTAACCCACACTGAAGTGAGTTGGTTCCCCCGTGTTCAAAATACATAAATCCAGCTCTGTTACTAATGTTTCCAGCCCTCTCCCCCTGGGGCAAGGCGTCTCAGATGGGCGTTAAAATCGCCCAATAAGAGGAAGGGAGGTGAAATCTGATCTATAACATCAGTGACATCATTTATGTTAAGAGGCTGGCCTGATTGAAAATAAACATTACACACTGTTGTTATGACAGGCAGAGGTACCCGCACCGCAATTGCTTCCTGTGGGGTCCTTCGAGGAACCTCTTTGCTGTAAGTATCGGAACGGACAAAAAAGCCCACACCACCAGACGTCCAGGGGGCATAATATAGTTCTGTCCAGTATAGTCTGAAATTTCTCAAGACCGTCTGATGATCAGGTCTGAAGTTGGTCTCCTGAATACAGACTATACTCGCTGCGAACTCACTAACGAGCTGACGTAACTCAGTAACATGCCTGTCATAACCGTTACAATTCCACTGTAACAGTGCCATAGGTTATGAGCGACAAAATGCTCGCAACGCTAAACATTATCAACTCCTACATCCGTCATCAACAGACGGCGGGGATGCCGCCCAGAAATTCGACGCTCTTCGGGGGTGAGCAGGTTCCCAATGAGGAGAGCGCGCAGGTTTGGGAGCATGAGTACCTCGTGGAACAGACTCATAATCCCCAGATGGTGGGGAATGACTTCTCCTTCGATGGAAAAGTGCGAGAGTGCTCAGCAAGGGCGCTCTTCTTCGCCACTTTCTTCTTTTCTGGTTTGGACGGGCTGGGACATGGTTTCCCAGCCCTGGTCAACGATGCCGCCTCCGCAGGCTGGGGCACGGTTTTCGCCGACCTGTTAGGGAGGGGAGACTTAGAATTACACTCTTGCTGTGCCGGCTGGGAACTGCCAGTCGGCACAGACTTCTGCTTGGTCGAAGGTGGGTGGTACCCCCCCCCCACTTCGAATTTTACTCTTTGCAACAGTCGCCTTGGGTGCAGCGATCGGCACAGGTGACGATGTTGTAAATGAAGAACCTGGAAGACTCTGAGCTATCATGCTATAGCCGAGTGTACGGGCAGGTGTATTCGTGGAATTAAACTTACGGCGCGCTTCCTGGTAGGAAAGACCATCCAGAGTCTTGATTTCCTGGATCTTCTTCTCATTCAGATATGTCGGACAGTTCCGATCCCGAGGAGAATGAAAACCGGAGCAGTTAGTGCTCTTGTATGGAGTTGTGCACTCCTCCGCGGCATGAGCTACTTGTCCACATGCACCACATACAGACTGATTCGAACAGCGAGATACCATATATCCGAATCGGTGGCATTGATAGCATCGCACAGGAGGCGGGATGTACGGCCTCACATCGCAACGATAAGTTGTTACCTTGACTTTCTCTGGTAATACTGACAACTTGAAGGAGACGATGAAGGCACCTGTGGCTACGTCGTCACCGTTGACCTTGCGCATAACACGCCGGACGTGTGTCACGCCACGGTTCTTCATGTCTTCAGTCAACTCGTCGTCAGTGGTCAAAACAAGGTCGCCACGAACCTACTACGCTGGCGTAGCAGGGGGGAGAGGTGATACTCTCACGTGGCGCGTCCAAGGTGGCGGATAGGGGGGTCCTAACCGGCTTGCCGGCGGACTTGAGAGAAATAAAATACCTCTCGCGGACCAAAAACACAACCTCCTGTGGGTGTGGGACGCAGTCGAAGAATACACCCACGGTATCCCCTGCCTGTCGTAAGAGGCGATTAAAAGGGGCGACCAAGGGATGATTGGGTTAGAACCATGAAACTACATGTGATTAGTACCACCCCACGCGGGGAACATCATGGGTCGCTGTTACTTGCGCGTAGTTCTACTATGTTAGGTACCAAATAGGTTTTTGATTAGTAGCATTCAGGAGCACCGTGCGGTCAGGCTTTTACGGTACATGTGATTAGTAGCACTATATGAACGACACCAGGGTTCTGGCTTACCTATGATTAGTACCCACTATATAAGGAACACCACGGGATAGTACGAGTCCCTGTGCTTAGTACACTTATATGATGAAAACCATAGGTTTGCGTTGCCTGTAAATGGCGCCGCTATGTGCGAAACACCATAGGTCTGTATTACATGTGCGAATTTCATTACCTGTGAGTGGTACCATAATGTGTGGAATACCGCGAGTCTACGATACTTTTGATTAGTACCGCACCATTCAAATACCATGGTTCTACTTTCCCAGCGATAAGTACCATTACGAGAGTGCGATGACCTATACTTTGGACCCCACTAGCTTGCAAGCATCATCAATTCAGTACTGAGCTCTAGAAGCAGTCCCTTGGTCAGTATTACTATTGTTTTCCATCAGTTTCTGAGACTGAGGCATTGCGGGTAGGCTCCACTGATTGTTTTAACTTCATATCCATCCGTTAATTTTTCGTCCTCACGCTTTTAAGTCTGGTCTGTGGAAGATTTTGGATTTTTATTTTGTCACTGCATTTCGTCTCATTTCGTACCATCAGGGGCCGATGACCTAGATATTAGGCCCCTTAAAACAACAAGCATCATCATCAAAACAAGGTCGCGGTGAAAGATGACTCCGCGAACCAGATTCAAGGACTTAAGCTTGTCCACTTTGACGGGGATTTCGCCAAAGTGGTCGCACTTAAGCAACTGATCAGCTTGTAGTGCTGTACGAGTCTTCATAAGCAATCTACCGTTGCGCATTTTCTTGAGGTCCTGAAGTACGCCGTAGACGCCTTCAATATGTCTACTAAAAATCGACTTCACCGGCTTAAAATCATGCCCATCGGTTCTGGTAGCAACCAAAAACCTAGGGAAGCTGGATCCCATTCCTTCACGCTGCGCATGTTCCCAGGGAGTTGAACCTCTCAGGGAAGCAAAAGTTAAAGACTTCGGTCGGGGACAACCTTGAGAGGGGCGACTTCATTTGGAAGCCATGCCCGAAAACTTCCTCCCCGAATGCCACCCACTCCGATAAGGGGTCTCTGTAGCCGAACCAAGCAGCCGGCTGTTTACAAGTTCACCAACTTCACTCCCAGCAGTTACCATGCTTGCTTTTGAGCCAAATATCGAACGTGTCATTGTGTCATATACAATTTTAGGTGGTCCTAATATTAAATAAAATGTATCAAAATAACCGTTATGATCTTGCGAATGTGTGCGAATACCATGAAGTCATATGTACAAGTTGACACAATCTCGACAGTTGTAACTTCAAGTTATGGTAAGAATTATTATTATTATTATTATTATTATTATTATTATTATTATTATTATTATTATTATTATTATTATTATTATTGTTCCGAGGTATCTGTGGAACAGCAGAGGTGAAAGAAGGTGCGGGGGTGAACGGGCCTCAAAATACGAAATTAAAGTTAAGATAAAATTTAACAAGGTTATATTTTCTTTTCAAAATCAAGAAATAACAAGCATGGCAGGTACAGAGTAGCAAGGCAACAAAAGTACAATTACAGTTTTTACAGGATTTGGGCTTCGAGCCCCGAACTCACAATTCTTGAGCAATTAGCCCAGCTTTACCCCAAAACAAGTTTCAACAGAGGGGCAGAAAACCCCATTCATGCCCAGGAGCACTTGCTCCAAATTACACAGTAAAGCCTCCTCGAGGCACGCAGAACCAAATTTCAAAAAGAGCAAACCGCTCTCAACGTTCAAGCCTATAAAAGGCCATACCAAACTCCACCTTCAAGCTGTCCTCTAAGGACATAAACACAGGGGTAAAAATACCCAACCTACTGAGGCCTATTAAGTAAGGAAAGGTTAATTACGTGGCCTCTAAAATACCAACTTGAGAGGAGGCGTTTTTGCACTCCTAACACATTTTATATAAAACCTACTTGGCACTAGGCCGTTACTGCAAGGGCTAATCCCATACTAAAGAGGTGACTTTTAGAAGGAAACAATTTACATTACGTTAAAGAAGAAACGGTTGTGAAAAATAAGTTCACCTCAATGCAATATGAGTGGGAGTTCGAGAGGGTTAAGCACTCTCTATCCCAATTTATAGTTAAACAGATAGAATAGATACCGAGTGTCTTTACATTTTAAGGGAAAGTTACATGGTAAAAGGCTTCGGACCTGCCCCGAGAGTTAAACTGCTGAGCTAGCAAGAAAAGAAGTTATTAAACGGCCATTACCTTGTGGATGAACTGCTGCCCGAAGAAAGAGGCGCTTCCCGCCCCCTGCTACGTACTTTACACACTGAAAGATGTTACTGAAGTGGCGCGGAGACCCGAAAATCAGCAGTTTATATACTCTCGCGGAAAGTTCGAGGCGTTTCAGGAATGAGAACACCCTCTCACAAGAATTTTATTGGCTAGGGTTAAGCAACATATCCCCGTTGAGGAAGATACACCTGATTGGTCATAAATTAATTAAAGAAATTCGGGATTGGCTAAATTCAAAACAAGGGGAAAGAAAGGGTTATACAGCCAACTTAAACAATAACAGAAAGAAATTTAACAAGGAACAAACTTTTGACATAAAAATTTCTCCAAAAAACAGTTCTTTCACTTCGCACTAGGGTGCACCATTGTAGTTCTTCAGTTGTGTCCTCTAGAAGAGAAAGTTCACACTTCTTACTACAGGCAAAACAAAAATACATCGAAAACGACCCAGTTCAGAAACTTCAAAATTTCCAAGTAGTGACATCTGAGAAACTTGAAAATTAACATATTAGATAAAATTCAGACTTCCTCCAGTAGGGGAGTTCCACCTGGCGCAAAGTTTGAATTAGCGACGTGGAGGTGTACCACCCGGCACAATTATTATGATATTTGCTGTTTAAAGGTGGCTAACAGCTAGGTCATAGGTCCCTAGTATGGGAAGAAGTAGCAGAAGAATAAGAAACTGTTTGGGAGCTTTCACCGTCGTTTTGCAGTAATGGACAGTCAGGGTATACCGTGGGTGTAGTCTTCATCTGTGTCATACACACACAGGGGCTATACTCTAATTGGGGCCTTACCAGATACTTATATTCCCTCTCTTTACATCCTTACTACAACGCCTAAATACCCTCATAGCCACGTGCAGATATCTGCACCCTTTATCTACTATCTCTTTGGTGTAATTACCCCATGGAGACGAATATCATTGGATTTGCCCTCTATAGGATTAAATACGTATAGTCGGGTCGGTAATATTCTCAGAAGAGGTATTCGGATAAATGGCGAACATGCTGATGACTCGGGCGCTGGTGTCTTCCGCTAATGCACACATCTCTCACGGTGCCTCGAAGCCATTGCTTCTTACAGAGTACCAGAAATCACTGCATTCGCAAAGTTTTAAATCTTAAAGAGGTTGATGGATGATAATTCCAGTGCCTAAATATATTCTCCATAATCCCCGGACGTCAAACTCAATCCCTATAAACATACGATATACTCTATTAATGGCATCACATGAGGCATGAATATTTTTCAGGTATTTGGAATTTTGTACACGTGATGCACACGATATCACTGTTTTCAAACGATATTCTCATATTTATTTTTCATTTCAGGGCTATTGTTTGTATTTTAGACAATGAATCAATACAACTTTTTAAAATAAATTGGATATTGGCTTATAAAACGAGATCCATTGTTGAAATTACAACGGCAGATTGTTTCATGTACGCTATTAAACTATTCATAACTTCGTTAGTTAAAAAATCGAAAATATTCCATTGAAATTAGGAAGAACAAAATGTAAAATACTGTATGTATTCGAAACATTATCAGCAACATTTTACGATCAAATTGTTTAAAATGGAACTGTGAATATCATATCATGAATTCCCACTGAATTTTAAAAGGGAAGAATACGTTGTTTTATTTAATTCATTGACACAATATACGAAATTATCAGTAGTAATAATCTATTTCAGTCCGCCTCTGTGGTGTAGTGGTTAGTGTGATTAGCTGCCACCCCCAGAGGCCCGGGTTCGATTCCCGGCTCTGCCACGAAATTTGAAAAGTGGTACGAGGGCTGGAACGGGGTCCACTCAGCCTCGGGAGGTCAACTGAGTAGAGGGGGGTTCGATTCCCTCCTCAGCCATCCTGGAAGTGGTTTTCCGTGGTTTCCCACTTCTCCTCCAGGCAAAATGCCGGGATGGTACCTAACTTAAGGCCACGGCCGCTTCCTTCTCTCTTCCTTGTCTATCCCTTCTAAACTTCCCATCCCCCCACAAGGCCCCTGTTCAGCATAGCAGGTGAGGCCGCCTGGGCGAGGTCCTGGTCATCCTCCCCAGTTGTATCCCCCGACCCAGAGTCTGAAGCTCGAGGACACTGCCCTTGAGGCGGTAGAGGTGGGATCCCTCGCTGAGTCCGAGGGAAAAACCGAACCTGGAGGGTAAACAGATTACGAACGAACGAATGATCTATTTCAAACATATTCGTAGAGTCCATCCCGTGGTATTATCTCCGTAGTTTCACACCGGACATTCGGTACTGTTGAGCCGGTCGTAGCTACTGCGTACATCCGCCTTGATCTGGCAGTCTTCTACTTTTTAATAATTCCGACCCTATGACGACGCATCGATCAAGGAAAGGTCTATAAATATGTACATAGCATTTAGAAGATGACATTTCAGTTCTCAAACGATATTCTCATATTTGCTTATCATTCCCGGTATGTTGTTCATACTTCAAACAATGAAAGCATGCAGCTGTCTTTCAATGAGCGATAAAATTTGTGTATCATTTAATCTTCACCAGAAATATCTTGATCGGAAACTTTCATTCAAAGACCGTCTTGAAAAGCCACCAGCCCTTGAATAAAGTAAAACTGCATGCAAATAAAGTATCCTTCATGGAATACCTGAAGTAAGTGTCAGAACGGTTTGGATAGGCAAAATATGTACAAACGCTACTTCTCATCAGCATCACCATCGTTGTCAATTACAGAGCCTGTTTGCGATGCAAATTACCCGGAGTTCATAAAAATATAAATGAAGATGTGCAGTATGCATGTTAAATTATGTCCGGCCGGGCTGAGTGGCTCAGATGGTTAAGGCGCTGGCCTTCTGACCCCAACTTGGCAGGTTCGATCCTGGCTCAGTCCGGTGGTATTTGAAGGTGCTCAAATACGTCAGCCTCGTGTCGGTAGATTTACTGGCACGTAAAACAACTCCTGTGGGACTAAATTCCGGCACCTCGGCACCTTAAAAGAGTAGTTAGTGGGACGTAAAGCAGCTAACATTATTATTATTAAATTATGTCCTGCCCCGCAGGGTATGTGGCAACGCGTCCGCCTGTCACACGTCGGCCCCGGATTCGATTCCTGGCCGGGTCAGGGGTTTGTAATTGTAAATGACTAACATCCCTGGCCTGGGGACTGGGTGTTCGTGTCGTCCTTAACGTTTCCTTCCTCACATTCAACACTTTACACTTCCACAATTACAATTACCCGTAGATTCATATCATATGGTGGAAGTAGTGGCAAAATATCTACAGAGGTCGACGCAACGAACAAATATCGTTTTTATCTATATAAATAAAATCGTAACGACCGTGTGTCTGTACATTGATTATTTTGGCGACATTTCTGTACAGTTACCGTTTCAGGTGTAATAATGACCATCTGCATCATTTTTAGCTTTGGTGTCTGTCTGTCCTTCTGTAACTTGAAAACTACTAGATATATTGATGATGACGATGCTTGTTGTTTAGAGGGGCCTAACATCGAGGTCATCGGCCCCTAATGGTACGAAATGAGATAACAACAACAAAATGAAAAGCATCCCCTGAACAAAATAAAAAAATTAAAAAATGTCATGAAGAATGAATGGATGGACATGAACACAACTAAAACAAAACAAAAAAACAAACAAAACAGTGGATCAGACTAAAAAAAGATTGTAAATAATAGTATTGGTGACCAAGGGACCACTTATAAAGCACAATGATGATAATGGCACTTATCGGTGGTAAAGGAGAACCATGATATTTCTCAAGCTGCGGTACTAATCAAAGGTAGCGCAAACTCACGGTGTTCCAAACATTAAGGTACTACTCACAAGTATTGTACGTCGTAAAGGTAACGCAGACCTATGGTGTTTCTCACACAATGGCGCCACTCATAGCCAACGCAAACCGATGAGGTTCCTCACCTAGGTGTACTAATCACTGGCAACGCAGACCTACGGTGTCGCTCGTATAGTGGTACGACTCACAGGCAACGCCCAGATGCGTGGTGTCGCTCACACGGGTATAACTCACAGGCAACGCCCAGACCTGTGGTGTTGCACACATGGGCATGACTTACGGGTACTGGAAACCCATACTGAACCCCACTCGAGTGCTACGAATCACAAAACTATAGAGTAACTAACAGAGTGGTACTACTCGCAAGTAAAAGCGACCGATGGTGTTCCGCGCGTGATGGTACTAATCAAAAGTAGTTTCATGGTTCTAATACAATCATTCCTTGGTCGCCCCTTTTAGTCGCCTCTCACGACAGGCAGGGGATACCGTGGGTGTATTATTCGTGAGCCTCCCCCACCCACAGGGGGTGTGTGTTTGGTCCGCGAGAGGTATTTTATTTCCCTCAAGTCCACCGGCAATCCGGTTAGGACCCCTCTATCCGCCACCTGGGACGCGCCACGTGGGAGTATCACCTCTCCCCCTGCTACGCCTGCGTAGCAGGTTCGTGGACTGGATATATTTCCACCAAACTTCATATTTAGAATCCACCTGTCCTTGGGTAGGTTTTAGCGCAAATATTGTTTCTAAATCCCTGAACTAATTGGGGGTTTATACGAAACCGAAACCGTGATATTGCACTCCCTCAAAATATACACAACCAAACTTATTGGAAATCTACCTGCCTTAATGGAAATTAATTTCCAAACCTTTTTTTTTTCTCATGTGCTTCATTTCAATACCAGGATTAATAACGGAGATATCATTAACGGACCGTTTTTCGGTACAACTCCCACCGGACTTAACACAAGAGCGGGTGCGCGTAAAGCGTATTTCTTACAAGTTGAAAACTATTGAGATATCTGAACCAAACTTTATATTTAGCATCCACCACTCCAAGGGTAGGTTTTAAGGTTTATACCATTTAAAATTCCCGGAACTGACTGGGGTTTTATAGGGGATCGAAATGGTGATTTTTACTCTCCCACAATATATAAAGTACAAGACCAACCTGACTGGAAATCGATCAAATTGTTTGCAAATCCATTTCTAATTTCCTTTTCTCATATGCATTTTTCAACTGGAGGATTAATATGGGGGATAACATGAAAGTTCGGTTTTCAGGCTACGTCTAGCGGACATAGCCCAAAAGGTGTTATACGTGGAGCAGATTCCTTATCTATCTACATAAATCATATCCTAACTACCGTGTGTCTGTGCATTGACTATTTTGGCGAAATTTTCGTACAGCTTTCCATTTAAGCGGTAATAATGACCACCTGCATATTTTTAGCTATAGTTTCCTGTACGTCCTGCATTTTACCCCCCCCCCCCCTCGCCCAGAGTCAAGATTGCCTCAGAATCTGCCACACGAGCTGAAAAATTGAAATTAAGCGAATTTATACGTTTTAGCCGGTAACATACGGAAAACTTCCAAGATCTTTAAATATTTCACTTTTTATGCCGAATAATATCGAAATATAGGCAATTTAATGACGGTGCAGAACTTTGTTTCGAGGTATTTCGCGGCTAAACGGTAAGTCCTATCACAAAATGGATGGCACGATCTCCGTTCAATTTCGAGTGATCTACAACTTTGGTCCTGTGATATTTTGTTGTCTATCTCTCTCTCTCTCTCTCTCCCTCCCCTATAGGGTAGATTTGGCTATATATTTCGATGGTTCGTAAATTATGTGCTTTTTACACGTGTATTACTTAGTTTGACACACTTATATGAAAGGTAGAGTCATCGAATTTGGCACGCACATTGACACGACCAATGGCTATATGCGAACCCAATTTCATGATTCTAGCTTTCACGATGATGATGATGATGCTTGTTGTTTAAATGGGCCTAACATCGAAGGTCATCGGCCCCTAATGGAACGAGATGGACGAAATGACATATGATAGTTAAAATTTAAAACGTAGCCACTGATTAGAGTTTTAAAAAAATGCGATGAAAAATGAGTATGAAATTAAAACAATCAGTGGATCTAATTCGCAATGCCTTATTTTGGAACAAAAGAAGAAAAAGTACAGGAGATAATGGAATAAGGCATTGCCTGCTAGTACAGATATATATACATACTTTACATTAGACGTTAAAAGAACACATTAAAATACGCAACACAAACTAAAATGAAGTCAATAGGATAAGAGCGTAATTGACACAAAGATACAAGCACAAAGGACATCATTACACACGATAAAACAGACCGCTATCCCTCATAAAGCGGATGACGAGGTCTGCTGACTGCTCGTCATCGCGCAAGATAAGGGAGATAGTACTCGGAAGGTTAAGACTACGGCGCAGATCGACCAGGTCCACGCACTCCGTAAGGATGTGTACCACGGTAAGATGGTCGCCGCAGGTACACACCGGAGGGGGTTCTCCTTTCAGTAGATGGGAGTGCGTCAAGATACCGTGGCCGATCCGAAGGCGACATAATACCACGGCTTCCCTCCGCGAAGCCCGAAGGGAAGTCCTCCATACCTTCGTTGTTCCTTTTATCGCTCTCAGCTTATTGGGAAGTGGGATGGCCTGCCACTCCATCTCCCAATGAGACATAACCAGATGTCTCAGCTGAGAGCGAATATCACTTGCTGGAACCTTGAAAGGCAACGGGGGCAGTGTAACTGCCTCCTTGGCAGCCTGATCTGCTAACTCGTTTCCCTCTATGCCCATGTGGCTGGGGAGCCACACAAACGTAATTCTGGTGTCGGCATCCGAACACCCGGCCAGCAGGTCCTGGATCCGCTGCACCAGAGGGTGTCGAGGGAAACAGGTATCAATAGCCTGAAGCGAACTCAAGGAGTCAGTACATACGAGAAAGTGTCGGCGCTCATTGTCGAGTGCGTACCGCAGAGCCTCACAGATAGCATAGAGCTCTGCCGTGTACACACTACAGGTGTCCGGAAGAGCAAAAAGAAACCGATCATTGTCGACAACGAACGCACAGCCCACCTTCGTATCTGTCCTTGAACCATCCGTGTAAACGACGACTGAACCTGGATAGCGGCCAAGAACGGACAGATAGATCCTCCGATAAATCGAAGGGTCCGTGTCTCCTTTCGGGCCAGTGTGCAAATCCAGGATGATTTCAGGTCGTCGTACAACCCACGGAGGTACCCCACTTGGTTGTCTGACAAGGCAAGGAATCGAAGGTACGTCAAACAATTCATAACTGCTATCCAAGCGTATCCCAACCGGCCGCGTCGCACGAGGATGAACAACGTACAACAAACGGTTGCCATTGCTGAATACGCAGGGATAGCTCGGATGAAGTGGCATCTGTCGCAAATTTGCAGCATACGAAATAAGCATTTGCTGGCGCCTCAGGTGTAAAGGCGGCACACCAGACTCAGCGAGCAGGCTAGCGATGGGGCTAGTACGAAAAGCTCCCGTCGCCAACCTAACCCCGCTGTGGTGGATACTGTTCAGCTTCGCAAGAACGCTTGGCCTTGCGGAGCCATATGCTGCACTGCCGTAGTCTAACCGAGATAAAATGTGTGCCCGATAGAATCGCAGGAGCACCACGCGGTCAGCTCCCCAATTAGTGCTGCTAAGAAACTTCAAGAGGTTAAGCCTCTTGGTGCATTGCACTTTTAGCTCCCGCACGTGTGGCTCCCACGATAATTTACTGTCAAAAAGGAGCCCAAGAAATCGGTAGGTGTCAACAACTGGAAGAACGACATTACCTAGATAAAGCTCAGGATGAGGGTGAAGTGTACGTTGACGACAAAAGTGGACAACGGAGGTCTTTACGGCAGAAAACCGAAAGCCATGTTCTAAGGTCCACTTCTCCACCCTCCTAATAGCTTGCTGTAACTGTCGCTCTGCGACTGCCATACTGCACGAGCTATAGTGCAGAGCAAAATCATCCACATATAGGGACGGTATTACGGCTGGACCAGCAGCAGCGACAATACCGTTTATGGCAATCGCGAACAGAGTGACACTAAGAACCGATCCCTGTGGGACTCCATTTTCTTGAACGTGGTATTGCGAATATGTCCTCCCTACTCGGACACGGAATAGACGGAGGGACAAAAAATTCGCAATAAATACCGGCAAGTTACCTCGGAATCTCCATTGATGCAGGACTGAAAGGATGCCATATCGCCAGGTGGTGTCGTAGGCCTTCTCCAAGTCAAAGAAGACAGCTACCAAGTGCTGTTTGCGGAGAAACGCATCCTGGATAGAGCTCTCCAGGCGTACCAAGTGGTCTGTGGTGGATCGAGCGGCTCGAAATCCACATTGGTACTCGGACAAGAGTCCTTGTTTCTCCAGACACCACACGAGTCTGCGATTTACCATCCTCTCAAATAGCTTACACAGGCAGTTGGTAAGACAAATCGGCCTGTAACTTCCTGCATACTTAGGATCTTTGTCAGGCTTGAGGACAGGAATGACTATGCCCTCTCGCCACTGAGACGGAAAATCACCCTCCATCCAGATACGGTTGAACACACGAAGGAGATAGAGTAGACTATCATCACTAAGGTGCTTCAACATCTGGTTGTGGATGTTGTCCGGTGCAGGAGACGTGTCCTTGCAAAGCGCTAGGGCGCTGCGGAGTTCCCACTCCGTAAAGGGCACGTTGTAGTCCTCTGAAGCTTGAGAGGCAAAACTAAGGTGATGACGTTCTGCCTCTCGCTTCACAGCGAGGAAATCAGGATTGTAATTCCCGGAGCCGGAGACATCCGCGAAATGACTAGCAAGATGGTTAGCAATCGCGAGGGGATCAGTGGCGACACTGCCTGCAATGGAAATTCCCGGTACAGCAGATGATCCTTGAATACCCGAAAATCGTCGAAGTTTCGTCCACACTTGAGATGATGGAGTATGTGACGTCATGGACGACACATATCTCTCCCATGAAGCCTTCTTACTTTGTCGAATAAGAACTCGCGCCTTAGCGCGGAGTTTCTTAAATGCTACCAAGTTGGCCACAGTAGGCTGTCTACGGTAACGCTTATGAGCGCGACGGCGTTCTTTGATGGCTGCTGCTATTTCATCATTCCACCAAGGAACGAGTTTTCGGCGGGGGGTCCCCGAGAAAAACGGAATGGACTCCTCAGCAGCAGCAAGAATAACTTGGGTGATGTAAGTTATTTCCTCGCCGACGGTCCGCCTGACATCATCGTTAAAGACAGCTAGTGATGTGTACTTTGGCCAATCAGCATGTTTAAGAATCCATCGAGGGGGAGCCTCGACGGGTTTATGATTCAACAAAGTAAGAACGATGGGAAAATGGTCACTGTCACAGAGATCATCGTGTGCATTCCACCGAAACAGTGGAACCAACGTTCGGCTGCATAGACTAACGTCTATGCGAGAATATGTGCCGTAACGTACACTAAAGTGAGTTGGTTCCCCTGTGTTCAAAACACATAAATCCAGATCTGATAGAAGTGTTTCCAGCTCTCTTCCTCGGGGGCAAGGCGTCTCAGAGCCCCATATAGGGTGATGGGCGTTAAAATCGCCCAATAAGAGGAAGGGTGGTGGAAGCTGATCCATAAGATCAGCGACATCGTTGATGTTCAGATGCTGGCCTGGTGGAAGATAAACATTACACACTGTTGCTATGACAGGCAGCGAGACGCGAACAGCTACAGCCTCAAGAGGGGTTCTTAATGGAACCTCTTCGCTGTAGCTATCAGAACGTACAAAAATGCCAACGCCTCCGGAAGCCCGGTGAGCATAGTATCGTTCTGTCGAGTATAGTTTGAAATTCCTCAAGACCGTGTGATGACCAGGTCGGAAATTGGTCTCCTGAATACAGACTATACTCGCTGCGTACTCACTAATAAGCTGACGTAACTCAGCAAGATGCCTGTCATAACCGTTACAATTCCACTGTAACAGTGCCATAGTGTGGACTATAAAAGGAGTGTTAGGTTATGAGCGAAAAATGCTCGTAAGCCTAAACACTATCTAGTTCTACATCCGTAGATGTAGAGGACAGCGCGACATCCATCCCGTCATCAAAAGATGGCAGGGGTGCCGCCCAGAACTTCGACGCTTTTCGGGCGCGAGGGGGTCCCCTACGAGGAGAGCGCGCAGGTTTGGGAGCAGGAGTGCCTCCCGGCGCAGATTCATATCCCCCAGGTGGAGGGCATGACTTCTCCTTCGCAGGGGAAGTCCGAGAGCGCTCAGGACGGGCGCTCTTCTTCCCCTTTTTCTTTTCAAGTTTAGACGGGCTGGGAGATGGTTTCCCAGCCCCGGTCAACGAAGCCGCCTCCGCCGGCTGGGGCACGACTTTCGTCGACCTCCTAGGGGGGGGAGACTTAGTCTTCCCCCCTTGCTGTGCCGGCTGGCAGTTCCCAGCCGGCACAGACTTCTGGTTGGTCGAAGGTGGGGTGGTCCCCCCCTTCGAGCTTTGACTATTTGCGACGTTGCTGGGAGCAGCAACGGTCGCCTTGGGCGCAGCGGTCTGGACAGGTGTCTTGGTCGTAAATGACGAACCTGGAAGACTCTGAGCTATCAAGCTATAGTCGAGTGTACGGGCAGGTGTATTTGTAGAATTAAACTTACGGCGCGCTTCCTGGTAGGAAAGACCATCCAGGGTCTTGATCTCCTGGATCTTCTTCTCACTCAGGTATGTCGGACAGTTCCGATCCCGAGGAGAATGAAAACCGGAGCAGTTAGTGCACTTGTATGGAGTTGTGCACTCCTCCGCGCCGTGAGCTACTCGTCCACATGTACCACATACAGCCTGATTCGAACAGCGAGAGACCATATGTCCGAATCGCTGGCATTGATAGCATCGCATAGGAGGCGGGATGTACGGCCTCACATCGCAACGATAAGTTGTTACCTTGACTTTCTCTGGTAACACTGACAACTTGAAAGAGACAATGAAGGCACCAGTGGCAACGTCTTCACCGTTGACTTTGCGCGTAATGCGCCGGACGTGTGTCACGCCGCGGTTCTTCATGTCTTCCATCAACTCGTCGTCAGTGTTCAAAATAAGGTCGCGGTGAAAGATGACTCCGCGAACCAGGTTCAAGGACTTATGCTCCTCAACTTTGACGGGGATGTCGCCAAAGTGCTCGCACTTAAGCAACTGATCAGCTTGCAGTGCTGTACGAGTTTTTAGAAGCAAACTACCGTTGCGCATTTTCTTTAGTTCCTCCAGTTCGCCATAGACGCCTTCGATGTGTCTACTAAACAGGATCGACTTCACCAGCTTAAAATCGTGCCCATCGGTTCTGGTAGCGACCAGAAACCTAGGGAAGCTGGATCCCATTCCTTCACGCTGCGCATGTTCCCAGGGAGTTGAACCTCTCAGGGAAGCAAAAGTTAAAGACTTAGGTGGGCGACCACCTTGGGAGAGCCGACTTCGTTTGGAAGCCATGCCCGATAGCATCCTCCCCGAATGCCACCCACTCCGATCAGGGGTCTCTGTAGCCGAACCAAGCAGCCAAGGCAATACCCACCTGGTCGTAGCAGGTATTGCCCGGGGTCCGATGTTGAACGATGCCTAATACGGGATGACTGAGGCAATGAGCACTAGGACTCCCTTCCTCCAGTCACCCGCAATAGCATGTACCCCATAGCGTGTACAGAGCACTAACAATAGGAAAAATAAATAAAAATAATTAATAATAATATGTCCTTCTGGCATTCGGCTGTGCGGGGACCTGCGTTGTCAGGCGGATACCACTGCCCGGGTACATGATACTCCCACCCGCCGCGTCCTGGGTGGTTGCTGGCACGGGCTTTCGAGCGTAGTCGCACACATAGGAGCTCCATCGCCGGGCAGCACGCACATCAAATTTTGAATGGTCTACATCTGACCCTCGGAAAAATAATAAAAAAATAAAGAGGGGACCATGGCCACATGACCCTTTAAGTCGCCTTCTACGACAGGCAGGGATTACCTATGGATGTATTCAGCCTCTCCCATCCACAGGAGGTCCATCACATTATACCAACCGCAATCCATGTCCACGCCAAGGTCGCCCCTTTTTGTCGCCTCTTACGACAGGCAGGGGATACCGCGGGTGTATTCTGCATGTGTGTCCCCCACCCGCAGGGGGTAGTGTGTTTGGTCCGCGAGAGGTATTTTATTTCCCTCAAGTCCGCCGGCAAGCCGGTTAGGACCCCCCTATCCGCCACCTGGGACGCGCCACGTGGGAGTATCACCTCTTCCCCTGCTACGCCATCGTAGTAGGTTCGTGGTCTAGCTTTCACATAAGTATGTGAAAAATAATGTAAAATGATGAAAATGTCCCCAAATTTCACCCCATTCAAATATCGTAACTCAATCGAACCCATAAATATGTGAGATACGAGAAAATATTTTGACACCAAACATGTAGAGCGATAAAAGGGACGTCTGAGGCTGCAAACCGTTTGTTGGTATGATGTACCGTTTACGAGCAGTAATCTCGAAATGACGGTTTGCACTTTCAAACGTTGATGATTGATGATTGTTGTTTAAAGGGGCCTAACATCTAGGTCATCGGCCCCTAATGGTACGAAATGAGACGAAATGGAATGACATATTAAAAGTCTAAAATTTTCCACTGACCAGAATTCAAAAACGTGAGAACGAAGAATGAATGGATGGACATGAATTTAAAACAATCAGTGGTTGCGACCCGCAATGTCTCACATTCACAAAAACAGACGTGACAATATCGTATTACTGACCAAGGGACTACTGCTATAGCATAACAATGAACCGATTATGCGTGCAGTCAAAAGGGGGTCCTGATGATTGATGACTGTTGTTAAAAGGGGCCTAACATCTAGATCATCGGCCCCTAATGGTACGAAATGAGACGAAATGGAATGACATATTAAAAGTCTAAAATTCTCCACTACCAGAATTCAAAAGCTTGAGAACGAAGAATGAATGGATGGACATGAATTTAAAACGATCAATGGATGCGACCCGCAAGGTCTCACATTCACATAAACTGACGTGACAAAATAGTATTACTGACCAAGGGACTACTGCTATAGCATAACACAATCGATTATTCGTGCAGTCAACAGGGCGTCCTAAATCGAAGTTATCGGCCCCTCATAACGGTACTGATCGCTAGCAAAGTAGAACCATGGTATTTGTTCTGTTGCGGTACTAATCAAAAGTAGCAGAGACTTGCGGTATTCCACACACTATTGTACTACTCAGAGCTTATGAAATCCCACATAGAATACAGACCTATGTTTTTCTCACTTTGCGGCGCCATTTACAGGCAACGCAAACCTATGGTGTTCATCACATAAGAGTACTAACCACAGAAACCTCTCCCTATCCCGTGGTGATCCTCATATAGTGGGTACTAATCATAGGCAAGGCAGAACCATGGTAGCTATCATCCCATGGTCCTGCTCACATGGTGGTACTAATCACAGGTACTGCAAAAGCCGACCGCACGGTGCTCCTGTGTGCTACTAATCACAAACCAATTTCGTACCCAATGTAATGGTACTACGCACAAGTAAAAGCAACCCTTGGTGTTCTCCGCGTGGTGGTACTAATCACAAGTAGTTTCATGGTTCTAATACAATCAACCCCTGGTCGCCCCCTTTATCGCCTCTAACGACAGGCAGGGGATACCGTGGGTGTATTATTCGTCAGCCTCCCCCACCCACAGGGGGTGTGTGTTTGGTCCGCGAGAGGTATTTTATTTCCCTCAAGTCCGCCGGCAAGCCGGTTAGGACCCCCCTATCCGCCACATGAGACGCGCCACGTGGGAGTATCACCTCTCCCCGTGCTACGCCTGCGTAGCAGGTTCGTGGACTTTCAAACGTGCCCATGCTTATCTGTCATCTACATATTTATAATCGCAACGATCGTCTGTCTATACATTGGCTATTTTGGCGGAATTTGCTTACAGTTATCCGTTTCAGTTGTAATAATGACCATCTGCACATTTCTTAACTTTATTGTCTGTCGGTTTGATTGTATAAGTTTGTATAACTTGAAAACTACTGAATATTTAGAATCCACCTGTCCTTTTGTAGGTTTTAGGGGCAATATTATTTCTGAATACCTAAATTTACTGGGGGTTTATCCGAAACCGGAACCATGATTTTGTACTTCCTCAAAATATGCACATCCGAAATTAATCGAAATCTACAATCCTTAATGGAAACCCATTCCTAAAACTTTTGTTCTCATGTGAATTTTTCGACAGGAGGATTAATAAGTGAGATATCATGGACGGTTGGTTTTGCTGGTTAAGTCCAGCGTACGTAGACAAAATGTATTGTACGTTGAGCAGATTCCTTATCTATCTATATAAATAAAAATCGTAACGACTGTGTATGCCTGTACATTGACTATTTTGGTAAAATTTTCGTACAGATACCCGTTTGAGGGGTAATAATGATCGTCTGCATATTTTTTGGTTAAATTTCCTGAAAGTCATAATTTTTACCCCCTCACCCAAAATCCAGATTGCAGCATAATCTGCCAGACAAGCAAGAAAACTGAAATTTGGCAAAATGATACGTTTCAGCCTGTAACGAACGAAAAACTTCACAGATCTTTAATTTTTCCAATTTTTATCCCCGAAAAATATCGAAATATGGAAGCAATTTTAATGATGGTGCAGACCATCGTTTCGAGGTATTTCGTGGGATAAACGGGAAGTCCTATCACATAACAGATGGCACAATCTTCCTTGAATTAGGAGTGATCTTCAACCTTGGTCTTATGACTTTTTGTCGTAAATGTATCGCTTAAACGTTAGATTCGTCTCTATTTCTCGATTTTATGTAACTTTGGACTCTTTACCTATATAATTCATACTTTCAATCACTTACAGGAAAGATAGTATGATCAAACTCTACACTAACATTAGCCCACCCAGTACCCATATGTGAGCCAAATGCTATGTCACATAATTATCCGAAAAGTAATGCAATGTAAGATAATCTTACACAAATTTCAACCTATTCAACGTTTCTGACTCAATCTGACCCATGAATAGATGAGATGCGAGAAAATATCATAGGACCAGTCATTTAGATCGCTAAATACTGCGCCGTGCGGTACAATCCTTTGTCAATATGACGTACCGTTTAGCAGCAGTTAATCTGTAAATGAAGGTCTGCAATATTGTAAACATGCATATACTTTCGTATGTCAATCTATATATATTCATTGATGTCGATTTGTAGCGATTGAGAAAGGGTGTGTCTGCTATTGTAATCAGTACTCCCTTCACCGACCTTGACTGCTGGCAGTAGGAATGGGGTCCTTCTCCAACTCCTGTGTAACTGGCATTAGTAAGGAGGGCCTACCATTTTAATGAATAATTCACTTCTCGATTTGTCTTGCAGAAGGCAAGGGATCATGCACTTTTGTTCGAAGTCCCCTACCCTATTGTGTTTGGCTCTAGGTCAGGGTGCCCGCCATTATAAACAAATGTTCCAATCTAAAATTTGACTAGCATTAGGCATAGTGGCCTGCTATTTTCATGGAAACTTACTAATTCTGTGAGACTGGCAGTAAGCTGGCTGGCACCAGTAAAAAGGGCCTGTCATTATAATGATAATGTACATGTTGCAATATCGACTGATTAGATTCCAAACACGGAGCTTGGTTGAAATGTATCCAGCCATTTTCCAGTTTTAGGAACTCAGACACTAAAGATACAAAACCTTCAGATGGTCATTATAACGCATGAAATGAATATACATACGATAACTACGCTGAAATAATAAATGTATAGACACGCGAACATTACGATATTTATAGATAAGGATACTTCGGTATCGAAGCGACATATATGATGATGAAGATGCTTGTCGTTTTAAGGGGCCTAACATCGAAGGTCATCGGCCCCTAATGGTACGAAATAAAAGAACAAAAATTACAAAGGCAGCCACTGATCAAAATAAAAATAAAAAATGTCATGAAGAATGAATGGATGGACAGGAACCCAACAAAACACAAAACAAACAAACAAAAACAAAAACCAGAGGATCGGATTCAACAGAGAACGAAAATAACATTATTACCGACCAAGGAACCACTCATAAAGCACAATGATGCTTGGTGCCTAAAGGGGGTGCAAAATCCACGTCTAAGGCCCCACAGAATGGTACATGTCGCGAGTAAAATAGAACCATGGTATGTGTCACGTTGGGGTATTAATCAGAAGTAGCGAGGACTCACGGTGTTTCACAAAAGATGGTACTACTCACAAGTATTGTACTTCGTACAGGTAACGCAGACCTATGGTGTTTCGCACACAATGGCGCCACCCACAGCCAACGCAAACCGATGAGGGTACTAGTCACGGGTGCCGGTCCCAAGGGCCCCGTGGTGTTCCGCACATAGTGAGTACTAATCACAGGCAACGCAGACCCACGATGTCGCTCATATAGTGGTACAACTCACAGGCTACGCCCAGACCCGCGGTGTTGCCCACATGGGTACAACGCACGGGTACTGGAATCCACCAGGCCAGGCTTTTTACTGCAACGAATCACAAACATACTTCGTACCATGTTGGTGATACTACTCGCAAGTACATGCAACCCATGGTGTTCCCCGCATGATGGTACGAATCAAGAGTCGTTTCATGGTTCTAATTCATTCATCCCTTGGTCGCCCCTTTTAGTCGCCTCGCACGACAGGCAGGGGATACCGTGGGTGTATTATTCGTCAGCCTCCCCCACCCACAGGGGGTGTGTGTTTGGTCCGCGAGAGGTATTTTATTTCCCTCAAGTCCGCCGGCAAGCCGGTTAGGACCCCCCTATCCGCCACCTGGGACGCGCCACGTGGGAGTATCACCTCTCCCCCTGCTACGCCTGCGTAGCAGGTTCGTGGAAAGCGACATATACACAGTGGTTTCACAAACATTCATATTTGTGCACGGAGCTATAAAGTACGATGTCCTGAGAATATTTACGTATGTCCTTTCATTTCTTTTTGTCGACGAGTTCATTCTCTGAAGGGATGACCCCTTTCTTCTTCTTCGTCATCCAAGACGATAATAATCTCGTTGTGTTGCTTCCAGAAACAAGGAAGGGACGATCACTGCCTTGTACAATAATGATAATGTTTGGTGGTGTGCTATGCTCCATTGCTGCGTAGGCCACAAATCGGCTCATTGAGCAAGGCTCGCGCTCAGCCAGAACATAGAGCATAACATTAGTTCCACGGCAAGGTGGGTTGCCTACCATCCATGTATGTACGTGATGTGCCCGGAAATGTCAAATGTATCATGGATTACCAGTATAACAATTGCAGCATTGCTACAACATTACTGGTCATTCGTGGAAATGTATCATAATATAATGGGGAGGAACGATATGGCAGTGATGATGATGATGATGATGATGATGATGATGATGATGATGCTTGTGTAAAGGTGCCCAACATCGAGGTCATCGGCCCCCAATGGTACGAAATGAAACAACAAAAAAGTTCAAATTCAGCCACTGACCTATATAAAATAAAAAACGTCATGAAGAATGAATGGATGGACACGAACCCAACAAAAAACAAACAAACAAACAAACAAACAAAGAAGAACAGTGGATCAGACTCAAAGAATGATCGTAAAGAATAGTATTACTGACCAAGAAACCACTTATAAAGCACAATGATGCTTGATGTCTAAAGGGAGCAAAATCCACGTCTAAGTCCCCACAGATTGGTACATGTCGCGAGTAACGTAGAACCATCGTATTTGTTATGTTGGGATACTACAGTAATCAAAAGTAGGGAAGACTCACGGTGTTCCACACAAGATGGTACTATTCACAGGTATTGTACTTCATACAGGTAACGCAGACCTATGGTGTTTCTCACGCAATGGCGCCACTCAGAGCCAACGCAAACCGATGAGTTTCCTCACCTAGGCGTACTAGTCACGGGTGCCGGTCCCACGGGTCCCGTGGTCTTCCTCACATAGAGGGTACTAATCCCAGGCAACGCAGAACAACGGTGCCGCTCTTATAGCCGTACAACTCACAGTTTACGCCCACACCCGCGGTGTTGCTCACACGGGTACGACGCACGGGTACTGGAAACCCCCAGGCCAGCCTCTTTACTGCTACTAGTCACAAACCTATTTCGTACCTAATTTAGTGAAACTATTCGCAAGTACAGGCATCCCATGGTGTTCCCCGCATGATGGTACGAATCAAAAGTAGTTTCACGGTTCTAATTCAATCATCTCTTGGTCGCCCCTTTTAGTAGCCTCTCACGACAGGCAGGGAATACCGCGCGGGTATTCTACATGTGCGTCCCCCACCCGCTGGGGGTAATGTGTTTGGTCCGGGAGAGGTATTTTATTTCCCTCAAGTCCGCCGGCAAGCCGGTTAGGACTTCCCTATCCGCCACCTGGGACGCGCCACGTGGGAGTATCATCTCTCCCCCTGCTACGCCAGCGTAGTAGGTTCGTGGATGGCTATA
The DNA here is from genome assembly GCF_040414725.1 of Anabrus simplex. Classification (NCBI taxonomy): domain Eukaryota; kingdom Metazoa; phylum Arthropoda; class Insecta; order Orthoptera; family Tettigoniidae; genus Anabrus; species Anabrus simplex. The sequence continues at coordinate 139,037,292 of NC_090268.1, forward strand.
TTTAGTGATAACTGTGTTAGTGTTAACTGTGATTCTATGTACAATAATTCTTTTAGTATAAGAGAAGGCCTAACGGCCTTAACTACGCAAATAAAGATATTTACTTATCAGTCTATCAACCAATCAGAAGTTATATGAATATTTTCTCTAGCCAATTAAAATTGTGGATGTGTACATGCATCCAGCCTATCTGTAAAGAGTTCTGCAAACTTCCCCTCGAAATACAATGAAAGCAGGGCACTTTAGGGCTGTATCGTCATCTTCATCGCTCTGCTGTATTGTGTGCGGCATGTACTAAGGTGGCAGAAGCCGCATGTTGGCGTTTGGAAGGCCCAGCAACTCAAGGTAATGGCAGAATTTTCTTAACATATGATAGCTGATGATGATTGTTGTTTAAAGGGGCCTAACATCGAAGTCATCGGCCCCTAATGGTACAAAATAAGACGAAATGGAATGACATATTAAAAGTCTAAACTTCTCCACTGACCAGAATTCAAAAGCGTGAGGACGAAGAATGAATGGATGGACATGAATTTAAAACAATCAGTGGATGCGACCCGCAATGTCGCACATTCACATAAACTGACGTGACAAAAGAGTATTACTGACCAAGGAAGTACTGCCATAGCATAACACAATCGATTATGCGCGCAGTCAAAAGGGGGTCTTAATCGAAGTTATCGGCCCCTCACAACGGTACTGATCGCTAGCAAAGTAGAACCATGGTATTTGTTCTGTTGCGGTACTAATCAAAAGTAACAGAGACTTGCGGTATGCCACACATTATTGTACTACTCAGAGCTTATGCAATTCGACATATAATACAGACCTATGTTTTTCTCACTTTGCGACGCCATTTACAGGCAACGCAAACCAATGGGGTTCATCACATAAGAGTACTACCCACAGGGACCTCTCCCTATCCCGTGGTGTTCCTCATATAGTGGGTACTAATCATAGGCAAGGCAGAACCATGGTAGCTATCATCCCACGGTCTTGCTCATATGGTGGTACTAATCACAGGTACTGCAAAAGCCAACCGCGCGGTGCTCCTGAGTGCTACTAATCAAAAACCAATTACATACCTAATGTAGTGGTACTACGCACAAGTAAAAGCGACCCTTGGTGTTCTCCGCGTGGTGGTACTAATCACAAGTAGTTTCATGGGTCTAATACAATCAACCCTTGGTCGCCCCTTTTAGTCGGCTCTCACGACAGGCAGGGGATACCGTGGGTGTATTATTCGTCTGCCTCCCCCACCCACAGGGGGTGTGTGTTTGGTCCGCGAGAGGTACTTTATTTCCCTCAAGTCCGCCGGCAAGCCGGTGAGGACCCCCCTATCCGCCACCTGGGACGCGCCACGTGGGAGTATCACCTCTCCCCCTGCTACGCCTGCGCAGCAGGTTCGTGGACATGTGATAGCTACGACATATAACTTGAGGGGAAGGTTTCAAACTTCTTTTATTCATGTAAAATTCCAATTTCATGGATTAAATGTAGCATTTCGGCAAGTTTGAGGACTGTGTTTAAATTCCAACTGGGAAACATGTAACTAAGGGAACAAAGAATGATTTCCCTCCGTTGATTCCCATTCACCTTGGTGGTGGGTGACTAAAGTTAGTAAGAATCTAAAATTCTTAACACTCTTATGATGATGATGATGATGATGATGATGATGATGATGATGATGATAATGATAGTTGTTTTAAGGGGCCTAACGGCGAAGGTCATCGGCCCCTAATGGAACGACATGGACGACAGGATACACGATAGTTAAAATTTTAAAACGTATCCACTGACTAGAGTTTAAAAAATGGCAAGGAAAATGAGTATGAGATTAAAACAATCAGTGGATCTGATTCGCAATGCCTTATTTTGTAATAAAATAAGAGAAAATACAGGAGACAAAGGAATAAGGCATTGCTTGCTAGGACAGATATATATACGTACTTAACATTAGCCATTAAAAGAAATTAAAATGCGCAACACAAACTAAAATGAAGTCAATGGGATAAAAGCGCTATTGACACAGAAAACACTAGGACAAAGGACATCATCACACACGATGAAACAGACCACTATCCCTCATAAAGCGGATGACGAGGTCTGCTGACTGCTCGACATCTCGCAAGATAAGGGGGATTGTACTCGGAAGGTTAAGACTACGGCGCAGATCGACCAGGTCCACACACTCCGTAAGGATGTGTACCACGGTAAGGTGTTCGCCGGAGGTACACATCGGAGGCGGTTCCCCTTTCAAAAGATGCGAGTGAGTCAGGATACCATGGCCGATCCGAAGACGACATAATACCACAGCCTCCCTCCGCGAAGCCCGAAGGGAAGTCCTCCAAACCTTCGTTGTTCCTTTTATCGCTCGCAGCTTATTGGGAAGTGGAATGGCCTGCCACTCCATCTCCCAATAGGACATAACCAGATGTCTCAGCTGAGAGCGAATATCACTGGCTGGTACCTTGAAAGGCAACGGGGGCAGTGTAACAGCCTCCTTGGCAGCCTGATCTACTAACTCGTTTCCCTCTATGCCCATGTGGCTTGGAAGCCACAGAAACGTGATTCTGGTGCCGGCATCTGAACACCCGGCCAGCAGGTCCAGGATCCGCTGCACCAGAGGGTGCCGAGGGAAACAAGTATCAATAGATTGGAGCGAACTCAAGGAGTCAGTACACACGAGAAAGTGTCGGCGCTCATTGTACAGTGCGTACCGCAGAGCTTCGCGGATAGCATAGGGCTCTGCTGTGTACACACTACAGGTTTCCGGGAGAGCAAAAAGAAACCTATCATTGTCGACAACGAACGCACAGCCCACCTTCCTGCCTGTCCTCGACCCATCCGTGTAGACGACGACTGAACCTGGATAGCGGCCAACAACGGACAGGAAGAGCCTCCGACAAATCGAAGGGTCCGTGTTTTCTTTCGGGCCAGTGTGCAGATCCAGGATGATTTCAGGTCGGCGTACTACCCACGGAGGTACCCCACTTGGTTGTCTGACGAGGCAAGGAACCGAAGGTACATCGAACACTCGGTAAATGCTATCCTAGCGTATTCCCACCGGCCGCGTTGCTCGAGGACAAGCAGCGTACAGCAAACGGTTGCCATTGTTGAACACGCAAGGATAGCTTGGATGAAGTGGCATCTGTCGCAAATTTGCAGCATACGAAATAAGCATTTGCTGGCGCCTCAGATGTAAAGGCGGCACACCCGACTCAGCGAGCAGGCTGGCAACGGGGCTTGTACGGAAAGCTCCCGTCGCCAACCTAACCCCGCTGTGGTGGACGCTGTTCAGCTTCCCAAGCACGCTTGGCCTTGCTGAGCCATATGCTGCACTGCCGTAGTCTAACCTGGATAAAATATGTGCCCTGTAAAATCGCAGGAGCACCACGCGGCCAGCTCCCCAATTAGTGCTGCTAAGAAACTTCAAGAGGTTAAGCCTCTTGGTGCATTGCACTTTTAACTCCCGCACGTGGGGCTACCACGATAATTTACTGTCAAAAAGGAGCCCAAGAAATCGGTAAGTGTCAACAACTGGAAGAACGACATTTCCTAAATAAAGCTCAGGATGTGGGTGAAGAGTACGTTGACGACAAAAGTGGACAACGGAGGTCTTTACGGCAGAAAACCGAAAGCCATGTTCTAAGGTCCACTCCTCCACCCTCCTAATAGCTTGCTGTAATTGTCGCTCTGCGACTGCCATACTGCACGACCTATAGTGCAGGGCAAAATCGTCCACATATAGCGACGATATTACTGCTGGACCAGCAGTAGCGACAATACCGTTTATGGCAATCGCGAACAGAGTGACACTAAGGACCGATCCCTGTGGGACTCCATTTTCCTGAACGTGATATTGCGAATATGTCCTCCCTACTCGGACACGGAATAGACGGAGGGACAAAAAATTCGCAATAAATACCGGCAAGTTACCACGGAATCTCCATTGATGCAGGACTGAAAGGATACCATATCGCCATGTGGTGTCGTAGGCCTTCTCTGGGTCGAAGATAACAGTTACCAATTGCTGTCTACGGAGAAACGCATCCTGGATAGAGCTCTCCAGGCGGACCAAGTGGTCAGCGGTGGATCGAGCGGATCGAAAACCACACTGGTATTCGGACAAGAGTCCTTGTTTCTCCAGACACCACACGAGTCGGCGATTTAACACCCTCTCAAATAGCTTACACAGGCAGTTGGTAAGACAAATCTGCCTGTAACTTCCTGCATACTTAGGATCTTTGTCAGGCTTGAGGACAGGAATGACTATGCCCTCTCGCCAGTGAGACGGAAAATCACCCTCCACCCAGATACGGTTGAAGACACGAAAGAGATATAGTAGACTGTCATCACTAAGGTGTTTCAACATCTGGTTATGGATGTTGTCCGGTCCAGGAGACGTGTCCTTGCAAAGCGCTAGGGCGCTTCGGAGTTCCCACTACGTAGAGGGCACGTTGTAGTCCTCGGAAGCTTGAAAGGCAAAACTAAGGTGAGAACGTTCTGCCTCCCGGTTCACAGCGAGGAAATCAGGATGGTAATTCCCGGAGCCAGATACATCCGCAATCGAGAGTTGTTCAGTGACGATATTGCCTGCAATGGAAATTCCCGGTACCGAAGATGATCCTTGGATACCCGAAATCCGTCGAAGTTTAGTCCACACTTGAGATGATGGAGTGTGTGACGTCATAGACAACACATATCTCTCCCATGAAGCCTTCTTACTTTGCCGAATAAGAACCCGCGACTTGGCGCGGAATTTCTTAAATGCTACCAAGTTGGCCGCAGTAGGCTGTCTACGGTAACGTTTATGAGCACGACGGCGTTCTTTGATAGCTGCTGCTATTTCATCGTTCCACCAGGGAACGAGTTTTCAGCGAGGAGTCCCCGAGAAAAACGGAATGCACTCCTCAGCAGCATCAAGAATAACTTGGGTGATGTAAGTTGTTTCCTCGCCGACGGTCCGCCTGATACGGTCCTTACGGAGAGCGAGTGACGTGTACTTTGGCCAATCAGCATGTTTAAAAATCCATCGAGGCGGGGGGGCCTCGACGGATTTTTGGTTCAGCAAAGTAAGAATTATGGGGAAATGGTCACTGTCACAAAGATCGTCGTGTGTGTTCCACCGAAACAGCGGAACCAACGTTCGGCTGCATAAACTTACGTCTATGCGAGAATATGTGCCGTAACGTACACTGAAGTGTGTTGGTTCCCCTGTGTTCAAAATACATAAATCCAGGTCTGTTACCAATGTTCCCAGCTCTCTTCCCCGGGGGCAAGGCGTCTCAGAGCCCCATATGGGGTGATGGGCGTTAAAATCGTCCAACAAGAGGAAGGGAGGTGGAAGCTGATCTAAAAGATCAGTGACATCAGTAATGTTAAGAGGTAGCCCTGGCGGAAAATAAACATTACACACTGTTGTTATGACAAGCAGCGGAACGCGAACAGCTACAGACTCCAGCGGGTTTCTTAATGGAACCTCCTCGCTGTAGGTATCAGAACGCACAAAAATGCCAACGCCACCGGAAGCCCAGTGAGCATAATGTCGTTCTGTCGAGTATAGTCGAAAATTTCGCAATACCGTATGATGATCTGGTCGGAAATTTGTTTGCTGAATACAGACTATACTCGCCGAATACTCGCTAATGAGCTGGCGCAGCTCAGCAAGATGTCTATCATAACCGTTACAGTTCCATTGTAACAGTGCCATATTATAAGTGTGGACTTCGGAGGCTTAGGATAGGAGCAGCGTAATGCTGCGTAACCTAACCTACACTCACATCCCCATCCGAAGATGGAGATTCATGCTCCACGTGCATCTCCCCGTCACTGGACGAGGTGATGCATGCCTTCAGATTCTTCGACTTTTTCCGGGGGTGGGGTTTCCTCCTAAGAGGGGAGCGCGCAGGTCTTCTAGAAAGAAGACCCGCTGGCGCAGAGTCACGCCCTCCAGGAGGAGGGCGTGAGGCCCCATTCGTAGGGGAAGTAGAAGAACGCCTGGTAAGGGCGTTATTCTTCCCCACCGTCGATTCTTGTTTAGACGGGCTGGGAGGTGGTTTCCCAGCCCTGGTCGACAATGCCGCCTCCGCCGGCTTAGGCTCGGCATTCGGCGACCGCGTAGGGGAAGGAGACGCTGTCTACTTTCCCTTCTGTGCCGGCGTATTTTTTTCTTAGCCGGCACAGGTATATCGGTGGTCGAAGGCCGGGATGGACCAACCTTCGAGCTTGTTCGCGTTGTCTTGGGCGCAGCGATCTTCTGAATAGGTGTTCGAGTTGAAAATGAGGAACCTGGCAGGGACTGTGCTATCAAGCTGAAGTCGACTGTCTTGGCCGGTGCATTTAGAGAATTAAACTTGCCGCGCGCTTCCTGGTAGGAAATACCATCCAGGGTGTTGATCTCCTGGATCTTCTTCTCGCTCAGATAAGTCGGACAGTTCCGATCCCGATGTGAATGAAGACCAGAGCAGTTAGTGCACTTGTACGGAGGTGTGCACTCCTCCACGCCATGAGCCACTTTCCCACATGTACCACACACTGACTGATTCGAGCAACGAGATACCATGTGGCCGAATCTTTGAATTGATAGCACCGCATAGGAGGCGGGATGTACGGCCTCACATCGCAACGATAGGTTGTTACCTTGACCTTCTCCGGCAACACCGACAATTCGAAGGAGACTATGAACGCACCCGTGGCAACGTCTTCACCGTTGACTTTGCGCGTAATGCGCCGGACGTGTGTCACACCAAGGTGCTTCATGTCTTCCATTAATTCATCGTCGGTGTTCAGAATAAGATCACGGTGGAAAATAACTCCACGAACCAGATTCAAGCTTTTGTGCTCTTCCACTTTGACAGGGATGTCGCCAAAGTGGTCGCACTTAAGCAACTGATCGGCTTGGAGCACAGTGCTCGTCTTCAGGAGCAAACAACCATTGCGCATTTTCTTAAGGTCCTCAAGTTCACCGTATACACCTTCGATAGGCCGACTAAAAAGTATCGATTTAAAAAGCTTGAAGTCCTGCCCGTCGGTTCTGGTAGCAACCTGGAACCTAGGGAAGCTGGAACCCAGACCAATTCGCTGCGCTTGTTCCCAAGGGGTTGCACACCTTAGGGAATCAAATGTTAAAGACTTGGGTAGCGAACTACCCGAGGTGACAGGCGGAAGTTATTTCGACGCCATGCCCGAAATCATCCTCCCCGAATGCCACCCACTCCGATCAGGGGTCTCTGTAGCCGAACCAAGCAGCCAAGGCAATACTCACCTGGTCGTAGCAGGTATTGCCCGGGGTCCGATGTTGAACGATGCCTAATACGGGATGACTGAGGCAATGAGCACTAGGAGTCCCTTCCTCCAGTCACCCGCAATAGGATGTACCCCATAGCGTGTACAGAGCACTAAATATAGAAAAAATAAAGAAAAATAATTAATAATAATATGTCTTTCTGGCATTCGGCTGTGCGGGGACCTGCGTTGTCAGGCGGATACTACTGCCCGGGTACATGACACTCCCACCCGCCGCGTCCTGGGTGGTTGCTGGCACGGGATTTTGAGCGTAGTCGCACACATAGGAGCTCCATCGCCGAGCAGTACGCGCATCAAAATTTCGAATGGTCTTCTTCTGACCCTCGGAAAAATAATAAAAAATGAAGAGGGGACCATGGCCACATGACCCTTTAAGTCGCATTCTACGACAGGCAGGGATTACCTATGGATGTATTCAGCCTCTCCCATCCACAGGAGATCCAACACATTATACCAAACCACAATCTATGTCCGCACCAAGGTCGCCCCTTTTTGTCGCCTCTTACGACAGACAGGTGATACCGCGGGTGTATTCTATACGTGCGTCCCCAACCCGCAGGGGGTAACACTCTTTTGAATATAATGTTTCTCATTTAGTCACCGCGGCGTAGAATATGCTAAGCCTCTATATCTGTGGGACATAAGCACACTTATTTTTTAAAATATTCTAGAGGAGTACAAGTGAATCGTCTCCTACCCTTTGTCCATGGCCGTTCAAATTAAACCTTTTCTCTTTACATAAAAGCCATTTCGAATGGGTACTCACTGCCCTTGTTTATTTTGTGATTGTTTATAGACCAGTGTGCAACAAACAGTTGTGCAACAAATAGGCCCAGATCAGGGCAAAGATGATTATGATGCTTGTTGTTTAAAGGGGCCTAACATCGAAGGTGGTCGGCCCCTAATGGTACGAAATGAAATAACAAAAATTTCATTTCAAAGGCATCCACTGACCAAAATAAAAATAAAATATGTCATGAAGAATGATGATGATGATGATGCTTGTTGTTTTAAGGGGCCTAACATCGAAGGTCATCGGCCCCTAATGGTACGAAATGAAAGAACATAAAATTCAAAGGCATCCACTGACCAAAATAAAAATAAAATGTCATGAAGAATGAATGAATGGATGGACAGGAACCCAACAAAACACAAAACAAAACAAACAAACAAAAACCAGTGGAGTGGACTCAATGCAGATCGAAAATAACATTGTTAGCGACCAAGGAACCACTTACAAAGCACAATGATGCTTGGTGTCTAAAGGGGGTGCAAAATCCACGTCTAAGGCCCCACAGAATGGTACATGTCGCGAGTAAAATAGAACCATGGTATGTGTCATGTTGGGGTATTAATCAGAAGTAGCGAAGACTCACGGTGTTCCACAAAAGATGGTACTACTCACAAGTACTGTACTTCGTACAGGTAACGCAGACCTATGGTGTTTCGCACACAATGGCGCCACTTACAGCCAACGCAAACCGATGAGTTTCCTCACCTAGGGTACTAGTCACGGGTGCCGGTCCCAAGGGCCCCGGGGTGTTCCGCACATAGTGAGTACTAATCACAGGCAACGCAGACCCACGGTGTCGCTCATATAGTGGTACAACTCACAGGCTACGCCCAGACCCGCGGTGTTGCCCACATGGGTACAACGCACGGGTACTGGAATCCACCAGGCCAGGCTTTTTACTGCAACGAATCACAAACGTATTTCGTGCCATGTTAGTGAGACTACTCGCAAGTACATGCAACCCATGGTGTTCCCCGCATGATGGTACGAATCAAGAGTAGTTTCATGGTTCTAATTCATTCATCCCTTGGTCGCCCCTTTTAGTCGCCTCGCACGACAGGCAGGGGATACCGTGGGTGTATTATTCGTCAGCCTCCCCCACCCACAGGGGGGGTGTGTTTGGTCCGCGAGAGGTATTTTATTTCCCTCAAGTCCGCCGGCAAGCCGGTTAGGACCCCCCTATCCGCCACCTGGGACGCGCCACGTGGGAGTATCACCTCTCCCCCTGCTACGCCTGCGTAGCAGGTTCGTGGTCATGAAGAATGAATGGATGGACAGGAACCCTACAAAAAACAAAAAAAAAACAAACAAAAACAGTGGATCGGACTCAAAACAGATCGAAAATAACATTATTACCGACCAAGGAACCACTTACAAAGATCAATAATGCTTGATGTCTAAAGGAGTGCAAAATCCACGTCTAAGGCCCCACAGAATGGTACATTTCACGAGTAAAATAGAACCATGGTATGTGTCATGTTGGGGTACAAATCAGAAGTAGCGAAGACTCACGGTGTTCCACAAAATATGGGACTACTCACACAAGTATTGCAATACGTACAAGTAACGCAGACCTATGGTGTGTCTCACACAATGGCGCAAAACGATTAATGTGTTACTGCGGCGTTAAATCAGTAGCAAAGAAAGATTAAAAATTCACAGTTCTTGTTCTTCATGCAAGCAACTCAATGTTGAAAATATCCTAGGGATATTAGCTACGGTTATTAGGTGAATTAAAAATGAGAACATATTGTTACGGAGTTTTCGTGTTCACGGAGGGATAAGAATCATCTGGATTGATTGGCTGGACACGGAATTAACAAGGGCAAACTTAACACAACAAATAAAAAAACTATTTACTTTTCTCTAATTCAAAATTGATATATAGAAAATCGGAATGAATAATAAGCAAATATGACAGATTAATAATGAGATCGACAATCTAACAGTAACAGGGACTTAGAAGTCCGAAAATCAGGTACAAAACTTAAGATAATTGAGGACAGTAGTATAATTGGATGGTTCGGCCGCCACCACCACCACCGGCTCCCAGAGGCCTCCTCCACCACCACCACAGCCAGAGGCCTTCCCAGGGGCCTCCTCCACCACAGCCAGAGGCGTCTTCCAGTGCTGCCAACTTAACCTAACTAGCGCGAAATTTGAATTGGTAAACAAAGCCACGTGCATTTTTTGACAGCCACGTGCTCTTTGACAGACAACAACGCATCGCTAACCTCACTGCTGCCATCTTGACGGGCCTAAACCTCAGTAGTACCAACTTAACCTAACTAGCGCGAGATTTGAATAGGTAAACAAATCCACGTGTTTTTTGACAGCCACGTGCTTTTTGACAGACAACAACGTATCGCAAACCTCAGTGCAGCCATCTTGACGGACCTAAACCTCAGTGCTACCAACTTGACCTCACTAGCGCGAGATTTGAATTTGTAAACAAATCCGCGTGCTTTTTGACAGCTGTCATCCGCCATCTTTAAACTACAGAGCGCCGTGCTGCCCTCTTTATCGCAGTAGCTGCAAATTCGTCACCTGTCATCGGCAGTGCTGCCATCTTGGCGGGTCTAAACCTAAGTGCTACCAACTTAACCTCACTAGCGCGAGATTTGATCGGTAAACAAATCTACGTGCTTTTTTCTGACAGCTCTCATCCGCCATCTTCAATCTATAGAGCATAGTGCTGCCCTCTTTAGCTACTTACCTTTGAAATGTGGTGGCGGATAATTTGAAAAATGTTTTTTGACAGCAGCCATCTTTGAGCACCATGCTGCCCTCTTTAGCTAGATACCTTTGAAATGTGGTGGCAGACAATTCTAGGTGACAGCAGCCATCTTTGAGCACAGTGCTGCCCTCTTTGTGGTGGCGGGAAATTCCACGTGCTCTTGTTTGGAAACAAACTCACGTGCTTTTTTCTGACAGCTGTCATCCACCATCTTGCATCACAAACCTCAGTGCTGCACTCTTTAGCTAGATACCTTTGAAATGTGGTGGCGGCAATTTGAAAAATTCTACATTCCCTTGTTTGGAAACAAACCTATGCGCTTTTTTGACTGCTATGATCCGCGATCTTTAATCTAGAGAGCATCGTTTTGCCCTCTTTATCTACTTACCTTTGAAATGTGGTGGCGGCAAATTCTACGCGCTGTGACGTCATGTGCAACATAGTTAAGATATCTTGAGAACTTTCTCCAAAACTAGTCTTTTCATCGCAGTTGATAGAAAAAACTACCAAACGATGTCTGTGCATAGGCAACACTGCACCGAGGAGTCGATCACATCAAACAAGAAAGGAGCAGAGTGAGCGGAAGCAGTACTGGGGGGGGGGGGATAGTAGGAGAGGTTTACCGTGGTTGGTACCAAAAATCAAAAAGAACACCACGTTACAAAAAATGTTAGATGACCAAGTGTACTGGAAACAGCAGCTTTAACGAGAATACAGTACACACTAACATTTTTTGAGAAAATAGATCCCCAAATATACCCTGGACATTGTAGGAAAGTATCAAAGGGATAATTAAGCTAAACCTACAGAATAAAATTGACCAATATATATATAAGAGATTAAAAAGGAACTGCCATGCAAGGTCCGTGCTTTAACAGTTTTTCCACAGTTATACAGATAACCATCTCAGATGATATATTTCTTATGTAGAGTTTCAAAACCTTTGAAAGAACAACTCTTTTTTTTTTGGTCAATAAAATTGGTGAAAAAGGTTTATCACAATATACACCTTGTTAACCAAGAAGATAATAGTCCGAGCAAAAATCCCAGGCATTGATTACAAAGACAAAATAGCTCGGGTCCCCGTTTTAGAGGAAACGTTTTCGAAAGGGGACTAACCCACAGATAAGTTTGGACAAAATTTTTAAAAATCGTTACAATAGAAACACTGTGTCAGCGTGAATCTCAACCATATAATGGAACTAGATCACAAAACCACTTATCTCAATTATTACTATTATTATTTTGAAAAGAGAGGTGTCACACACACAATCACCTCAAAGGATAATTATTAATATTATTATCTGATCAAATTTGGAGGGAACAAGTACACTTTTACCATGAATATCAAGAAATATTTGGCCACACAAAAAAAAATATACGCCTCCAGGGCGCCCTAATATAAAAAGCATACACACCTAATAAAAGAGACAAGGGTAGGGTAAAAAGGAGGATCAGTACAATAAGGATAAGTGAGGATGAAAAAAAGGAAACTCCGACTGCGTAATGCTGGAGAATGTTTGATCTGCCAATAGATTTTTTTCAGAATCGTCTAAGGTTGTGAAAGGTTCCGTTTGACGATGTTTAGGCTCAGTCCACATCACCAAGTGTTCAGCACTAAAAATCAATTAATCTTAATCAGTTTTCAAGGTGGCAAGGAGTTAGACTCGAAACCAAGGCCTTGAAAGTTTTCATAGCATGCCGTCACTCAACATGCCGAAATAGGCCGAGTATTAAAGTTTCCAAAACAAGTTTAGTAAATGATATGTTTAGCTCACCAAAGTCCTTTCAGAATAACTCCATCAGCTGGTAGGGAAGAAAATGGCGCAGCACACGGGAAGCCGTGCGAGGTCCGTAGTCTCTCCACACACACACACACACACACGCACACACACACACACACACACACACACACACACACACACACACACACACACACACACACACACACACACACACACACACACACACACACACACACACACACTATTTACAGAAGATGATGCCAGTCTGCCGAAGACGGGCCAAGCAGTCCAATATATACACGCCCGGAAGCGAAGACTAGTTCATTCGAGAAAGATCAAGTGACGTGGCAGATGACGTAGTAGGTGCGAGGCAGACAGAAAGGCAGCGGTCAATGTGTCGAGAAAAGTCGGAGGGTAACGACAGGTGAGCAAAGTAAGGTAATTCCGATGATAGGAAGAAGTATTGACAACCAGAGCAGACAATAATAATAGCATTATAGTCTTGTAGAAACATAAAATTGTAGAGTATGTGGAGATGTACATGCGACGAAGTTTGCAGAAACTCGTAGAACGTCGATGGAGAGGTTAAGGCAGTAGCACGTTACATATTCCTGCCACCGGGCGGAATCCGAAGGATGGGCGAAAGCAGGTAGGCGTAGCAGCAGCAGCAGCAGCAGGGATGTCCAAGAGCAGCTTCTCCACCGGAATCGATGATCGGCGACCAGAAGAAACGCAGTATCGGAAAAAAGAAAGAAAAAAAAGGAACAACAGAAGTATGGAAAACAAAGAAGCAAGCAAAACAAGGAAAACAGAGTAAGAGAAAGGAAAGGGAAAGGGAAAAATAAAGAATAAGGAAGTAGGAACAATGGAAAGCGGTCCGGACCAATGCATAGTAGACTTTAAGTGGCCAAATATAAAAATTACAGGAAGTTTCCCACGAAAATAAAAAGCAAGGACAATACAAGAAAGGGGCATGGGAGAGTCTGACATCAAAAGTGTGTGTGGGTGGAGGAAAAAAGGACTGGGTGAGCCAAAAAGAGAAAAATAAATTTTCAGAGATGTGGACCAGAACAAACAAAGCAAACAGAAGGTAAATCCAAATACCAGATAATAAACATAAAAAAACTCTCCCTCAGTACGCAAGAAGGTTCAGGAGGAAAATTTCTTAAGTTCGGAAAAATGGGCCTGCCGAATATCCTGAGGGTTGGAGAGAGACTGCAATTGAGCAGTAACCAAAGAGGGGAAAGAAAGAATTCGGTATGGGCCAATCCATAAAGGGGAAAGCTTAGCCGAAATATGATGTTGGGTAGAACTAATGGGATGGTTTTTTAACAAAACCTGATCAAAAAGCTTGACGAAGACGGGAATTACATGTTTTACGGTAAAGGTCCCTGGCATGATTTAAATTACCAAGAGCTTCCCGAAGTTGAGAGTCAGTGAGTAAATGAGGAGGGGTAAGCAATAAGGAGGGCAGGTTCCAGTTTAAAGATAAAGAAGTATGAAGATCTCTTCCCAAGAAGAGTTTAGCGGGAGAAAAGGAGGTAGAATCATTAACAGTAGCATTTAAAGCCAGACAAAAGTGAGGGAGTTCAGTATCCCATGACTTTTGATCTTGGGAATGAAAAATGGAAAGAAAAGATTTAAGATTCCGGTGGTAACGTTCAACAACATTTGGCTGAGGGTGATAGGGTGAGGTACAGACCTTTTTGATACCATAAGAAAAACAGAAATTATAAAAAACTTTTGAAGTAAAAATTGACGCGTTATCAGAAACCAGAATTGTAGGAATGCCTATAAGAGGAAAAACGTGATTAGTTAGTAAATTAATGATAATCTGGGAAGAAATGTTACATAATGGGCGTACAACAAGAAATTTGGAAAAACCATCCAATAAAGTAAAGATGTAGGAGTTTGATTTGGAAGATTTGACCAAAGGACCGACAATGTCGATATAGAATTTCTCGGCCGGGTAAGTAGAGGGAGAGGCTGCATATGTCCCAAAAGGTTGATGATTTTGGGGCTTATGCTTTTGGCACAGGTCGCAAGATCGAACCCAAGAGAAAACATCCTTTCGCATTTGGGGCCAATAAAACTGATGATGATGATGATGATGCTTGTTGTTTTAAGGGGCCTAACATCGAGGTCATCGGCCCCTAATGGTACGAAATGAAAGAACAAAAAATTCAAATTCATCCACTGACCAAAATAAAATAAAAAATGTCATGAAGAATTAATGGATGGAGATGAACCCAACAGAAAAAAAGGAAAGGAACCAGTGGATCAGACTCACAAAGAAAGTAGTGAATTATAGTATTACTGACCAAGGGACCATTGATAAAGCACAATGGTGCTTGATGTCTGAAGGGGTGCTAAATTCACGTCTAAGGCCCCAAAGTATGGTACATGTCACGAGTAAAATAGAACCATGGTATGTGTCATGTTGGGGTATTAATCAGAAGTAGCGAAGACTCACGGTGTTCCACAAAAGATGGTACTACTCACAAGTATTGTACGTCGTAAAGGTAACGCAGACCTATGGTGTTTCGCACACAATGGCGTCACTTACAGCCAACGCAAACCGATGAGTTTCCTCACCTAGGGTACTAGTCACGGGTGCCGGTCCCAAGGGCCCCGTGGTGTTCCGCACATAGTGAGTACTAATCACAGGCAACGCAGACCCACGGTGTCGCTCATATAGTGGTACAACTCACAGGCTACGCCCAGACCCGCGGTGTTGCCCACATGGGTACAACGCACGGGTACTGGAATCCACCAGGCCAGGCTTTCTACTGCAACGAATCACAAACATATTTCGTACCATATTAGTGATACTACTCGCAAGTACATGCAACCCATGGTGTTCCCCGCATGATGGTACGAATCAAAAGTAGTTGCATGGTTCTAATTCATTCATCCCTTGGTCGCCCCTTTTAGTCGCCTCGCACGACAGGCAGGGGATACCGTGGGTGTATTATTCGTCAGCCTCCCCCACCCACAGGGGGTGTGTGTTTGGTCCGCGAGAGGTATTTTATTTCCCTCAAGTCCGCCGGCAAGCCGGTTAGGACCCCCCTATCCGCCACCTGGGACGCGCCACGTGGGAGTATCACCTCTCCCCCTGCTGCGCCTGCGTAGCAGGTTCGTGGCAATAAAACTGAGAGGCAATGCGAGAATAAGATTTCGCCATTCCAAAATGTCCACCAGTAGGGGATCCATGAAAATATTGAAATATCATGGAGCGTAATGCGGAGGGGAGAACCAGACGAGGAGTAGCCCGAGGAGTAGGTTTAAAGACAAGGAGTTGATTTACTATGCGAAAAGGCCCAGAATAATCATTAGAAGAAATATCGTTTTTCAATTGTTGGCAGTATGGATCGAGATTTTGATGGTGTTGGCAGGACTGAAAGGACAAAGGAAAATCAGTAAGAGAAGAAATAGAATTTACCATAGCAACCGGAAGGTGGTGTATTTCGGAATCAGCAAGATGATGATCGTCAAATAGGCGAGACAACGCATCAGCGACCGAATTTTGAAAACCAGAAATAAATTTCAAAGAAAATTTGAAACGTGACAAACGAAGCAACCAGCGACCACTACGTCCAATTTTCGGAGCATTATTAAGTAATCAAGAAAGTGCTTGGTTGTCAGTGCTGACGATAAACTCGCGATGATCGAGATAGTCGGAAAAATGTTCAACTGAAAGGATTAAAGCAAGTGCTTCCCGTTCATAAACGGAATATTTACGTTCCACAGGTGATAGTAAACGACTATAATAGGCAATAGGGCGGGTTTCGCCCTGTATAGTTTGTTGCAAGACAGCGCCAATGGCGACATCGGAAGCATCAGTAGAAAGCTCAAATGTAATGTTAAAATCAGGAATTTGTAAGAGAGGAGCTTGGGATAGTTTAGTTTTTAAACAGGAAAAGGCATTTTGCTGTAAGTCACCCCAATGAAACTTTACGCCTTTGCGTTTCAATAAGTTAAGAGGTTCGGAAATATGGGAAAAATTAGGTATATATTTTCCATAAAATCCAACCATACCAAGAAAGGAACGTAACTGCTTTAAGTTCTGTGGAGGTGGGACTTTATGGATGGCAGAAACCCTATCCGGATCGACAGCAACACCGTTAGAACTGAGAATATGACCTAAAAACTTAATCGAAGTTTGATCAATTAAGACTTTAGAAGGATTAACCGTTAAACCCACGGAACGAAGACGCCATAATACTTCACGAACATGCTGTAGGTGAGTGGAAAGATCAGGGGAATAGATCAAAATATCGTCAATAAATGGGAACAAATATTGATATTTTATGTCAGAAAAAAGTGAATCAACAAAGCGTTGCATAATTTGAGAACCTAAATTAAGTCCGAAAGGAACTTTTTTAAACTGAAAAAGACCATTAGGAGTAATAAAGGCAGTGTAACGGGAGCTAATTTCGTCTAGGGGAATTTGATTGTATGCAGAATTAAGATCGAAAATGGAGTAATATTTGGCGTTGGAAAAATGTTGAAAAGCGGACTGCAATTTGGGCATAGGATAGGAATCGTAGAGTATATGCCCATTTAATTTACGATAATCTACGATAAATCTCGAAGATCCATCGGGTTTATCGACAATAAAGGCAGGGGAAGCATAATTAGAAGAAGGAATTATGGTTTTGTCCTGAAGCATTTTATCAATTAATTGATTTAAAATTTTCATGCGAGGAGGGCTGAGAAAATAGGGGGATGAACGAACAGGAGTAGAATCAATTAAGTCAATATGAGCCTTGAAATGTTTGACCGTACCAAGAACAGGAGTAATGACATCAGAAAATTCAGTTAACAAAGAATCAATTTGATCAGAATGAATAGAATTGATACTGTGAGACATGGATGAAGTTGAAGAAGGATAATCAGCAATATTAATTAATGGAATAACCGTTGAAGAAAAATGAAAAGAAATCGTAGAGTTCATGGAATCAAAAATAAGACCAGTGTGGGAAAAAAAATCATAGCCTAAAATAAGAGGAGAAGATAATTCCAAAACAACAAGAAAGGTAAACGGCCAAGAAAAATGTTGAATTTTAACAGTGAGAGAAATATGACCAAGAACATCAATAGGGTGATTAGAAGCCGAAACACAACCGACAGTAGAAGGAAGAAAATGAAGGTGAGAAGGCACCTTTTTCAGAGATTCAAAGAAAGATAAACTGATTAAAGAAACAGCAGCCCCTGCATCAAGAAGAGCGACGGAGGGGACATTATTAATTGTCAAGACAATATGAGAAGTAGGAGGTACAAATGAAGAACTTTCCGTCAAAACAACTTGAGAAGAAAATTCAGACGGCAAAGATCGAACATTTGAAACAAGAGTAGAGGGGGACTGAACAACGGAAGACAGATTTTGCCCATTATTACGCCTACTGTCTAATGACGCGGGTAAGCCACGTTTCCCGAATAGGGAGTAGCACAATTCCGAGATATATGACCCTTTCCTTTACAACGGAAGCAAATAATAGGAGAAGGAGTATTAGCAGAAGAAACGGATGAAGAAGGTAAAGGACGAGAATGGAGAGGAGGGGGGATAGATGAGTAATAAGAACTATCTCCCAGAGAATGAATGGCGTGAGATTGAGCTAAATTAAAAAGCTGAAGCATGGACGTAGGAGGATTTAAGGCATCGAAAAGCTGCGAAAGGAAGGAGTAGCGTAGAATTGGACGATACAGCGCTATTGTTTGGAAACAAACCCATGTGCTTTTCTGACAGCTGTCATCCACCATCTTTAATCCAGAGAGAACAGTGCTGCACTCTTTAGTTGAAATGTCGTGGCGGCAAATTCCACGTGCTCTTGTTTGGAAACAAATTCTACGTGCTCTTCAGCTGTCATCCACCATCTTTAATCCAGAGAGCACCGTGCTGCCCTCTTTGTGGTGGCGGATAATTTGAAAAATTATTTTTGACAAGCAGCCATCTTTAATCCAGAGAGAACAGTGCTGCCCTCTTTAGCTACTTACCTTTGAGGCGGTTAATTTGAAAAATTCTATTTGACAAGCTGCCATCTTTAATGAAAAGAGCATCGTGCTGCTATCTTGCGGGTAATTTTTACGTCACAGCTGTCATCCGCCATCTTGCATTGCTAACCTTAATGCTGCCCTCTTTAGCTACTCACCTTTTAGGCGGACTATTTGAAAAAAAATCTATTTAACAAGCTGTCACCCGCCATCTTACATCGCAAACCTCAGTGCTGTACTCTTTAGTTGAAATGTGGTAGCGGATAATATGAAAACATTCTTTTTTGACAAGCAGCCATCTTTAAACTACAGAACACCGTGCTGCTATCTTTATCGTAGTAGCGAGCAATTTAAAATCTAGATGCTTTTTTCTAACAGCTGTCATGCGCCATCTTTAATCTAGAGAGCACCGTGCTGCCCTCGTTGTGGTGGTGGTAAATTCCACGTGCTTTACAAACCCACGTGCTTTTTTGGACAGCTGTCATCCGCCATCTGTAATCAAGAGAGCGCAGTGCCGCACTCTATGTAGTAGCGGATAATTTGAAAAATTATTTTCGACAAACAGCCATCTTCATTCAACACAGTTACCGCTATCTTACATCGCTTACCTCGGTGCTACACTCTTTAGTTGAAATGTGGTGGCGGTAAATTCGAACAAGCTTAATCATACATCGGGGGAGCTAGAGTAAGCACGTGCTGCAGTGATGACGTCATCATGCATGTTTAGACTTGTCCGTTTTCTTAAGAGTAAGTCGGTGTAAAGGAATGCAATAAGTATGCATCATAAAAACAAGAGTTTTCATGTGCTGCAGCGATGACGTTATTGTAGGTGCGCATGCTTAAACCCGTTCGTTGACTAAAAGCTTTAGTCTGCGAGAAACAGTGATAGAGAGTGGAGTGCAAACATGACGAAAACATTAATAGCTGATGTGCAAGGCTTTAAAGTAAACGGAAACAAATTTGTGTTTAAAGAGGTGGCTGTGTTAGATTGCAGTGTGTTGTGGGCACCAAAACTTGTTAGTTTAGTATTTAGCCCACCGTTCCCTTACTGTTTGCAAACAGATGAAGATAAAAAGCAGACTCAGTGGATTGAAAAGAACTTAGGTTTGAAGTGGGAAGAAAAAGGAATACCTTATCGTTTTCTACCTTTAATGATGAATGCACATTTGTCAAGAGCAGATCTTGATCTTTTAAAGGGTTGTGAAAAGAAAGAATGGTTGCGTGATTTTCTACCATCATCGTGTGAAATTATCGACATGCATGAATTGGGGTGCCCATCATTTAAAACTCTTCCGAAAGAGCATAGTAGAGAAACAAGTAAACAGTCTTTACAACATGTATGCATGCTCTTTGATTGGTTGTGTTGCAGTGCATGCCGGGAAGTGAACAACATATGTAAAGTGCAGTGTCGAAATAACCTTAGTGTAAAAGAAACATTTGTAGAGTAAAGACATCATGTCATTTCTAACAGATACTAAGTGTAACGCAGTTGAAAAGGCGATCGTAAAGTTTTATGCATGCAAAAAGAAACTAAATACTTTTACTGAAGAAGAGTTAAATGCGTTACCAAAGGCATTTTTGGTTAATGTAGCTGCGAATGCTGTAAAGAAGATTTGGGATAAGGTGCCTCATGAGTGGACTCAAGATCCTGTTTTGTCAGAGCTTCAAACGTGTAGTTTACATCATGAACACGTGAGTTTAGGTAGAAGACCTTCTGTGAGACAGTGCCGTACATGTCAACTAATTAAACTGTATCACGGACCTAAAATTAACGAGTTGTCTTCGCTTATAAACACTTATCATGGCTGTGGAGAGAGTAAACAAGGAAAAGGTGAAGAAACGTGCTGGGAAAAAGATGAGGAAGCATGTTGGGCGCGGACTCATCAATAAAGTGATTGATCTTCTTTTCTTCGTGCTTCATCTCCCCTGCGGCCCTAGAACACGTTCGCCTGACACGTAGTTACATGCTGCCTGCATAGAGTATGTCGTGTAGCTGTTAAAATCTGCTTCGTAAAGTTATGCTGCGTGTGTGTGTGTGTGTTATTACCTAGTGCTTTAGCTGCTCAGAAGATAGCAGCACTTTTCGTTGTTGGTGCAATAAAACGAAAACTGAGTGACAAAGACCGTAAAATAAACAAAGGATATATATATATATATATTCTAAAATAAATATTAATTGTCAAAACATATTACAGGTGTTGTTTAATCCTACAGCATGTCCTAGTGACTTAGAAGAAAGGAAACGTAGAGGATTAAAAGAAAACACACATAAGATTTAAAGTACATCCTCTTTATTAATCCATGAATTAAAGCTGTTATTAAAACCAAGCCATTTAACATACATTTTACTGCCACGACGTCGAATAACACGTTCAACTAAATAGTGATCAGGATATTTTGTTTTCTGCAGTTCTTCGATGTAGAATCCTCCTCTGAGATCGCGAAGTAAATACGTAACTGGATTAGTAAGCTTAACACTTCTGATTTGAAAAATTTCAGTGCTCCAGTTAGGTGTGTATCCTTTTGCAAAGATAGACTTGTGTTTGCTGATGCGAATAAAATCACCTTCTTTAAAGCGATGGCGACGTGGATCAGCTGTTTTAATTACAAGATGAATAGCATTTATACGAGGTGTATTCTTTGTAACAAGACGTGGCTTTGTTCCGATAGTGCGATGAGGTGTATCGTTGTAGGTAGATAAAAGTCTAGCTAGCAGATCAATCCAACGATATGAACCTTGTGCTGTAAATTCTCGCCACATCATTGTTTTGAGTGTACGATTAAAGCGTTCTACAACACTTGCCTTGAGATTGCTGAACGTAGAGTAGTGTTGAATGCCAAGTAACTTGAGGTAAGAAGAAAAATCCTTGTTGCAAAACTCCTTACCTTGATCAGTTTGAAGAAGCCTTGGGCAGCGTTTCGATTCTTCAACAATATGTTTAAATGCTTCGTTAACTTGAGCTGCTGTTTTAGAACGCACGGGTTGTGCAAAAGCAAACTTCGAGTACACATCGATAACAGTAAGTAGATACTTATACCCCTTATTACTAGAGGCATATGGAATCATTTCTACTAAGTCTGCTTGCCAGAGATCATCTTTTCCTCGTGTAATAACGCGTCTGCGACAGTAGGTGCGACGTGCTGGTTTATGTAACTCATGTGCGATGTTTACCTTTACAGGTGAGATCTTCTCTTGACGAGCCTTTACAAAATAATACTGGCATAACGTTCTCTTTCTATTTCTAGAATTTCTGATCCGTGACCAGTGTGACCAGCCTCTTGCGATGCTCTTAAAAGTTGTAATCGTTCAACGAGTAAGTTTGGGTCATTCCAATGCCTTACATCCACATACGGCAACAAAGGCTTGTAGATAACATCAAGACTACGTGCAGTCGGAAACAGCTTAGAAATAAACTCACGATACTTGTAACTCTTATTCGCATTTACAGCTTCTGTTCTCTTGTAATGACGTCGTGTTGCGTCAGTAGCAAAAAGTATTGCTTTATATTTTTTAAGATCATCTTTAAAATTATATCCTTGTCAGGTATTCGTGAGAAAAGAAGTTCTAAGAGTCCTTTCGTAGGTTTATAGGTAACACCTTTTACAATGAGGTTTTCGTTATTAATCTTAACATTTGAATTTCCTATCCAGAAACAGTCATTTTCGTAGCGAATACGGTAGGTAGTGTCAGTTTGTCCTGTAAAACGTTTTTCTATATAAGGTGCAAAGAGAGATCCATAGGTATCTTGAATAAAAGTTCTAAACTGATTGCGATACTCTGGTGTAATCATAACCTCAGACGAAGATGGTAGATTTTGCGTCGATGTAGTAGGTGTTTCAGCAATAACATCTGTAGTTAAAAACTCAACACGCTTAGATGGTGATGTATCATTAAGTTCTTCTTCTTCTTATTCCTTATCTTCCTCTTCCTCTTCTTGATCTACATCCTGCTTCTTCTCTTCCTTATCTTGTTCATGCTTTTCTTCTTCTTCTTCTTCTTCATGCTTCTCTTTATGATATGATGTTCGCATAGAAGCAAAACTTGAAGTAGACTGCGGTAATGAAGTAAAATTAAAAATTTCTTTGAGTGGTGTACTTAGTTGTGTTTTTAAAAATAAATCCGTGTCTGCTTGAATGCGTTTAAGCTCTTTAAATTTCCGTCGAATATTGTTTCGAGATTGGATGATATGTTTTATGATCTCCTTCCTAAGTGTTAACATGATGATGGTTTTTAATCAGGTAGTTACTGTAATTCTGTGTTAATGCATATAAAATAATCGAAACCCATGCGATATCGTCCATGCTGTACATCACTTTCTTTATCAATAACTAAAAAGTTGTAACGGTGTAATGACCAACATTTAGCACACATACGTTTAAAGTCATCGAATGTCATATCAGTGTTAACATGATCGTTATACACATGTCGCATGTTGCACTGATCTTGCCGAAAAAGCACAATAACATTTGCGTTGTCGCGTATCAACTGCTTAGGCACACGAGAATAGGTTTGGCACAAATAGATGCAATCAACATATTTATGCCGACCCATACTATAGAATGCACGAATAACGTTTTGCTGTTCTGTTGCGACATCATCAAAGATCATAAGAGAATTAGGAAGCACATCGTCTGGTGATGGTACTTGCTCATGCGAATTAAATTTAAAATATCTTATTCCATCTTTAACTAGATCATGCATTACAGTTTGTAGAATAGTATATAGCGGCTGATAGAGTGACTTTGCGAAAACGTAAATATTCTCGAAGGGTACACCATTTAGAGAAGTAATAAGTGTGAGTAAAAGATTTGTTTTCCCGCATCCCGACGGACCTGATATAATACATCGAACAGTAAAAGGTAACAACGTTCCATGACGTTTTCTTGTAGTTGTACTAGAACTAGGTAAGAGATGTGGTACAATGTCGGTAACAGGTAGTGTGTCTTGCTGCTTTATAATCTTCATGATAACTGAATCATAAAGTACGTAATAGTAATATATATATTAAACGAAACAAGAGGCAACGGTTAGTTTATGATTTGCTCTTGACTAGTAAAGTCGTGTACAGCATGGTGAAACAACGATATCCAAACGACATGAAGAAGAAGAAGAAAGTAAAAACTGTTGGATGGAAAGATGTTATAAAGGCTGCGCAAAAAGCTATTCGAGGGGAATACAATCCTCGTGTAGCTATTACTAAGGCGTTGCGCTCAGCAAGAGCGAGAATTTCTCCAAAGTGCAGAGCAATATTTAGTAAACGTGCACGAATTATACCTGTACCAAAACGAGGAGGATTTCTTCCTGCGCTGTTTGCTGGCTTAGCAGCTTTAGGGTCATTGCTAACTGGTGCTAGTGCTGTAGCGAGAACTGTCAAAGCTGTAGAAGAAGGGAAACAACAATTGAAAGAGAGTGAACGTCATAACAAGACGATGGAGGCAATTGCGTTACGAGGCAAAGGTGTGAACATGAAGCTAGCGCCATACAAGAAAGGGCTTGGTATCTACATTTCTCCAAAAAACGTCTACTGAATGCACTGCCACATCGAGCTCTAACGCATGATGAAGTTTTTACGCTTGCTAAACAACTAGGAATCCATTATTTTCAAGGAGTGTATATGCGCAATCAACTACCAGCGCGCCCACGTGAACGTGAAAGTGCCGTAATTAACTTGGACGACAGTCGTGGACCTGGAACTCATTACGTTGCTTATGTAAAACGTAAATCTAAAGTATGGTATTTTGATACCTATGGAGACTTACCTCCTCCTTTTGAGCTCATACGTTATTTCGGAAGCAGTGCAGACATTGTTTACAAAAAAAACCGTGTGCAAAACTTTAATACACGCATGTGCGGACGATTATGTCTTATGTTCTTATATCAAACCCAGACAGTAGAGAAAGTGCATTAGTGTCTACGTGATGACGAACAGTGAAAGAACGTTTGCTGTACGTGGAGAAGGACCTGAAACAACCGTCTATTTTAATCCACCAATCGAACTTGGTTATCAGCCGCATAGTCTTGGACTAACATCGTTTGAAAGCTACAATAAAATCTATAATGTGCGTGATGGTGTAAACAAGTTCTATTATGATGAGTATGTGCTAACACTACCCTCAGGTAGTTATACAGTAGACGATATTCACGACTATATTGAAAGTACGTTAATTGATCAGTTTGGGGAAGATAGTTTTAGTAATCATAATTACAAGTTCTCAATCACTATAAGCAAGATTACACATAAATGTGTTATTGAATCTTCATTTAAGATTGACTTCAAATCACAACCTGATTCGATTGGACCACTGCTTGGATTTTCATCGAGGGAGCTCCTACCGAACGTACGTTACGAGTCTGATCTATATATATAAAGTAGCTTGTCCTGACTGACTGACTGACTGACTGATTCATCATCGACGAGCCAAAACTACTGGACATAAAGAATGAAATTTTGGGGATATATTCATATTAAGATGTAGGTGCTCTCTAAGAGAGGATTTTTGGATATTCCGTCGCTAAGGCGGTGAAAAGGGGGATGAAATTATAAAATAAGTGCGTCTATATCTCAAAACTTTAAAAGTTTACACATGTGAAAATTGGTATTTAGAATCTTCTTTAAAAATAAAGAAACACGTATTTTTTTGTTTTTGGAAAATCCAATTAATGGGAGGCTGAAAAGGGGGTGAATTTTTAAAATGAGTGAATCTATATCTCCAAACTTTTAAAGTTTGCAGATGTAAACATTGGTATTTAGAATCTTCATTAAAAATAAAGGGACACGTATTTTTTGTTTTCGGAAAATCGCAATAGGAGGAGTGAAAATGGGCTAAAAAGTGGTTGAATGCCTTTAATGAGGCTACTTATATATCAGAAACTGAAGATATTACAGACCTGAAAATTGTTGTTTGGGATCTCCGTTAAAGATAAAGAAACACGTATTTTTTTGTTTCTGGAAAATCCAATTTAGGGGGGGGGGTGAAAAGGCAGTAATGTTTTAAAATGAGTGTATCTATCTCAAAATTTTTAAAGGTTATATATGTGAAAACTGGTATTTAGAATCTCCTTTAAAAATAAATAAACACACGTATTTTTTCGTTTTTGGAAAATCCAAATATTGGGGGGTAAAAAGGGGGGAGGGTAAACTTTTTAAAATGAGTGTGTATACATCTTAAAACTTTAAAATTTACAGATGTAAAAGTTGGTAGTTAGAACTCCTCTAAAAATAAAGGAACACGTATTTTTTGTTCCCTGTAAATCCCAATAGGAGGGGTGTAAAAGGGTGAGAAATGGGTTGAATGCCTTTAATGAGGATACATATATCTCAGAAACGAAAGATATTACAGAACTGAAAATTTGTGTATGGGATCTCCTTTAAAAATAAAGAAACACGTATTTTTTAGTTTTGGAAAATCCAATTAATGGCGGTTAAACAGGAGTGACAAATTGGGTGAATTTTTGAAAGACTATATCTACAGAATATCTTGGAAACGTAAAATGTTACAGTGGGTGTTTGTAATCTCCTGTAAATCTAAAGAAACATAGGTGATTTGTGTTTGGAAACTCCACTTAAGGGGAACTCAAAAGGGGTGAAATTTTAAAATGAGAATTTTTACAGTTTATCTCAAAAAACCTAACATGTTAGAGAAGTGAAAAATGGTATTTTTTATCTCCATTCAACATAAAGAAACGTGTATTTTTAGTTTTCGGAAATACCACTTGGGTGGAGGGGGGGTAAAGTGACTGAAAATGGTGTTGAGTTCTTTTAATTAGGCTACTGATATCTCAAAAATGAAGATGTTAAAGACGTGAAATTTGATATTTGCAATCTGCTTTAAAAATAAAGAAACACGTATTCTCGGAAAATCCAATGAAGGGGGGGGGGTGAAATAATTGAAAAATTAATTGACTTAATTGAATGAGAATACATACATCTAATAAAAACTAAAGTTGTTACAGACGTGAAAATTCGTATTTGGATCTCCTTTAAAAACAAAGAAAAACGCGTTTTGGGGGGAAACCATTTCGGAGGGCGGGAGTGTAAAGGAGTTGAATTCCTTTCATGAGGACACATAAATCAAAAACTGAAGAAGTTAGAGTCGTGAAAATTGGTATTTAGAAGATCCTTTACTATTAAAGAAACAAGTATTTTTTGCGGGAAAATTCACTTAGGGGGGGGAATAGTGTGAAATGAAGTGAAAAAAGTAAATTACTTTTATGGGGATACTTATATCTCAAAACTGAAGGTAATAGACGTGAACACTGGTGTTTGAAATCTTCTTTACACATAAGAAACAAGCCTTCTTTTAATTTTTTTGTTGGGGGGTGGGGTGGCGGTAAATAAACTTAACGGCGGTGGGGTGTAGAAGGAGGTGAGACCAATTGATTTTACTGTTCTTAATGTACTTATAAGGATCCTCGGCAGCGCGCCGGCCTCTCACAGCTGGGTTCCGTGGTTCAAATCCCGGTCACTCCATGTGACATTCGTGCTGGACAAAACGGATGCGGGACAAGTTTTTCTGCGGATACTCCGGTTTTCCTGTCATCATCCATTCCAGCAACACATAATAATAATAATAATAATGTTCCGCACAGTCGTCAAATGTGCGGACCGCGCTGGAAACGGCTCCTGGACGGGTAATGACTAAGAATGCAGTCCGGCCGCGGGTTCAGTGCCTTCTAGGCACCCAATATGACACCACGCCGGATCTCCTGAAGGATTTTATCCATATTAAAAATGATTATAGGAAATGATGGCAAAGATTTACGGACCCAACTGACCGGGAGGAATACCTGAGCCTATCCCGGGAAGTACGAAATCGATTGCTGGAAAAGAAGATTGAAAAATGGGAGGAAACATGCCGTAATCTAATAGAAAACGAGTCAGATCGGGAATTTTGGTGGGTTCTCGCAGAAAACGAGTCAGACCGCGAATTTCGGCGGATTATATATCTAAAACAATAAGCATTCAATTATAAATTTCAGTATAATGCCGTAGCGAAGCACGGGTATCTTGCTAGTCAACCTATAAATCTCTTCGGTGATTATAATGTGAACATTACTTGTAATATTATTACAGACTTGGATAGTAATCTACAACTTTCGCACGTCCTGTACGACTTTATTGTTACAGAGGAACGTGGATATACTATTTGTGAGAAACCAGCAGTAGTTCTTTATCATCCTGTGTCTGTAAAACACATTAGCAACATTACTCTTAGACTTGTAAATGAACATAATCAGCGTATTCATTTAGATCACCACGCGTACGTAGCTTACAAACTACATCTTAAACCAGTAAGAAAACCATCTATAAAACACGGTGTACATTCCGAAGACATACTGCATGTGTGCAGAGACTCATCGAGTTAACAGATACCCATAAGCAGATACTCCAAGATTTAGGATATACACTACTACAACAGAATGGAAGAAATGCTAGACATTACGAATACAGTAGAAAGTCGTGAAGGTGTAGTACGAAGTGAGCTTCATTCCTATCAACCTTTTACGTTTGGATTAGATAACAATGATGAAATTCATTTTATTATTAATCAGCAAGATGTATACACCTTACCACACGAAAGCTACCTCTATACTGAAGGACGACTAGAAAAGTCGGATGGAAGTGGACCAAGCACTTCACAACTAAACAACCATGCTCTAGCCTTTCTCTTTTCTGAAGCGCGATATGAAGTAAATAATGTTGAAATAGATCGAACGAAGAATGCTGGTATTACAAGTGCAATGAAACTCTACCCTTCTTTCTGTGATGAAGAAAGCAATCATTTGCGGATGGCTGGATGGTGTCCAAAAGCTACTAACAACTGGATGATTAATGAGGATGGTACTTTTACGGGTATGTTATCACTGAAACATATTTTTGGATTCGCAGAAGACTTTACACGTATTATAATCAACGCAAAACAAGAGCTTATTCTAATCCGTGATCGAAGTGATTACAATTCTCTTAAAGCAGTAGAAACACCAGTAGAATCGAAAAAACCCACGGCCGCTTCCTTCCAACTCCTAGGCTTTTCCTATCCCATCGTCGCCATAAGACCTATCTGTGTCGGTGCGACGTAAAGCCCCTAGCAAAAAAAAAGAATCGAAAATAACACTGCATCGTATACTGTGGAGGATTCCAAATGTAACCTTATCTGATCGTGAAAAACATCGATTGCTCAAGATTGTAGAAAATGTAACACCATTACCTATACGTTTTAGAAGTTGGGAGCTGCATGAATATCCTGTGTTACCACCTACAAACAAGCATAGCTGGGCTGTTAAAACATCACGTTTTACTGAGAAGCCCTTGTACATTATTTTTGGATTTCAAACTAATCGTAAATTCAATCACGAAAAAGATAGCTCACTGTTTGATCACTGTAAATTAAGACACGTTAGACTGTATCTCAACGGAATTACGTATCCCTACGAAAACATTGACATTAACTTTGAGAAAAATAAGTTTGGGATGCTCTATGACATGTTTTGTAAATTTCAATCATCGTATTATCAGAAAGAAGAACGTCCGCTATTTACACTCCAAGAATTTACAAATAAAGCAAAGCACCGATTGTGGTTATAGACTGCTCTTATCATGAAGAATCTATAAAAGAATCTCCAGTTGATATTCGTATAGAATTTGAAACATCTGAAAACATTCCTGCTAACACAGCAGCCTATTGTCTTATTATTCATATGAGTGATGTTACTTACTATCCGCTAACGAATATTGTTACGAGACTATAAATAAGAATAACTCTTTATCATTTTCATTAGTGTGTGCTTCAACATCGTACGCTATGGAACAAAACTGCAAATGTGCATGCTGTTTGCATGCTCATACGCAACATCTTATTTATCTTACACGAAAGAGAGAGGCTATTAAGATGTTCTATAAACATAGATCGTCGATGCCGAAACATCTTATTCAGTACTTACCACCAGGAGTTTTATCTACGTACGCTGCCTCTTACGTACATAATTTTTGGGGCATCCTTCCTCTACACAGTAAGATGTCGATCGAAGTAGCTTTATGCAGAACTTGTCAACGACATTACAAGCATCGAGGAGAAAATGGTGATGATGATTGGGATGGACCAAATCCGAGGGTTGAACACTGTACACAGTGTATGAATGAACTTTCTCTAGTATCTCATGATGATGATGATGATTCCGAAAAGGAATAGCAACAAGGTAAGAAGTATATGATCTCTGTAAAGCATAACATACTTAGTATAATATATTTCTAAATGTTTTGTTTAATTTGAATGTTGCAGGAGGCATTTCAGAAGCATATGTTGTTAAGAAGCATACCAACCTTGTCAGCAGCAAAAACGAACACTGTTGTAGTACATTTGTAAATAAATATTTGATCACATTCAAAAATGTTGTACTTATTGCATTGCTTTACACCGACTTACCCTTAAGAAAAACAATCAGGTCTAAACATGCACAATGACGTCATCACTCCAGCACGTGCTTACTCTAGCTTTCCCAATGCATGTTTAAACTTGTTCGAATTTACCGCCACGACATTCCTTTACACCGACTTACTCTTAAGAAAACGGACAAGTCCAAACATGCATGATGACGTCATCACTGCAGCACGTGCTTACTCTAGCTCCCCCGATGTATGATTAAACTTGTTCGAATTTACCGCCACCACATTTCAACTAAAGAGTGTAGCACCGAGGTAAGCGATGTAAGATAGCGGTAACTGTGTTGAATAAAGATGGCTGTTTGTCGAAAAGAATTTTTCAAATTATCCGCTACTACATAGAATGCGGCACTGCGCTCTCTTCATTAGAGATGGCGGATGACAGCTGTCAAAAAAGCACGTGGGTTTGTAAAGGACGTGGAATTTACCACCACCACAAAGAGGGCAGCACGGTGCTCTCTAGATTAAAGATGGCGGAAGACAGCTGTTAGAAAAAAGCATCTAGATTTTAAATTGCTCGCTACTACGATAAAGATAGCAGCACGGTGTTATGAAGTTTAAAGATGGCTGCTTGTCAAAAAAGAATGTTTTCATATTATCCGCTACCACATTTCAACTAAAGAGTACAGCACTGAGGTTTGCGATGTAAGATGGCGGGTGACAGCTTGTTAAAGAGATTTTTTCAAATAGTCCGCCTCAAAGGTAAGTAGCTAAAGAGGGCAGCACTAAGGTTAGCAATGCAAGATGGCGGATGACAGCTGTGACGTAAAAATTACCCGCAAGATAGCAGCACGATGCTCTTTTCATTAAAGATGGCAGCTTGTCAAATAGAATTTTTCAAATTAACCGCCTCAAAAGTAAGTAGCTAAAGAGGGCAGCACTGTTCTCTCTGGATTAAAGATGGGTACTTGTCAAAAATAATTTTTCAAATTATCCGCCACCACAAAGAGGGCAGCACGGTGCTCTCTGGATTAAAGATGGTGGATGACAGCTGAAGAGCACGTAGAATTTGTTTCCAAACAGGAGCACGTGGAATTTGCCGCCACGACATTTCAACTAAAGAGTGCAGCACTGTTCTCTCTGGATTAAAGATGGTGGATGACAGCTGTCAGAAAAGCACATGGGTTTGTTTCCAAACAAGAGCGCGTAGAATTTGCCGCCACCACATTTCAAAGTGAGAAGCTAAAGAGGGCAGCACGGTGCTCTCTAGATTAAAGATGGCGGATGATAGCAGTCAAAAAAGCGCATAGGTTTGTATCCAAACAAGAGAATGTAGAATTTTTCAAATTGCCGCCACCACATTTCAAAGGTATCTAGCTAAGGAGTGCAGCACTGAGGTTTGTGATGCAAGATGGCGAATGACAGCTGTCAGGAAAAAGCACGTGGATTTGTTTACCGATTCAAATCTCGCGCTAGTGAGGTTAAGTTGGTAGCACTAAGGTTTAGACCCGCCAAGATGGCAGCACTGCCGATGACAGGTGACGAATTTGCAGCTACTGCGATAAAGAGGGCAGCACGGTGCTCTGTAGTTTCAAGACGGCGGATGACAGCTGTCAAAAAGCACGTGGATTTGTTTACAAATTCAAATCTCGCGCTAGTGAGGTTAAGTTGGTAGCACTGAGGTTTAGGTCCGTCAAGATGGCTGCACTGAGGATTGCGATACGTTGTTGTCTGTCAAAAAGCACGTGGATGTCAAAAAACACGTGGATTTGTTTACCTATTCAAATCTCGCACTAGTTAAGTTGGTACTACTGAGGTTTAGGCCCGTCAAGATGGCAGCAGTGAGGTTAGCGATGCGTTGTTGTCTGTCAAAAAGCACGTGGTTGTCAAAAAATGCACGTGGCTTTGTTTACCAATTCAAATTTCGCGCTAGTTAGGTTAAGTTGGCAGCACTGGAAGACGCCTCTGGCTGTGGTGGAGGAGGCCCCTGGGAAGGCCCCTGGCTGTGGTGGTGGTGGAGGAGGCCTCTGGGAGCCGGTAGTGGTGGTGGCGGCCGAACCATCCAATTATACTACTGTCCTCAATTATCTTAAGTTTTGTACCTGATTTTCGGACTTCTAAGTCCCTGTTACTGTTAGATTGTCGATCTCATTATTAATCTGTCATATTTGCTTATTATTCATTCCGATTTTCTATATATCAATTTTGAATTAGAGAAAAGTAAATTTTTTTTTTATTTGTTGTGTTAAGTTTGCCCTTGTTAATTCCGTGTCCAGCCAATCAATCCAGATGATTCTTATCCCTCTGTGAACACGAAAACTCCGTAACAGTATATGTTCTCATTTTTAATTCACCTAAAAATCGTAGCTAATATCCCTAGGATATTTTCAACATTGAGTTGCTTGCATGAAGAACAAGAACTGTGAATTTTTAATCTTTCTTTGCTACTGATTTAACGCCGCAGTAACACATTAATCGTTTTGACGACGTGAGGATAGGAAGCGAACGTGTCCTTAATTAAGGCACAACACCAGCATTTGTCCCGTGTGAAAAACAATTGAAACAGTCTTGAGACTGCCAACGTTGGAATTCGAACGCACCATCTTCCGAATGCAAGCTGAGAGCTACGCGGAATTCGATCCACTTGATCGTGATATTTCGTTTGAAAACTCCCACTTACAATGACCGCGAATCGAACCGTAGGCACGTCCTCCAGTGACTGTGCTATTGGGTCAAGCTAATTACAGAAGACGCTGTAAGAGAAACACTTTAGGAAAGACGAGAGGCGTTGGCTTGGTAAGCCACAAGCATATGTCCCGGATATAGCGGGATGACCATTGCTCATAAATCAAAGTCAGGAGGTCCGTCTGGGGTGCTCTAGATGATAAATGTGCGTCCGTCCACTCTCCGTGGCAACATAATGCCACGTCTTCAATCTCAGACTGCAGCCTGTCACAGGACTGGCTTGTAAGACCAACTAAACAATGCAATGGATCCCTTAACAAACAGCCCACTACAGCGTTTCTGCATGCTAGAATGTTCTTGTCACTCTAAGTTAATAACTATGCGTAACTAGACTTGAAATTAATAGTAAATAGAACAGCTCTGAGAAATTGACCAGAGTCCCTCAACTACAAACCTGACTAGAAGGTCAATAATGACGATAATGATCACCTAAGGGTAAAACTACACGATATTCCATGTGTGTCATTAACAGTGGATCATATGTTTATGATATCCACAGGATACTTCCTCATTTTTCTAGCATTAATTCAAATTTATTGGGGCACCACGTGGTATATAAATTTGGCCCGGTCTTACGGACGGACGCTCTTCCTGACTCCGACCCCTTCGTTGCGTGTTTCAGGTGTAGTGGTGGCGGTGAGTATTGTTTTAAGAGAAAGTACAACTGGGCTACGAGATCAGAAAAGCAAGGGATACAACACATTGAAAAATTAAGGTATCGGCCAAATAAAGTCAAGGGTCACTAAGAGCGTGAAAATGGAAGACTTCCTAGGCCTCGAATGCTCTAATACCGTCTGGGTCGGAAACGAACAAGAGTTGACCAAGGGAGGTCGGATAGGATAGATGGAAGTGAGAAATCTGGAACAAGTAAGTAGAAGCAATGCTAGGACTCAGGTGGTCACCCGTTGTCACTAACCAACGCCGCCAACATAAAAGCCCTAATACTCCTTTTACTCCCCATTACGTCAGGCAGGGGATGCGTTGGGTATATACTACGTCCGCGTCCCCCACCCACAAGGGGTTTTCGTTAATTTAAAGAAACAGCGAAGTGCAAGTCAGTCTTGAGTCAGTCGTGACTAGCCCTCGAGCGAGCGCCAGACAGTCGCTATCCAGTGACGAGTAGAGAGTCAGACGGTCCAGCGCAGCAGGTAGATGATGATGATGATGCTTGTTGTTTAAAGGGGCCTAACATCGAGGTCATCGGCCCCTAATGGTACGAAATGAAATGACTACAAAAAGTTCAAAAAATCCACTGACCAAAATAAATAATAATGTCATGAAAAATGAATGGATGGACAAGAACACACACACAGAAAACAAGAAACAAACAAACAAAAGAACAGTGGATCCGACTCAAAAACGGTCATAAATAAAAGTATTACTGACCAAGGGACCACTTATAAAACACAGTCCTGAATCCATTATGCTTGATTTCTAAAGGGGTCCAAAAACCAGGTGTAAGGCCCCTCAGTATGGTACATGTCGCGGGTAAAGTTGAACCATGATATTTCTCAAGCTGCGGTACTAATCAAAGGTAGCGAAAACTCACGGTGTTAAAGACATTAAGGTACAACTCACAAGTATTGTACGTCGTAGAGGTAACGCAGACCTATGGTGTTTCTCACACAATGGCGCCACTCATAGCCAACGCAAACCGATGAGGTTCCTCACTTAGGTGTATTAGTCATGGGGGCCGGTATTCCCGTGGGGTTCCTCACATAGTGGGTACTAATCGCTAGCAACGCAGACCTACGGTGTCGCTCACATAGTGGTACAACTCACAGGCAACGCCCAGACCCGTGGTGTTGCTCACAGGGTACGACTCACGAGTACTGGAAACCAACACTGAACCCCGCTTGAGTGCTACGAATCACAAAACTATTGAGTACCTAACAGAGTGGTACTACTCCCAAGGAAAAGCGACCCATGGTGCTCTCCGCGTGGTGGTACTAATCACAAGTAGTGCCATGGTTCCAAGAAAATCACTCCTAGGTCGCCCCTTTTAGTCGCCTCTTACGACAGGCAGGGGATAGCATGGGTGAATTCTTCGTCTGCCTCCCCCACCCACAGGGGGTGTGTGTTTGGTCCGCGAGAGGTATTTTATTTCCCTCAAGTCCGCCGGCAACCCGGTTAGGACCCCCCTATCCGCCACCTGGGACGCGCCACGTGGGAGTATCACCTCTCCTCCAGCTACGCCTGCGTAGCAGGTTCGTGGAAGTGAAGTGAAGTGAAGTGATGCTTGTTGTTTAAAGGGGCCTAACATCGAAGTCATCGGCCCCTGATGGTACGAAATGAAATGAGAACAAAAAGTTCAAAATCATCCACTGACTAAAATTTAAAAAATGTCATGAAGAATGAATGGATGGACATGAACCAAAAAAAAAACAAAGAAAACGAAAAGAGCTGTGGATCCGACTCAAAAAAGATAATAAATAAAAGTATTACTGACCAAGGGGCCACTTATAAAGCACAAACCTGAATCGAGGATGTCTGATGTCTAAAGGGGTCCAAAATCCAGGTGAACGGCCCCTCAGAATGGTACATGTTGCGAGTAAAGTAGAACCATGGTATTTGTCATGTTGGGGTACTAATCAAAAGTAGCAAAGACTCACGGTGTTCCACACATGATGGTACTACTCACAAGTATTGCACTTCGTACAGATAACGCAGGCCTATGGTGTTTCTCACACAATGGCGCCACTCATAGCCAACGCAAACCGATGAGGTTTCTCACCTAGGTGTACTAACCACAGGGACTCGTACTATCCCGTGGTGTTCCTCACATAGTGGGAACTAATCACAGGCAACGCAGACCCAGGGTGTCACTCATATAGTGGTACAACTCACAGACAACGCCCAGACCCGCGGTGTTGCTCACATGGGTACGACGCACGGGTACTGGAAACCCCCAGGCCAGCCCCTTTACTGCTACTAATCAGAAACCTATTTCGTACCTAATATAGTGGTACTACTCGCAAGTACAGGCAACCCATGGTGTTCCCCGCGTGATGGTAGGAATCAAAAGTAGTTCCATGGTTCTAATTCATTCATCCCTTGATCGCCTCTTTTTGTCGCCTCTCACGACAGGCAGGGGATACCGTGGGTGTATTGTCTACGTTCCCCACCCACACGGGGTAAAGAGAGAGAGAAAAGAAGAAGAAAGAAGGGATCCGTCACTTCGAAAGATGAAGGAACGGACGAAGAAAGGCAAGGGCCACGAAGGACGTGAAAATGAAAGACTCCCTAGGCCTCGAATTCTCTAATACCGTCGGGGTCCGAAAAGAACAAGAGTTGACCAAGGGAGGTCGGACAGGACAGACGACAGTGAGGAGACTGGCACATGTACGTGGAAGCAATGCCAGGACTCAGCTAAGGGCCCCGTGGTCGCAACCCACACTCCTAAGTTGAGAACCCCTGGGGCCCTTTTAGTCGCCTCTTACGACAGGCAGGGGGTGCCGTGTGTGTATGCTTCGTCTACGTCCCTCACCCACAGGTATTTGTGTGTTTGGTGCGGAAGAGCTAACTTATTTGACTAGTGTCCGCCGACAAATCGGTTAGGACCCCCTCCTATCAGTTACCTGTGTCATGAGACGTGAGAGTATCACATCTCTCCCTTCTACCGGCAGCGTAGTAAGTTAATGGTGGATGAGAAGTATATGAGGCTGATCAGTAGTCATTTCCCATAAACGTCTTACTGCGGCGCAGGATCGAGGTGATTTCGATAAGTTTATAGCCAACCTCCATTAAAGGGATAATTCATTAATGGAAAAAGCATCAAACGATACACAACTAACACAAATCATACATACCGGTAGTCACTTGTCCATAGTCCCCCCGCACTACACTGCAGCTGGCGTACTTGACCGAAGCACACAGTGTTACATTTTCTCTCGTATCCCACAAATTTAGAGGTGGCAAAGTGTTTTTTACCGATCTAATTGCCATTCAGAGTAGGGTTGCCATACGTCCCGGAAAACCGGGATTGTTCCGTATTAGAGTGGTATAAATAATGTCCCGTCCGGCTGAATAAAAGTCCCGGTTTTTTAAAAAGTAATCTCTTTACTCCTAAAGGAAATACAATTTAAACGTCCGCCCAATCTCTTAAAACTTCAAGTAAATTGAATGGTCGAGACTCAAGAAGTATACATTAAATTTTACCTTATCGATCTTAAACATGAAGTAGATGAAGTAAACTATCGAATTATCGCTTCTTTCTACATACTTCTGGTGTTACAGATTGTTTTCAATTAGAATACTGGAAAGAATCTTGTTCTAATAGTGCAAGAGTATAATTACTTTTCTGTATATACTGTTAGAGTTGCATCACTCATGGAGTTTTGTGAATTTCTTAATGTTACATGTCAAGACCTCCAAAGACATATAAATACAAGATGGTTAAGTTTATTTCCGGCAATTGAAAGATTTTTACGTATGTTTCAGCCATTGAAATCTTATTTCATGTCACAAGACAAATGTCCAGTTCTCCTGAAGTCTTTTTTTCTCAAATGAAGTTGGTGAGGCTTATTTCTGGTTTCTCATGGCACAGATGAATCTGTTTCAGAAGTCCATTTCCAGGATTGAAACGAAAGAGATTTCAATAAATGAGGTTAGGATGGTACTAGAGGAAGTAATTGACACTTTAATAGAAAGACAGAATGCAGGTTTTGTTAGTTCAAAAGTGAAGGATTTCCCGCCTGACCTACCAAAAGCACAATGTCAGACGTTACAAGATGAATGTATGTCATTTTATGAAACAACTATGGAATATCTGTTGAAATGGAGTGAGTCTCTCTCACAATTGCAACATTTTTATTGGTTGCTTCTACAGATGACATGATGATGATGATGATGCTTGTTGTTTTAAGGGGCCTAACATCGAAGGTCATCGGCCCCTAATGGAACGAAATGAAGGACATGACATATGAAGTTAAAATTTTAAAAAGTATCCACTGACTACAGTTAAAAAAGAATGGTAATGAAGAAAAATGAGGGTGAGATTAAAACAGTCAGTGGATCTAATACGCAATGCCTTATGTTCTATTAAAATAAGAGAAAGTACAGGAAATCGAAGGAATAAGGCATCGCCCAGTAATACAGATATTAACACATAATGTACGTTAGACGTTACAATAACACATTAAAATGCGCAACACAAACTAAAATGGAGTCAATGAGATAAAAGCGCAACTGACATAAACAACACTAGGACAAAGGACATCATCACACACGATAAAACAGACCGCTATCCCTCATAAAGCGGATGACGAGGTCTGCTGACTGCTCGTCATCGCGCAAGATAAGGGAGATAGTACTCGGAAGGTTAATACTACGGCGCAGATCGACCAGGTCCACGCACTCCGTAAGGATGTGTACCACGGTAAGATGGTCGCCGCAGGTACACACCGGAGGGAGTTCTCCTTTCAGTAGATGGGAGTGCGTCAAGATACCGTGGCCGATCCGAAGGCGACATAATACCACGGCTTCCCTCCGCGAAGCCCGAAGGGAAGTCCTCCATACCTTCCTTGTTCCTTTTATCGCTCGCAGCTTATTGGGAAGTGGGATGGCCTGCCACTCCATCTCCCAATGAGACATAACCAGATGTCTCAGCTGAGAGCGAATATCACTTGCTGGAACCTTGAAAGGCAACGGGGGCAGTGTAACTGCCTCCTTGGCAGCCTGATCTACTAACTCGTTTCCCTCTATGCCCATGTGGCTGGGGAGCCACACGAACGTAATTCTGGTGCCGGCATCCGAACACCCGGCCAGCAGGTCCCGGATCCGCTGCACCAGAGGGTGCCGAGGGAAACAGGTATCAATAGACTGAAGAAAACTCAAGGAGTCAGTACACACGAGAAAGTGTCGGCGTACATTGTCTAGTGTGTACCGCAGAGCCTCACAGATAGCATAGAGCTCTGCCGTGTACACACTACAGGTGTCCGGGAGAGCAAAAAGAAACCGATCATTGTCGACAACGAACGCACAGCCCACCTTCGTATCTGTCCTTGAACCATCCGTGTAAACGACGACCGAACCTGGATAGCGGCCAAGAACGGACAGGTAGATCCTCCGATAAATCGAAGGGTCCGTGTCTCCTTTCGGGCCAGTGTGCAAATCCAGGATGATTTCAGGTCGTCGTACAACCGACGGAGGTACCCCACTTGGTTGTCTGACAAGGCAAGGAATCGAAGGTACGTCAAACAATTCATAACAGCTATCCAAGCGTATCACAACCGGCCAAGTCGCAAGAGGATGAGCAACGTACAACAAACGGTTGCCATTGTTGAATACGCAGGGCTAGCTCGGATGAAGTGGCATCTGTCGCAAATTTGCAGCATACGTAAGTAGTAGTTGCTGGCGCCTCAGGTGTAAAGGCGGCACACCAGACTCAGCGAGCAGGCTAGCGATGGGGCTAGTACGAAAAGCTCCCGTCGCCAACCTAACCCCGCTGTGGTGGATACTGTTCAGCTTCGCAAGAACGCTTGGCCTTGCGGAGCCATATGCTGCACTGCCGTAGTCTAACCGAGATATAATGTGTGCCCGATAGAATCGCAGGAGCACCACGCAGTCAGCTCCCCAATTAGTGCTGCTAAGAAACTTCAAGAGGTTAAGCCTCTTGGTGCATTGCACTTTTAGCTCCCGAACGTGTGGCTCCCACGATAATTTACTGTCAAAAAGGAGCCCAAGAAATCGGTAGGTGTCAACAACTGGAAGAACGACATTACCTAGATAAAGCTCAGGATGAGGGTGAAGTGTACGTTGACGACAAAAGTGGACAACGGAGGTCTTTGCGGCAGAAAACCGAAAGCCATGTTCTAAGGTCCACTTCTCAACCCTCCTAATAGCTTGCTGTAACTGTCGCTCTGCGACTGCCATACTGCACGAGCTATAGTGCAGAGCAAAATCATCCACATATAGGGACGGTATTACGGCTGGACCAGCAGCAGCGACAATACCGTTTATGGCAATCGCGAACAGAGTGACACTAAGAACCGATCCCTGTGGGACTCCATTTTCTTGAACGTGGTATTGCGAATATGTCCTACCTACTCGGACACGGAATAGACGGAGGGACAAAAAATTCGCAATAAATACCGGCAAGTTACCTCGGAATCTCCATTGATGCAGGACTGAAAGAATGCCATATCGCCAGGTGGTGTCGTAGGCCTTCTCCAAGTCAAAGAAGACAGCTACCAAGTGCTGTTTTCGGAGAAACGCATCCTGGATAGAGCTCTCCAGGCGTACCAAGTGGTCTGTGGTGGATCGAGCGGCTCGAAATCCACATTGGTACTCGGACAAAAGTCCTTGTTTCTCCAGACACCACACGAGTCTGCGATTTACCATCCTCTCAAATAGCTTACACAGGCAATTTGTAAGACAAATCGGTCTGTAACTTCCTGCGTACTTAGGATCTTTGTCAGGCTTGAGGACAGGGATGACTATGCCCTCTCGCCACTGAGACGGAAAATCACCCTCTGTCCAGATTCGGTTGAACACACGATGGAGATATAGTAAACTATCATCACTAAGGTGTTTCAACATCTGGTTATGGATCTTGTCCGGTCCAGGAGACGTGTCCTTGCAAAGCGCTAAGGCGCTGCGGAGTTCCCACTCCGTAAAGGGCACGTTGTAGTCCTCTGAAGCTTGGGTGGCAAAACTCAGGTGATGACGTTCTGCCTCCCGCTTCAGAGGGAGGAAATCAGGATTATAATTCCCGGAGCCAGAGACATCCGCGAAATGACTAGCGAGATGGTTAGCAATCGCGAGGGGATCAGTGGCGACACTGCCTGCAATGGAAATTCCCGGTACGTCAGATGATCCTTGAATACCCGAAATTCGTCGAAGTTTCGTCCACACTTGAGATGATGGAGTATGTGACGTCATGGACGACACATATCTCTCCCATGAAGCCTTCTTACTTTGTCGAATAAGAACTCGCGCCTTAGCGCGGAATTTCTTAAATGTTACCAAGTTGGCCACAGTAGGCTGTCTACGGTAACGCTTATGAGCGCGACGGCGTTCTTTGATGGCTGCTGCTATTTCATCGTTCCACCAAGGAACGAGTTTTCGGCGAGGAGTCCCCGAGAAAAACGGAATGGACACCTCAGCAGCAGCAAGAATAACTTGGGTGATGTAAGTTATTTCCT
This sequence comes from Anabrus simplex, assembly GCF_040414725.1. Taxonomy (NCBI): domain Eukaryota; kingdom Metazoa; phylum Arthropoda; class Insecta; order Orthoptera; family Tettigoniidae; genus Anabrus; species Anabrus simplex. The sequence continues at coordinate 139,078,139 of NC_090268.1, forward strand.
CGCCGACGGTCCGCCTGACATCTTCGCTAAAGACAGCTAGTGATGTGTACTTTGGCCAATCAGCATGTTTAAGAATCCATCGAGGGGGAGCCTCGACGATGATGATGATGCTTGTTGTTTTAAGGGGCCTAACATCGAAGGTCATCGGCCCCTAATGGTACGAAATGAAAGAACAAAAATTGTAAAGGCATCCACTGACCAAAATAAAAATAAAATATGGCATGAAGAATGAATGGATGGACAGAAACCCAACAAAACACAAAACAAACAAACAAAAACAAAAACCAGTGGATCGGATTCAATAAAGAACGAAAATAACATTATTACCGACCAAGGAACCACTTATAAAGCACAATGATGCTTGGTGTCTAAAGGGGGTGCAAAATCCACGTCTAAGGCCCCACAGAATGGTACATGTCGCGAGTAAAATAGAACCATGTTATGTGTCATGTTGGGGTATTAATCAGAAGTAGCGAAGACTCACGGTGTTCCACAAAAGATGGTACTACTCAAAAGTACTGTACTTCGTACAGGTAACGCAGACCTATGGTGTTTCGCACACAATGGCGCCACCTACAGCCAACGCAAACCGATGAGTTTCCTCACCTAGGGTACTAGTCACGGGTGCCGGTCCCAAGGGCCCCGTGGTGTTCCGCACATAGTGAGTACTAATCACAGGCAACGCAGACCCACGGTGCTGCTCATATAGTGGTACAACTCACAGGCTACGCCCAGACCCGCGGTGTTGCCCACATGGGTACAACGCACGGGTACTGGAATCCACCAGGCCAGGCTTTTTACTGCAACGAATCACAAACATATTTCGTACCATGTTAGTGATACTACTCGCAAGTACATGTAACCCATGGTGTTCCCCGCATGATGGTACGAATCAAGAGTAGTTTCATGGTCCTAATTCATTCATCCCTTGGTCGCCCCTTTTAGTCGCCTCGCACGACAGGCAGGGGATACCGTGGGTGTATTATTCGTCAGCCTCCCCCACCCACAGGGGGTGTGTGTTTGGTCCGCGAGAGGTATTTTATTTCCCTCAAGTCCGCCGGCAAGCCGGTTAGGACCCCCTATCCGCCACCTGGGACGCGCCACGTGGGAGTATCACCTCTCCCCCTGCTACGCCTGCGTAGCAGGTGAGCCTCGACGGGTTTATGATTCAACAATGTAAGAACGATGGGAAAATGGTCACTGTCACAGAGATCATCGTGTGCATTCCACCGAAACAGTGGAACCAACGCTCGGCTGCATAGACTAACGTTTATGCGAGAATATGTGCCGTAACGTACACTAAAGTGAGTTGGTTCCCCTGTGTTCAAAATACATAAATCCAGATCTGATAGGAGTGTTTCCAGCTCTCTTCCTCGGGGGCAAGGCGTCTCAGAGCCCCATATGGGGTGATGGGCGTTAAAATCGCCCAATAAGAGGAAGGGTGGTGGAAGCTGATCTATAAGATCAGCGACATCAGTGATGTTCAGATGCTGGCCTGGTGGAAGATAAACATTACACACTGTGGCTATGATAGGCAGCGAGACGCGAACAGCTACAGCCTCAAGAGGTGTTCTTAAAGGAACCCCTTCGTTGTAGCTATCAGAACGTACAAAAATGCCAACGCCTCCGGAAGCCCGGTGACCATAGTATCGTTCTGTCGAGTATAGTTTGAAATTCCTCAAGACCGTGTGATGACCAGGTCGGAAATTGGTCTCCTGAATACAGACTATACTCGCTGCGTACTCACTAATAAGCTGACGTAACTCAGCAAGATGCCTGTCATAACCGTTACAATTCCACTGTAACAGTGCCATAGTGTGGACTATAAAAGGAGTGTTAGGTTATGAGCAACAAAATGCTCGTAAGCCTAAACACTATCTAGTTCTACATCCGTAGATGTAGAGGACAGCGCGACATCCATCCCGTCATCAAAAGATGGCAGGGGTGCCGCCCAGAACTTCGACGCTTTTCGGGCGCGATGGGGTCCCCTACGAGGAGAGCGCGCAGGTTTGGGAGCAGGAGTGCCTCCCGGCGCAGACTCATATCCCCCAGATGGAGGGCATGATTTCTCCTTCGCAGGGGAAATCCGAGAGCGCTCAGGACGGGCGCTCTTCTTCCCATTTTTCTTTTCAAGTTTAGACGGGCTGGGAGATGGTTTCCCAGCCCTGGTCAACGAAGCCGCCTCCGCCGGCTGGGGCACGACTTTCGTCGACCTCCTAGGGGGAGGAGACTTAGTCTTCCCCCCTTGCTGTGCCGGCTGGCAGTTCCCAGCCGGCACAGACTTCTGGTTGGTCGAAGGTGGGGTGGTCACCCCCTTCGAGCTTTGACTATTTGCGACGTTGCTGGGAGCAGCAACAGTCGCCTTGGGCGCAGCGGTCTGGACAGGTGTCTTGGTCGTAAATGACGAACCTGGAAGACTCTGAGCTATCAAGCTATAGTCGAGTGTACGGGCAGGTGTATTCATAGAATGAAACTTACGGCGCGCTTCCTGGTAGGAAAGACCATCCAGGGTCTTGATCTCCTGGATCTTCTTCTCACACTGGTATGTCGGACAATTCCGATCCCGAGGAGAATGAAAACCGGAGCAGTTAGTGCACTTGTATGGAGTTGTGCACTCCTCCGCGCCGTGAGCTACTCGTCCACATGTACCACATACAGCCTGATTCGAACAGCGAGATACCATATGTCCGAATCGCTGGCATTGATAGCATCGCATAGGAGGCGGGATGTACGGCCTCACATCGCAACGATAAGTTGTTACCTTGACTTTCTCTGGTAACACTGACACCTTGAAAGAGACAATGAAGGCACCAGTGGCAACGTCTTCACCGTTGACCTTGCGCGTAATGCGCCGGACGTGTGTCACGCCACGGTTCTTCATGTCTTCCATCAACTCGTCGTCAGTGTTCAAAATAAGGTCGCGGTGAAAGATGACTCCGCGAACCAGGTTCAAGGACTTATGCTCCTCCACTTTGACGGGGATTTCGCCAAAGTGCTCGCACTTAAGCAACTGATCAGCTTGCAGTGCTGTACGAGTCTTTAGAAGCAAACTACCGTTGCGCATTTTCTTAAGTTCCTCCAGTTCGCCATAGACGCCTTCGATGTGTCTACTAAACAGGATCGACTTCACCAGCTTAAAATCCTGCCCATCGGTTCTGGTAGCGACCAGAAACCTAGGGAAGCTGGATCCCATTCCTTCACGCTGCGCATGTTCCCAGGGAGTTGAACCTCTCAGGGAAGCAAAAGTTAAAGACTTATTTGGGCGACCACCTTGTGAGAGCCGACTTCGTTTGGAAGCCACGCCCGATAGCATCCTCCCCGAATGCCACCCACTCCGATCAGGGGTCTCTGTAGCCGAACCAAGCAGCCAAGGCAATACCCACCTGGTCGTAGCAGGTATTGCCCGGGGTCCGATGTTGAACGATGCCTAATACGGGATGACTGAGGCAATGAGCACTAAGACTCCCTTCCTCCAGTCACCCGCAATAGCATGTACCCCATAGCGTGTACAGAGCACTAATAGGAAAAATAAATAAAAATAATTAATAATAATATGTCCTTCTGGCATTCGGCTGTGCGGGGACCTGCGTTGTCAGCCGGATACCACTGCCCGGGTACATGACACTCCCACCCGCCGCGTCCTGGGTGGTTGCTGGCACGGGCTTTCGAGCGTAGTCGCACACATAGGAGCTCCATCGCCGGGCAGCACGCACATCAAATTTTGAATGGTCTACATCTGACCCTCAGAAAAATAATAAAAAATAAAGAGGGGACCATGGCCACATGACCCTTTAAGTCGCCTTCTACGACAGGCAGGGATTACCTATGGATGTATTCAGCCTCTCCCACCCACAGGAGGTCCATCACATTATACCAACAGCAATCCATGTCCGCGCCAAGGTCGCCCCTTTTTGTCGCCTCTTACGACAGGCAGGGGATACCGCGGGTGTATTCTGCATGTGTGTCCTCCACCCGCAGGGGGTAGTGTGTTTGGTCCGCGAGAGGTATTTTATTTCCCTCAAGTCCGCCGGCAAGCCGGTTAGGACCCCCCTATCCGCCACCTGGGACGCGCCACGTGGGAGTATCACCTCTCCCCCTGCTACGCCATCGTAGTAGGTTCGTGGAGTCAAATGAAGAATCCAGTGGTTTCTTAGCTAGCAAGAAGTGGGTACTGTTCTTTAAAAGCTGTATGTCGGAAGAGCAATGCACCGAATTGCTGAAAATAATCCAGTTTTACTTCTCTCTTCCTGCACACAAGAGTGTTCTCACTAATGAATGTTCACTAGACTGAAGAAAGAAATAGGTTACATTTGTTATCAATTAGGACCATTCTTGAAATACAATATAATATGGCAAATGTAAGTTGTTCTGAATTCTATACATTAATCACCAGTGTCAAAATGTTGAAATACCCTGACTCTGTACAGTCATCACAAAAGTACAACTGCCATAATAAAACATAACTTGTCATATATTTTAAAGTGTTTCACATTAAAAGTATGCCAAATACTAGCCTACATTTCAACCTATTTGCTAATATGTATTTGTCCCGGTTTTGTGGGAGACAATTCTGGCAACCCTAATTCAGAGGTACGCTCGGGGAAAATAATCGACTCGTTTGAACTGCTCAAAGGCTAAAGCTTTGTTTTTACAACCAGCCAGGTTCATTGTCCGATCAATCATGGAGAGGGTTGGGGGCAATTTATTGTTACTAGGAAGAGGAAATATCATGCAACATATGTCGCATCTTTGTTGCATTTCAAGGCGCATCTACATGAATGTTGTAGATTTTACTTTTCTTGAAAAAGGAAGATTCCTTACCTCCACTGACGTCGTAGTTTGAATTTTGTGTGAATGTGAGTTTTTAATGTGCATATATCCAGTAAAATGTTTTTGTGCTCCATCCCGTAGCTCAAATGCAATGAAGTATAGTAAAACAAACAGAGGAGTAGAGGATGCCCCGTATAACACATCAGATATTTAAAAATAGTTACCGCATCTACATTTTGTAAAACAAACATAGGAGAAGATGAATGCATGTGTTACACATCAGATTTTTAAAAATACAGTTACTCTGCACTCACCAAAAATGTTAAGCGTATATCAGGTTCTGATGTGTTTATTTTATTTTAATTAAAAGCATACAACAGAGAAGAAATCTCCAATTTCAGCATACTTTGCAAATTGAAAATATAGCAGTTCATATACAAAAGATCGTAAAGAATAGTATTACTGACCAAGGGACCACTTATAAAGCACAATGATGATTGATGTCTAAAGAGAGTAAAATCCATGTCTAAGGCCCCTCAGAATGGTACATGTCGCGAGTAAAGTAGAACCATGGTATTTATCATTTTGGGGTACTAATCAAAAGTAGCGAAGACTCACGGTGTTCCACACAAGATGGTACTACTCACAAGTATTGTACTTCGTACTGGTAACGCAGATCCATGGTGTTTCTCACACAATCGCGCCACTCAGAGCCAACGCAAACCGATGAGTTTCCTCACCTAGGTGTACTAGTCACGGGAGCCGGTCCCAAGGGTCCCGTGATCTTCCTCACACAGTGGGTACTAACCACAGGCAACGCAGACCCACGGTGTAGCTCATATAGTGGTACAACTCACAGGCAACGCCAGACCCGCGGTTTTGCTCACATGGGTACGATGCACGAGTACTGGAAATCCCCAGGTCAGGCTATTGGCTGCTACTAATCAAAAACCTATGTCGTACCTAATATACTATAGTGGTACTACTCGCAAGTACAGGCAACCTATGGTGTTCCCCGCGTGATGGTACGAATCAAAAGTAGTTTTGTGACGCACCCACTTGGCCCACAGATGAATGACAAAATTATAACGTGGCGGGTCACTTTAATATTAAAATAAATAAATGTCATTGTTTCTCCATAAACAGTATCCCAAGGGCGCCAGTCTTCAAGCTTATGGCTTGAAAACAAAAGTTGATAATTAATAATAATAATAATGCGTAATGAGACTCAAAAAACTCCCAGGGGTGAGGTGAACGGAACACAAATCATTAAGTACACTAACTTGGAATTTAAGGATCATTAATAATCATTTCATAAAATACAAATTAGAACAGCTATTTATTAAGATGAAAAACGTGACGTAACGGCGTTTTAACGACATCTGAACTTACGGAAGCAAAAGAAAAATTGAATGAAATTAATTTTAAAAATGAACTGTTGTGCGAAGACTTGCAGTAACTTATGCCATAAGCTCACCATATGTAGACTATGTTGTCTTGAAGCTGATGATATGCGGATCTCGTACCGGCTGCCTTCTCTGTTCTTGGATTCCAGTCCTACTTCTACATTTCCTGTCCTTAACACTTCCTACTTACTGCTTACATAAAGTCGTAATGAGTCCTAATTTTAAGTGCAAAACCACCATGGGTTATGTTCATGGAGAGAATACATTCGTATTCTTCCGTATTACGGAACAGTAGCGTAGCTAAATTCATAATAAGAGCTCTCCTGCCCTATACTAGTCAAAGCCGGTCTCCCGTTGACTACCTCTCGTCATTGAGATAACAAGTCCCAATGAGAGTGACTTTTGAGTAGAATATACTCAGATGCGAAGTGAACTAAGTTAAAATCTTCTCCGATGTGTAGACGTAGAATCGTAGTAAGAGTATGGATAAGAATATAAATGAGAATCTGAATGTCTTCTCCAGCCCTTGTCGGTGGTATTTATCGGTTCAAAAGTCTCCTTCCATCAGCCATATCACATGGTCCAGTAAGATTCGAGGTCTCATCCCTTCTCCGATGTATAGCTGTGCATCCATCACGTTGCTTCATTACGTTCATTCACATAGGCTGAACTTTCCCGCTGAAATAAAGCGTCCCGAATCTGAGTTTGAAAAGTGGGTGTAATAATGTATCAACTGTCTCTTCATGAGGTGGAGAGGGTAATATCTCTCGTAACCTCGATGACGTACTTTTCCTGGAACTGGGCTGAAATTAGCCTGCTGGCTCTGGTCACCTCACAACGGCTATTGGAAAATTTACTGCAAGTTATAAATATGCGTGAAGTTGAAATACTTTACCCAATAATTTGTTCGTTCAGAATACGTTATAGCCGCGATACAAAGAAATGAAATGATGATTGAAATGGATGATAAAAACCCTATATATATATATATATATATATATATATATATATATATATATATATATATATATATATATATATATATATTAATTTAAAAATGACCTATCAGTGATTAAATATATACATCTTATCAATAAAATATATAGTTCAATAATTAAAAATATACAGACCGGGCGAGTTGGCCGTGCGCGTAGAGGCGCGCGGCTGTGAGCCTGCATCCGGGAGATAGTAGGTTCGAATCCCACTATCGGCAGCCCTGAAGATGGTTTTCCGTGGTTTCCCATTTTCACACCAGGCAAATGCTGGGGCTGTACCTTAATTAAGGCCACGGCCGCTTCCTTCCACCTCCTAGGCCTTTCCCACCCCATCGTCGCCATAAGACCTATCTGTGTCGGTGCGACGTAAAGCCCCTAGCCAAAAAAAATACAGTGATGTCCCAAACATCAAAGTTTTATGGTTCTAATTTAATCATAGCTTGATCGCCCCATTTAGTCGCCTCTCACGACAGGCAGGGGATACCGTGGGTGTATTATTCGTCTGCGTCCACCACCCAGATGGGGTAAAGAGAGAGATAGAAAAGAAGAAAGAAGGGATCCGTCACTTCGAAAAATGAAGTAACGGACGAAGAAAGGCAAGGGCCATGAAGGGCGTGAAAATGAAAGACTCCCTAGGCCTCGAATGCTCTAATAGCGTCGGGGTCGGAAAAGAAAGGGAGTTGACAAAGGGAGGTCGGACAGGATACACGAAAGTGAGGAGCCTGGCACAAGTAAGTGGAAGCAATGCCAAGATTCAGCTAAGGGCCCCGTGCTCGCCAATCCACACTCCCAAGTAGAGATCCCCTTCGGCCCCTTTTAGTCGCCTCTTACGACAGGCAGGGGGGCACCGCGGGTGTATTCTACATGTGCGTCCCCCCGCCCACAGGGGGTAGTGTGTTTGGTCCGCGAGAGGTATTTTATTTCCCTCAAGTCCGCCGGCAAGCCGATTAGGACCCCACTATCCGCCACCTGGGACGTGCAAGCGTAGTAGGTTCGTGGGGCTTGTTGTTTAAGGGGAACTAACATCTAGGTCATCAGATCAATAATGACATTGCGTTTATGCTAGTGAGAAATGAAGATCACGATGGCAAGGATGGTAACAAAATCGTTTAATAATCCGTACTAACATAATTACTACGTAATCCATCGAATTTGAAATAATCTTTAATGCCAGAATCATGAGCCTGAGTTCATGGAGAAAAATTTACTTGTTGCAGTTAAAATATTCACGGCCATTCTTTTGAAGAAGATTGTACCGGTTGGTACACCTATACGCCGCACATTTGAATTTTCCGCCTTAAAGTACTCCTCTACAGCTGAAACTCTGAACTTTAAAACTGAATTAATGCACCGTTTATCTGAAGATGTCACTGTGTTAATTTCGAATTGTTTTTGTTTACTAATCATCAAGAAGTGTGGACATTCTCTCAAAGATGTATCTACCAAAAACTATGATCATGCACCCTGGTGCGAAGTGAAGGAACTTTTCTTGAAGATATTTTCTATTCATAATTTGTTGTCTTTACTAAATTTCGTTCTTTCGTTGGTGGGTTGGCAATATTAATCCTTTCTTTCCGCCTGTTTTGAATTTACCCAATCAGTAATTTCTGTAATTAATTTCCCCCCAATCACAGGTTTCTTCTTCATTTTTGAATTGTAACATTTGCCGACCAATAAACGCATGTAGGTGTGTCTTAATTATTTATGAAAGGTCTCGAATCTTCCACGAGGGTATAAAAGCTGCTGATTTTCTGGTCTCTCGGCCACTCGTACAACATCTAGCTTAGTGTACGGAAGAATAGCAGGGGCGGGAAGGCCTCTTTCATCAGTCAGCAGCCCTTTAAAAAGGTAATGGCCGTTTAACATCTTTAATTTCTGGCTAGCTCAACAGCTTAATCCTCGGGGAAGGTCCGAAACCGTTTTGTTGTAACCTATAACATTTCGATGTAAAATGTTCATGTTAATTTAACTATAAATCGGGGATAGAGAGTGCTTTACCCTCTCGAGCTCCGCTTCATTTTGATTTGAGGTGACTACGCTTTCATAACCGCTTTTCTTCTCCTTCCTAGTGTATTAAAATTTTCTTATACGAGTCACCTCCCTAGTGTGGGAATAGCCCCTGTTGAATCGGCCTAGCGCCACTTAGGTTTTAACAAGATTTCATGTAGGAGTGCAAGTACTCGCCTCCATTCAGCTTTGTATCTTGGGCCATTAACTTAACCCGTTTTTGTTTTCCTTCCTGCGAAGGCCCAGTGGATTGGGTACGAGATACCCCTGTTCCATTATAAGTTGTGCCTTGATGGCAGTTAAGTGTTATATTCTGTTATTGCCTTTAATAGGCTTGGAAGATTGAGAGCGGGTCAGCTCTTTCTGGTATTTTGAAAGGTGCCTCTAGGAGGCTTGACATTACAAGGTGGGAGCAAGTGCTCCATGTAATTAGGGGTTTTCTGCCCTTTGATAATTTGTGGTTGTGAGCTGAGAGCTCAAGGATTGTAAAAGGTGGGGCTTGAAGCCCAGATCATTAATTTGTCTCTAAATCCTTGCTTTTCTGGTCTTGTACCTGATTATTGGATAGCTGTTGACTTGTTGTACTCGTTAAGTTTTCAAATTCTATGTAAAAATTTGTTAAATTTTGTTGTCTATTTAAAATATAACCTTCATTTAAATTTTAATTCATCTTTCGGACATGTAGTTAGACCCATTCCATCCCGCACCTTCTTTCACATCTACTGTTCCACAGATACCTCGGAACAAGTGGTAGCAGAGCATGGTTGAATGGGTCTCAATTTTGCCCCTTTTGACGACTAAATATTGCTTTTGTTTTGAACTCTAACAATTTTCTCAGTCGCTGGTATTATTCGATTTTTCTAAATTTGTAAGGTGTCTGTCATCATGTCCGGCCCTCGCGATGTCCTCCATCCCGGCTATTTGCGCAAGGAGGAATTAATTTATGAATTAACTATTATAAATGTTCAATCTGGAGGCACGGTTGCGGCCGATACCACTAAACTTAAAGATTCTCTGGATTTGCCGATTAGTATCCCCATCTTGGGGGAGAAAGATATTGACGAAGCTCTCACCACGATCACTGATAATAATACTGAGCTAGCATCAGTAGTTAGTTTTTTTGAAGGGGGTGGTCCATCACCTAATCAACTTAAACGTGTACAAGCTACATTGTTCTATTTTTACAACAGGGTTACTGATCTATTGTCTCTGAAGTTTAACGACGTTCAAGGGAAGGAGGCTAGTGCTGTTCTCGAAAAGCTTTCTAAATTGTCCAGTTAGGTTAGCCCATTGCTAACTGGGGCAGTATCCCCCAAAACCGACCAACCCACTCTGGTAAATGTAGTTAACGAGGAGCATTCTCCCACGGGTGAAGGAGGTACAAAATCCGTGGCAACTCAACAGACATCTGCCCCATTATAAACCGAGTCAGGTCGGCGTATATCTATCCCTCCATTTGTGTTGAATAATTCAGTCTCTGAAAAAGCTTCTTCGCCCCCTAGGCCTTTACCCGTTATCTCACCCGGCTTCAGCAGTTTACCCCACCCTTTAGCAATGTTGCTCAGGGGTATTTCTAAATTTCCCCTGAACTCTACCAATGAGGTCATTGCATTTTTAAGATTTTTAGTTGAGTTTCAGGATCATGCTCTTGTTTTTTCTCTTTCCCCGTGTCAAATCCTTCAGATCATTTACCCTTATTCCATTGGTGTCCTCTCAGACAAGATAGTAAGAGCAATTGCTGAACAATCATCTATAGAAGACTTCCATGCCCACCTGCTACCTAAATTCATCCCGGCTCGAGCTAGGTCATCTCTAATTCAGAAGTACTATTATAGAGTACAGCGATTGGATGAAAGCTTGGCAGACTTCATCCAAGATATTAAGTTCTATACTAGGATATTTGCTCTACATTTCCCTGAAGATCAAATTGTACAGGCTATTGTGGAAGGAATTTCCCCATCTTATATGTCATACTTGTCTTTTGAGTCGCGTCCGCAAACTTTTGCCGAATTAGAGGTAATGGCTGTCTCAGCCGAGGGAGTTAGATATGTGGACACATTACGTGTCGAAAAAGAGCCCCCTTCATTTTCAGGTAATGTTCGACCTCCACCCCGCCGAACCCTCACACCCCGCAAATGTTATGCTTGTGGGTCGCCTGACCATCTACGGAAAAAGTGCTCTTTGATCAGATCCAACGGGACAAAGAATGGGGCAGGGTCATCTCGAGGATGTTTTAAATGCGGCTTTTTTCGCATATTGCCAAAAATTGCCCGAATTCTAATAGCACTCCCTCCTGCTCAACTTCGGGTGCAACTTCCAACAATAATCAAAAGTGACTAGTGGCATCGGCTGAGTCGGCATGTCCACCTTCATCAGGTTCAGCCCCGGTTAAATCCGATCAAATCTCAGGGAAAACTATCTTCTAATTTGTCTTTTGAAGGTCCCAAAGAATGTCTTAAGATTGCTTCGGATACCGCCGCATCTGTACCATTTCTCAAAATTGAATTGAATAATGAACCGGTAGCCGCTCTATTACATTCTGGCAGTGTGTGTTCCATCATTTCGGCTGAATGGTATTCCAAATTAAAATCCGTTTGTAAATTTTCTGATTTTTGTTCGTCTTCGGTTCAATGCATTTCGGCTAACAATTCTCCATTAGAAATTTTAGGTTTTCTGTATGCCAAAATTCGAATTGCTAAATTTACTTGGAAAGTTAAACTGTTTTTGGCGAAGAATTTGTCTTGCCCCATTATATTAGGAGCGGATTTCATGTCGCACACCGGTCTAGTGCTCGACATTCAGAGCAAGTCGTGCACTTTCAAATTTGCTAGTAATTTCAATATCTCCTTACCTAAATGTAGTACTGTGTCATGTTCATCTGTTTCGCCTACCCAGGATGAGATGTTGTTAGACCTTAGACATCGACCTGAGCAGCAGGCCGATAGTATTCGTAAGTTGTGTCAGTCATTTCCAGAAGTTATCTCCGAGACTCTTGGTGTTACTGACCTTATCGAATACAAGATTGAGGTTACTAATGCGATCCCTGTTAGGTTTCCACCTTATAGGTTATCTCCACCTAAAATGAAGGCTCTGAAAAAGATCATAGATCAGATGTTGAAAGATGGTATAATTCGGCCCTCTAAGTCGCCGTATTTCATCGCCTATTTTCCTAGTTCCGAAACACCAAGGTGGCTTCAGGCCTGTGATTGATTACAGGGCTCTCAATCGGAAGGTGGTGTTACAATCTGTGCCCCTTCCCGACCTTCACTCTTGCTTTTCATGGTTTCGAAAAGCTAAGTTCTTCACCATCTTAGACCTTAATCAGAAGAATCTAAACATCTTACAGCGTTTGCCACGGATTGGAACTTGTACGAATACAACCGAGAGCCTTTCGCGCTCTCCACGGGAGCAGCTGTGCTTACAAGACTGCTAGACAGGGTCTTCTCCGACATCAAATACGATCACTAATACCATTATCTTGATGATGTCGTCGTATTTTCTGAGACCTTTGAAGAACACCTTGATCATCTGAAAGAAGTCCTTAATCGTATTCGTAAGGCAGGGTTAACCGTAAAGTCGTCCAAGGTAGCCTTTGCTAAGCCTTCCATGTCATTTCTAGGGCACATTGTGTCGCCCAATGGCGTCGCTGTGGATCATTCACGAACACAGGCCATCCGTGATTTCAAAGCTCCAAAGGACATCAAAGGAATTGCCAGATTCATTGGTATGGTGAATTTCTTCAGGAAATTTATTCCTAACTTCGCTAATAGAGCGGCGCCCTTGAACTTACTTCGTAGGAAAGGCGTCAAATTTGAGTGGGGACCTTCTCAACAAGCCGCTTTCGAAGATCTCAAATTAGCTCTGTGTAATGCCCCTGTTCTTGCCATCCCTGATTTCTCGAAGAAATTCATCGTCCAAACCGACGCGTCGTCGTCGGCGGTGACTGCAGTCCTTCTTCAAGAGACTGAACTAGGGAGGCGACCCATCGCCTATGCGTCTAGGACTTTATCGGCTCAAGAAGCCAAGTATTCCGTTTATGAACTTGAAGGTTTGGCAGTATTATTTGCTCTAGAAAAGTTCCGCCTCTATTTGAAACATATCAAGTTCGACTTGGAGACAGATAACTAAGCCTTAAGTTGGGTCTTCGTAGGCCGCGTCGCACTGGTCGCATAGCCCGCTGGGCCATCAAAATTTCTGCCTTCCAATTTGATGATAGGCATATAAGAGGAACTGAAAATGTTGTTGCTGACAGACTAAGCCGTATGTTTTTCAATGAGGTAGAACCCCTTGACCAGGAAGACAGTTCTTCACTTCCCGAGTCCATATCTCCTGGTGTAAATGCCATTCTAACTGATGCTCCCATGCTATTTAGGGATATTGAAAAATATCAACGTGAAGATCCACTGCTGGCTCCTATTATGGAAACCCTTTCTTCTGGGGAACATGTCGTCCCATATGTATTGAGGAATGGTGTTTTATGTTGCCCGTCGGGGCATGATAAGAAGATGAAAGTTGTGGTTCCAGCTGTTCTTGTACCTATGATCTTCATGTACTACCATGAGACCCTATGAGGGGGCATTTAGGCATCTTCAAAACTCGAGAAAAGATCCGAGAAATGTTCATTTGGAAGGGTATGGACGGAGAAATTCGTGAATTGGTAAAGGCTTGTAAAACGTATTGGCTGAGTAAACCTACCATGACCGGGCGAGTTGGCCGTGCGCGTAGAGGCGCGCGGCTGTGAGCTTGCATCCGGGAGATAGTAGGTTCGAATCCCACTATCGGCAGCCCTGAAAATGGTTTTCCGTGGTTTCCCATTTTCACACCAGGCAAATGCTGGGGCTGTACCTTAATTAAGGCCACGGCCGCTTCCTTCCAACTCCTAGGCCTTTCCTATCCCATCGTCGCCATAAGACCTATCTGTGTCGGTGCGACGTAAAGCCCATAGCAAAAAAAAACCTACCATGCCCACTAAGCTAGGTTTATTGTCTTCTCACCAAGCGTCGCGCCCCATGGAACGTCTTTACATCGACGACGTAGGACCCTTCCCCCAATCAAAGGGGAATACTAATAAATTTATCTTTGTGTGTGTAGACGGATTTACAAGATTTTCCTGGTTATTTCCGACTAAGCTGGCTACCACTCAGTCCACCATTTCGTGTTTAAATTCCATATTCGCTTCTTTTGGTCCGTGTCAATATATTGTTTCTGATAATGCTAAATCTTTCACCTCTAATCTCTTCCGTAAATTCTGTTTTGATCTGTCCATCTCTCATGTGACTACTTCTGCATACTATCCTCAACCATCTCTAGCTGAACGGGTCAATCGTAATCTTAGGTCGGCTCTAATTGCCTATCATCATGAGGATCATTTTAGGTGGGACACGTCCCTGCATTGGTTAGCTTTCGCTTTGAATTCGGCAGTTCATGAATCTCATAAGTTTACTCCAGCTCCCTTGATGTTTAAATTTGTACCCAACACGCCGTTCTCTAACCTTTGGTCTCTTAGTGATATTTTACCTGAGACAATAGATCCAGATAATATTAGAGATCTTTGGAAGAAGGCTAAGGCCAACCTTAAAATTTTTCATGAAAAAGTTAGGGAAATATATGATCGTGGACGGAGGCCCGCCAATTTAAAGGTAGGAGACCAAGTTATGGTCAAAAACTTTGTTCCCGCGGGCAAGCTTGCCCCCAGATTTCATCGGCCGTGCGCCGTTTTGGATTTCTTAACCCCGGTGACATTATTAGAAAGCAATCCACCCACCGAGAGGATCTTTACGGTTCACCTGTCTCAGGTGAAACCTGTGTAATGTAATTGTTAACTTAGCTATCTGTGTCTTACAACGGTGTAAAGGTTATATTTTCCATTAATCTTAGGCCTTCTGCCCTTTGTTATCTCATCTGCTCTGTATAAATCTGTGCAACCTTCCTCTCCGGTTACTCTGCTGACATTTCCTTTACGGCCATTGCCAAACTCCCGTCTCCTGCTAAACCATACCAGTGGCAATAAAAAAAAATTCTACGCCGCTGACCCCTCTGCCTCACCAAGAAGATCGTACCCTTAAATAAGAAATCAGATGTCAACAACTATTCTGCCGCCGAGATTTTATTGTTTCAGCGCCCCGCAGCCGTTCGGCGCCTTACCGCCGCAGTGGTGGGGTAAGGGCCCACTCCACTACTTGATGACCTTCTGTGTACGGCGCGCCGGAGTCTATCTCCCGGCACAGGCTGAAGTGCGGCGCACCAACCGCAAGCTTATCTGAGAACTGTAAACAAACTTCACATCTGCGGCGTCCTCCACCACGACTACCCCTCTCATAGTGCGGGAAAGAGGTATCTCAGGGTATTTGAGGGGTCCGGGCGTCCTCGACTGGACATTGGCAGCGGCGACTGGTCTGGCCGTCAAAACTAGCAACATGCATTTGGCAGCATACAACAAGAAAGACACTAAGTCTGGAATTTATCTAGTCATCCACCAAATGGACTTTAAAAAAATGTTTTCTTTCTTCAAAACATTAAGTAACTATTTCATCTATTAATGATTTTTCCATGTACTTCAACAAATCTATCACCAGGGAAGCAAAAATTTTCTTCAAGTTGGGTTAAACAAAACTTCGACTTTTGTTTTGGAAAATAATTTTATTCAACATTCTTCTGTGTCACCCTTTGGAAGGACTTTTGGGGGGCGGGGATGTCTGTACCGTTTGGTACACCTATACGCCGCACATTTGAATTTGCCGCCTTAAAGTACTCCTCTACAGCTGAAACTCTGAACTTTAAAACTGAATTAATTCAACCTTTTATCTGAAGATGTCACTGTGTTAATTTCGAATTGTTTTGTTAACTATTTATCAATAAGTGTGGACATTCTCTCACAGATGTCTCTACCAAAAACTATGATCATGCACCCGGGTGCGAAGTGAAGGAACTTTTCTTGAAGATATTTTGTATTCATAAGTTGTTGTCTTTACTAAATTTCGTTCTTTCGTTGGTGGGTTGGCAATATTAATCCTTTCTTTCAACCTGTTTTGAATTTACCCAATCAGTAATTTCTGTAATTAATTTCCCCCCCAATCACAGGTTTCTTCATTTTTGACTTGTAACATTTGCCGACCAATAAACGCATGTGGGTGTGTCTTAATTATTCATGAAAGGTCTCGAATCTTCCACGAGGGTATAAAAGCTGCTGATTTTCTGGTCTCTCGGCCACTCGTACAACATCTAGCTTAGTGTATGGAAGAATAGCAGGGGGCGGGAAGCGCGTCTTTCATCAGTCAGCAGCCCTTCAAAAAGGTAATGGCCGTTTAACATCTTTAATTTCTGGCTAGCTCAACAGTTTAATCCTCGGGGATGGTCCGAAACCTTTTTGTTGTAACCTATACCATTTCGATGTAAAATGTTCATGTTACTTTAACTGTAAATCGGGGATAGAGAGTGCTTTACACTCTCGAGCTCCCCTTCATTTTGATTTGACGTGACTACGTTTCCATAACCGACTTTCTTCTCCTTCCTAATACATACATACATACATACATACATACATACATACATACATACATACATACATACATACATACTGTTCCAGGAAAGCCTAGGTCCTGGTCCATAGTTATCAAAAGAAATGTTGTTCCAGCATATAAGATCCGTCCGACGTACGAACATCTAAGTAAAAGAATGTTCCAGTATGTACCAGACTCCACGAGTGCGCTAGGTGGAGTCAAATGACGTCACCTGTCGTTCAAAGCTCACCTCCCCTAGAGATATTTCTCGAAAATATCTTTCTTTTCACAAGTTTTCAACGCCTGTACCAATTTTAATGGAACAAGCGCTAAATTGTAGCGGATGTCATGAAAACTAACCTCTATAAATTCCAAATTAATCCATCCTATGGTTGCTGAGTTACAATGATTTAAAATCTAACAGAAATTACGCACTCACGCTCACATCACCGAGAGAAACTACCCATCCCAGCGCCAGCTATATATGCCACTGGGTCAAGGCTAACAAGTAGTTGTGTGTTGAGTTGAGTTCAGTTCATTGCAATCAGTCCAGTCTAGCAGTGCAGTATGTGTATGAGTAAGAGAGAGGGGAGACTGGCCCTCACATAGTATGTTCGTGCAGTCTCGAAGACAGTACTTTTCGTCGTGTTTCACGGAGATGAAATTACGGGCTAGTAAATCGCCATCGTACTTGGAAAAAAAAGACGTCGCACTGTAAGTAGTCTATTGTGCCGCGACTAAAGTATAACACGTACGAAATCAGTGAAGTTCGAAGTTATATATTGGACATTCACAACATGACGTGTGGACTTAATTAATTGCACACAATATTAAATTACCAACAGAAACTGTCGTGTATAGTAACTTTAACTACTCTAGAACTTATTTTCTAACATAGCACATCCTTGGACTATGTCTTTTTATTTATGTGCCATATTACGACTTGACGTGTTACAGTGATAAACTTAGTGAAAGTTAAGAACTTTTTCTAAAATAAGATAGTTCTATCAACATTAGAGAATCAGTGTTATCTGTCAGGACAACGATTTAAAGACTGTGGTTAGAGACGGTCATGAGAAATATTACGTGTTTGCACTGTGTTGGACGTTCTCAGTGACAGTTTAAAATAGTGTGTTTTTTAGTAACAAGGACTGTGATAACTCATTGGACGTCCTAAAATTAACATAGTATCTGTAAATACTACTTGCATGTTCCGTGTGTTAAGATCATTTCCACGAGCAGTAGAAATCCTCAGAAAATTCTACAAGATCCAACTACCTTCAACATCATTTCATCTATGACGTCAACGTGGTTTCTTCGTGGAACTTCAAGTTCGAGTCATCATCAGCACCCGCGGAATGTTCCAGATTCTCATCAGTATTCGTAAGCCAAGTTTTTTAATAAATGAGTAGTCACAAACTGACTTTCTTTTTTTTTTCTTACCAATCGTGAACAGTGGTTTACCCAGTGCTGCGTGTGACGATACTTCGTGGTTTTCCACCATTACTCAAAATTCATCTTTTAATGATAAATCTATTTTCAAAATCTATTTCACAAAAGAAAGACTCTAGGAGTTTCAAGTGTTCTATGTTTCAAGGCTCACAAACTGAGAAACGCTCAACAGAAGTTCAAATTCTTATTTTCAATTATAAGTGTGTTCATGTCATGTCATAATACTTAGAAAGACTTTAGGTGAAAAACTGACACTTTATGTTTTCGCAAAAGACTATTGGATCTGTGAGATTTATTTATTTTCACAAATTGCATTCAAGAAGATTTACGTTAACCCTTTTGATTTCAACAAATTATTTGCATTCTATATCGACATTGCAGGGTGGTGAATTGATTAACATTATTAATAAATTGTTTGAAAAAGGGTATAGCCATCTATTATTCGCCCTGCGAGTCTATCCTGCTCTGTACCGGCTCCAAAAACCAACTTCCACTACCTGAGATCCTTCTCATGCCTTACGCCCCGAACTTTTACTGGTACAATACATACATACATTATCATTATAGACTGTTATGCCTTTCAGCGTTCAGTCGGCAAGCCTCTGACAATTTAATAAACGTCGCCACAATCCTCGATTTGCAACTAGTGTTGTGGCCTCATTTAGTTCTATACCTCTTATCTTTAAATCGTTAGAAACAGAGTCTAACCAACGTCGTCTTGGTCTCCCTCTACTTCTCTTACCCTTCATAACAGAGTCCATCATTCTCCTAATGTATTATTAATTTCTTATACGAGTCACCTCCCTATTGTGGGAATAGACCCTGTTGAATCGGCCTAGCGCCACTTAGGTTTTAACAAGCTTTCATGTAGGAGTGCAAGTACAGTACTCGCCTCCATTCAGCTTTGTATTTTGGGCCACTAACTTAACCCGTTTTTGTTTTCCTTCCTGCGAAGGCCCAGTAGATTGGGTACGAGATACCCCTGTTCCATTATAAGTTGTGCCTTGATGGCAGTTAAGTGTTATACTCTGTTATTGCCTTTAATAGGGTTGGACGATTGAGAGCGGGTCAGCACTTTCTGGTGTTTTGAAAGGTGCCTCTAGGAGGCTTGACATTACGAGGTGGGAGCAAGTGCTCCATGTAATTAGGTGTTTTCTGCCCTTTGGTAATTTGTGGTTGTGAGCTGAGAGCTCAAGGATTGTAAAAGGTGGGGCTTGAAGCCCAGATCATCAATTTGTCTCTAAATTCTTGCGTTTCTGTTCTTGTACCTGATTATTGGATAGCTGTTGACTTGATGTACTCGTTAAGTTTTCAAATTCTATGTAAAAATTTGTTAAATTTAAGTGTCTATTGAAAATATAACACTTGTTTAAATTTTTAATTCATCTCTCGGACTTGTAGTTAGACCCATTCCAGCCCGCACCTTCTTTCATATCTGGTGTTCCACAGATACCTCGGAATGAAGATGATGCTTGTTGTTTTAAGGGGCTTAATATCGAAGGTCATCAGCCCCTAATGGAACGAGATGGACGACAAGATACATGACAGTAAAATTTTAAAACATATCCACTGACTAGAGTTAAAAGAATGGTGATGAAAAATGAGTATGAGATTAAAACAATCCATGGATCTAATTCGCAATGCCTTATTTTCTAATAAAATAAGAGAAAATACAGGAGACAAAGGAATAAGGCATTGCCTGCTAGTACAGATACATATGGATAATTAACGTTAGTTGTTAAAATAACACATTAAAACACGCAACACAAACTAAAATGAAGTCAATAGGATAAAAGCGTAGTTGACATAAATACGCTAGCACAAAGGACAGCATTGCATACGATAAAACAGACCACTATCCCTCATAAAGCAGATGACAAGGTCTGCTGACTGCTCGTCATCTCGCAAGATGAGGGAGATGGTACGCGGGAGTTTTAGACTACGACGCAGACTTACCAGGTCCACGCACTCCGTAAGGATGTGTACAGCGGTAAGATGGTCGCCGCAAGTACACACCGGAGGGGGTTCCCCTTTCAGTAGATGGGAGTGCGTCAAGATACCGTGGCCGATCCGAAGGCGACATAATACCACTGCTTCCCTCCGAGGAACCCGAAGGGAAGTCCTCCATACCTCCCTCTACCAATGAGACATAACTAGATGTCTCAGCTGAGTGCGAATATCACTTGCTGGAACCTTGAAAGACAACGGGGGCAGTGTAACTGCCTCCTTGGCAACCCGATCTGCTAATTCCTTTCCCTCTACACCCATGTGGCTTGGGAGCCACACAAACGTGATTCTGGTGCCGGAATCCGAACACCCGCCCAGCAGGTCCTGAACCCGCTGCAACAGAGGGTGTCGAGGGAAACAAGTATCAATAGACTGTAGCGAGCTCAAGGAGTCAGTACACAGTAGAAAGTGTCGGCGTCCATTGGACAGTGCGTACCGCAGACCTCCACAGATAACATAGAGCTCAGCTGTGTACACACTACAGGTTTCCGGGAGAGCAAAAAGAAACCTATCATTGTCGACAACGAACGCACAGCCCACCTTCGTTTCTGTCCTTGAATCATCCGTGTAGACGACGACTGAACCTGGATAGCGGCCGACAACGGACAGGAAGAGCCCCCGATAAATCGAAGGGTCCGTACTTCCTTTCGGGCCAGTGTGCAAATCCAGGATTATTTCAGGTCGTCGTACTACCCACGGAGGTACCCGACTTGGTTGTCTGACAAGGCAAGGAACCGAAGGTACGTCAAACAATTCGTAACTACTATCCAAGCTTATCCCAACCGGCCGCGTCGCACGGGGACAAGCAGCGTACAACAAACAGTTGCCATTGTTGAACACGCAAGGATAGCTTGGATGAAGTGGCATCTGTCGCAAATTTGCAGCTTACGTAAGTAGAAATTGCTGGAGCCCCAGGTGTAAAGGCGGCACACCAGACTCAGCGAGCAGGCTGACCATGGGGCTTGTACGAAAAGCTCCCGTCGCCAACCTAACACCGCCGTAGTGGATGCTGTTAAGCATCGCTAGAACGCTTGGCCTTGCTGAGCCATATGCTGCACTGCTGTAGTCTAGCCGAGATAAAATATATGCCCTATAGAATCGTAGGAGCACCGTGCGGTCAGCCCCCCAAGAAGTGCTGCTAAGAAACTTAAGGATATTAAGCTTCCTAGTGCATTGCACTTTCAACTGCCGCACATGTGGCTCCCACGATACTTTGCTATCGAAAAGGAGCCCAAGAAATCGGTAAGTGTCAACAACTGGAAGAACGACATTTCCTAAATAAAGCTCAGGAGGTGGGTGAAGGGTACGTTGACGACAAAAGTGGACAACAGAGGTCTATGCGGCAGAAAACCGAAAGCCATGTTCTAAGGTCCACTGCTCCACCCTCCTAATAGCTTGCTGTAATTGTCGCTCTGCAACTGCCATACTGCGTGGTCTATAATGCAGCGCAAAATCGTCCACATATAGCGACGGTATTACTTGCTGGACCAGCAGCAGCGACAATACCGTTTATGGCAATCGCGAACAGAGTGACACTAAGGACCGATCCCCGTGGGACTCCATTTTCTTGTACGTGGTATTGCGAATATGTCCTCCCTACTCGGACACGGAATAGACGGAGGGACAAGAAATTCGCAATAAACACCGGCAAGTTACCTCGGAATCTCCATTGATGCAGGGCTGAAAGGATACCATATCGACATGTGGTGTCATAAGCCTTCTCCAAATCAAATAAAACAGCTACCAAGTGCTGTTTGCGGAGAAACGCATCCTGGATAGAGCTCTCCAGGCGTACCAAGTGGTCAGTGGTGGATCGAGCGGCTCGAAATCCACATTGGTACTCGGACAAGAGTCCTTGTTTCTCCAGACACCACACGAGTCGGCGATTAACCGTCCTCTCAAACAGCTTACTGCACCCTTGAAAATTGGTCATTGGTTTGTATGGAAAGAATATTTTATTACTGGGGTGGAACAATGCATAAAAGTATCATCCAGGAAGGAGATTTCAACTCTGCACTGTCTGCTAGCCCGCAGTGAAACAGGTTTTCCCTGCCGTGTAAGCGAGTCTGGGTTTTTTTGTGCCTTGTTGAAGACACCAGATGAGTGGCACGTGGACTCGAACTCTACGAGACCAAAAGCGATCAATACTTTGAGATTTTGACGTCATGATATTTAACCAATTGGATCGCAAGGTTAGCCCGATCGCTAAATCACCGCCAATAAAATTCAATTAACAAACACACCTACGTCTTGAAGAAATAAATACCCATGTATCTGGGGGAATCTTCCTCTTTTGCTCTTTTGCTCTGTTGTGTCTTCAGTTGTCTACGGGAGTAATTGCTTCGCACAAGTACAAGTCATCGTGTTGTAAGGGCACATGTGTTATTGGAGACGGCATATGCGACGTTGAACATTACAAGCATTCATTTGATGAAAGACGATATTTTTTCTGCTTCTGAGGAAATTTTGAGATACGGAAATATTGGAAACGCAGCAGTTCAGATTTCCTTAATTTTTTAAATCTGAGGGAAAATTTAAAGTACGTAAAAACTGTGCCAGCTTGGAGAATCGAGTGGTGTTGGGAACTATTACTAAAACAAACTTTTTAGTTTCAGCTTTCACCAGAAGACGGAAGATCATTAGCAGTCCTGAACTATTTCGGAAGAATGGAACTTCAGCATTACGACGGAGTTTGTAATTGTCCTAAGTCCTCGCCTGCTGCAGCTATGTGTAACTAAAATGTGAGGCATAATTCAGCACGGGGGAGAATAATATCGGAGATGGAGTTTGGTTAAATATTCACTGATCATCAACCGAGTCCAGAAGCCAAGTCTACTACAGCTAAGATTTTAAATCATACTTTTCTCTATTTTCTGTTGTAATAATTATGTAGACGTAGTCCTTGCTTGAATATTTGAGATCATTGCTAATAGTCTTTGTAGTTAGGAATTTCACTCTTCTTTCACTGGTGTTGGTAGATTTGATGTGTGTGAGAGTGTATTTGGGACCTATAATTTGTTCTATTTGAGTGAGTGCTTCGTGACATGTTCTCACTGTCCCATGATAAGTCGAGGAAAGTGTTAAAAATATGTGACCCATGCGATAACATTTATTGATTTATAAAATAATGATGGAATAATTTTTGAATTATTTGGGACAGAATATCGACGGGTTCTGTGAATTTAGGATTTTTCCTTGATGTTTTGTGGTTTATCATAGATTCGAGATAGGACAGAGTCATCTATGATTTCATTAAACCGTAGCCTACGATGACGCGACCGCGCGCGTATAATAATAATAATAATAATAATAATAATAATAATAATAATAATAATAATTGTTACCGTGTTTTAGTGGTAGGTAGAGGTGAAAGAAGGTGCGGGCGTGAACGGGTCTCAAACTACGGAATCAAAGTTAATGTAAAATTTAACAAGGTTATATTTTCTTTTTAAAATGAAGAAATAACAAGAATTGCAGGTACAGAGTAGCAAGGCAACAAAATGTAGGTACAATATTTACTGGATTTGGGCTCAGCGCCCTTACTTCACAATTCGTGGGCAATCAGCCCAACCTTACTTCAAAATAAGTTTTACCAGAGGGGCAGAAAACCCCATTCATGTTCAGGAGCATTTGCTCCAAATTACACTGAAAAGCCTCCACGAGGCATACAACACTCAATTTTCGAAAAAGAGCCACTCGCTCTCAACTTTAAGCCTCTCAAAGCCCACACCAAACTCCACCTTCAAGTTGTCCTCTCAGGACTTAGACACAGGGGTAACATACCCAACCTACTGAGGTCAATTAAATGAAAAAGGGTAATTACAATGACCTCTAAAGAAACAATTTGAGAGGAGGCGATCTGCACTCCTAATGCACTTTGTTTTTAAAACCTAATCTGGCTCTAGGCCACTGATGCAAGGGCTAATCCCATACTACGGAGGTGACTTTAGAAAAGAAACAAATTTACATAATGTTAAGGAAGAATAGGTCGAGAAAATAAGTTCACCTCAAAACAATATGAGTGGGAGCTCGAGAGGGTTACGCACTCTCTATCCCAATACGTAGTTTAAAAGATAGAATAGATACAAGTTTCTTTACATTTTTAAGGAAGGTTACATAATGGAAAAACTTCGGACCCGCCCCGAGAGTTAAACTGCTGAGCTAGCAAGGAAAGAAGTTATTAATTGGCCATTACCTTGTTGTTGACCACTGCCGAAGAAAGAGGCGCTTCCCGCCCTCTGCTATGTACTTTACACACTGAAAGATGGAAGAGAAGTGGCCCGGGGACCCTAAAATCAGCAGTTTATATCCTCTCGCGGAAGGTTCGAGGCGTTAGGGGAATGAAAACACCCTCCCACAAACTCTTTATTGGGTAGGATACAGCAACATATTCAAGTTGTGGGAAGATACCTCGGATTGGTCAGAAATTAATAAAAGAAATTCGGGATTGGCTAAATACAAAACAAGGGGAAAGAGAGGGGTATACAGCCAACTTAAACAATAACAGAAAGAAATTTAACAAGAAACAAACTTTTGAAATAAAAATTTCTCCAAAAAAAACAGTTCTCTCACTCCGCACTAGGGTGCACTATTGTTGATCTTCAGTAGTGTCCTCTAGAAGAGAAAGTTCACACTTCTTACTACAAGCAAAACAAAAATACGTCGAAAATGACACAGTTCAAAAACTCCAAAATTTCCAGGTAGTGACATCTTCTGAGAAACTTGAAAATTAATACCGTCAATAAAGTTCAGACTTCCTCCAGCAGAGGAGTTTCAACTGGCGCAACTTTTAAATTAGCGGCGTGGAGGTGTACCGCCCGGTACAATAATAATAATAATAATAATAATAATAATAATAATAATAATAATAATAATGAACATTATTACGGTCTAATAGAATGTTTAAAGGTCATGAGTGTAATTATTACTGTGCTGATAAATAATTAATGTGTGCTATATTGAAGTAGATGTTGGCCTGGAATATTGGTCGTGGCTTGAATGTCCACAAATTTTGCATTTACTGTTATTGGTATTTTTGAGACTTGTAAATGGATCTTTAATAGGATTTTATTTGTGTCTCCATTACATGAGTCAGTTAAGGAAGAGAGTGTGTCTTTGAACATAATTTCTTCTTATGCAGCACATATTGATCGATAATTTGAGATAATAGGAGATTAAAAATAACGTAGTCGTGACTCATAGACCGTATGCGCGAGTGCTTATTTATCTGTGACTGTAGGCAATTCTATGGAATTTTTAGTGATGATTTCTACTGTAAAATTATCCAGGAACATCGTTGTGGAATCTATTTCATTGGAATAGTGATAATCCTGTTACAATCACACGCCAGACGATCGTAATGGTAGCCCTTGTCTGATATTGTCATCGGGAGAAACTCTTAGATTTCAAATAAAAATTAAAATTAAAAATCAAGAGATAGGGTTCGATAAATCTATTAGATAATATTACCGTGGACCAAAGCTTGAATGTGAGATGGATGAATGACTGATTTTATTTGCAAATGTGATTTTCATGGTGATATCTCGTCATGATATGTGTACGCTCAATTATAAATCTTTAAGCAATTTTATGACGGAATAAGATGGATTAGGATCTTTGCTTATAGGGAAAATACTTAAGCAAGGATCGCGTCAATGAACTAAGCTCCCAGAATGTAAAATGTTTAACTTTACAATGCGAGAATTTTTAGTCTTTATTGTGAGTTGTGCACAACACTAGGTCAATTGACACAAGAGTAAAAATCTAATGAGTTGAATATTGGATTTCGAAATAATTTAATGAAATAATTTGAAGCATAAGTAATTAATTAGGATAATATTTAATTAATAGAAATGATTTAATCGATTTTTCGAGTAAGGCAAAAATCTGACTCATTGCAAAATAAATCGCAGAGTATTGTTAATTTAAATAATAATTTGAAAAATCAGATTTTTGATATTTTGAGATAGGATTTTCTCAGATAA
Organism: Anabrus simplex; assembly: GCF_040414725.1. Taxonomy (NCBI): domain Eukaryota; kingdom Metazoa; phylum Arthropoda; class Insecta; order Orthoptera; family Tettigoniidae; genus Anabrus; species Anabrus simplex. Next base: position 139,104,259 of record NC_090268.1, read on the forward strand.
TAATTTAATTAATTTCCTAATACGATTTATTAAGACTCAGTTTCGTATCTTTGCAGAATGCAAGAACTGTGGGTGAATTCCAGCAGGGAAGATATAGATATTTTTTATTCAAGATTTTGAAAATATTAATAGAATTTGGAAAGTGCTATTAATTTCTTTTTAATAATGTTAAAACCCATAATTTTTTAGTGTTTTCATTTGTCGTCAGTCCTTAGGTTGTCCCTGTCCTCAATAATTTAGCGTTGCCTGTAAGCGGACGTTCCACCTTTGGACTTTTGCTTACCGGCTGAGCAGCCCGGCAAAACGGGGGCATTACACAGGCAGTTTGTAAGGCAAATCGGTCTGTAACTTCCTGCATACTTAGGATCTTTGTCAGGCTTGAGGACAGGAATGAATATGCCCTCTCGCCACTGAGACGGAAAATCACCCTCCATCCAGATTCGGTTGAACACACGAAGGAGATATAGTAAACTATCATCACTAAGGTGTTTCAACATCTGGTTATGGATGTTGTCCGGTCCAGGAGACATGTCCTTGCAAAGCGCTAAGGCGCTGCGGAGTTCCCACTCCGTAAAGGGCACGTTGTAGTCCTCTGAAGCTTGAGAGGCAAAACTAAGGTGAGAACGTTCCACCTCCCGCTTCAGAGCGACGAAATCAGGATGGTAATTCCCGGAGCCAGATACATCCGCGAAATGACTAGCGAGATGGTCAGCAATCAGGACGGGTTCAGTGACGATGTTGCCTGCAATGGAAATTCCCGGTACAGAAGATGATCCTTGGATACCCGAAATACGTCGAAGCTTAGTCCACACTTGAGATGATGGAGTATGTGACGTCATAGACGACACATATCTCTCCCATGAAGCCTTCTTACTTTGGCGAATAAGAACTCGCGCCTTAGCGCATAGTTTCTTAAATGTTACGAAGTTGGCCGCAGTGGGCTGTCTAAGGTAATGTTTGTGAGCACGACGGCGTTCTTTGATAGCTGCTGCTATGTCTTCGTTCCACCAAGGAACGAAGCTTTCAGCGAGGAGTCCCCGAGTAGAACGGAATGGACTCCTCAGCAGCAGCAAGAATAACCTGGGTGATGTAAGTTATTTCCTCGCCGACGTTCCGCCTGATTTTGTCGTTAAAGACAGCTAGTGATGTGTACTTTGGCCAATCAGCATGATTAAAAATCCATCGAGGGGGAGCCTCGACGGATTTGTGGTTCAGCAAAGTAAGAATGATGGGAAAATGGTCACTGTCACAAAGATCGTCGTGTGTGTTCCACCGAAACAGCGGAACCAACGTTCGGCTGCATACACTTACGTCTATGCGAGAATATGTGCCGTAACGTACACTGAAGTGTGTTGGTTCCCCTGTGTTCAAATTACATAAATCCAGCTCCATTACTAATGTTTCCAGCTCTCTTCCCCGGGGGCAAGGCGACTCAGAGCCCCAGGTGGGGTGATGGGCGTTGAAATCTCCCGGCAAGAGGAAGGGAGGTGGAAGCTGATCTAGAAGATCAGTGACATCATTGATGTTAAGAGCCTCACCTGGTGGAAAATAAACATTACACACTGTAGTTATGACAGGCAGCGGTACGCGAACAGCTACAGCCTCCAGCGGGGTTCGTATTGGAACCTCCTCGCTGTAGATATCAGAACGGACAAAAATACCAACGCCACCGGAAGCCCGGTGAGCATAATGTCGTTCTGTCGAGTATAGTCGAAAAATTCTCAGTACCGTATAATGACCAGGTCGGAAATTTGTTTCCTGAATACAGACTATACTCGCCGAATACTCGCTAATGAGCTGGCGCAACTCGGCAAGATGCCTATCATAACCGTTACAATTCCATTGTAACAGTGCCATAATGTAAGTGTGGACTATGGTGGTTTAGGTTAGGAGCAGCGTAATGCCACCTAACCTAACCTACACTCACGTCCCCATCCGAAGATGGAGATTCATGCTCTACGTGCATCTACCCGTCACTAGACGAGGTGAAGCATGCCTTCAATTTCTTCGACGTTGTCTTGGGGTGGGGTTTCCACTTACGAGGAGAGCGCGCAGATCTTCTAGAAGGAAGACCCGCCGGCGTGGAATCAGGCCCTCCGCGTGGAGGGCGTGAAGCCCCATTCGTAGGAGAAGTGGAAGAACGCCTGCTAAGGTCGCTCTTCTTCCCCACCGTCGATTCTTGTTGAGACGGGCTGGGAGGTGGTTTCCCAGCCCTGGTCGACGATGCCACCTCCGCCGGCTTAGGCGCGGCTTTCGCCGACCACGTGGGGGAAGGAGACGTTGTCTTCTTCCCCTCCTGTGCCGGCGTAGGTTTCCCAGCCGGCAGAGGTATATTGGTGGTCGAAGGCCGGGATTCACCCGCCCTCGAGCTCGTTCGTTTTCCAGCGTTGCTCCCAGGAGCAACTGCTGTCTTGGGCGCAGCGATCTTCTGAGAAGGTGTTCCTGTTGAAAATGAGGAACCTGGCAGGGACTGTGCTATCAAGCGGAAGTCAAGTGTCTTGGCCGGTGCATTCAGAGAATTAAACTTTCGGCGCGCTTCCTGGTAGGAAAGACCATCCAGGGTCTTGATCTCCTGGATCTTCTTCTCGCTCAGATATGTCGGACAGTTCCGATCCCGAGGAGAATGAAGACCAGAGCAGTTAGTGCACTTGTAATGAGGTGTGCACTCCTCCGCGCCGTGAGCTACTTTCCCACATGTACCACACACTGACTGATTCGAGCAACGAGATACCATGTGGCCGAATCTCTGGCATTGATAGCACCGCATAGGAGGCGGGATGTACGACCTCACATCGCAACGATAGGTTGTTACCTTGACCTTCTCTGGCAACACCGACAATTTGAAGGAGACTATGAACGCACCTGCGGCAACGTCTTCACCGTAGACTTTGCACGTAATGCGCCGGACGTGTGCCACACCACGGTGCTTCATGTCTTCCATCAATTCATCGTCGGTGTTCAGAATAAGATCACAGTGGAAAATAACTCCACGAACCAGATTCAAGCTTTTGTGCTCTTCCACTTCGACAGGGATGTCGCCAAAGTGGTCGCACTTATGCAACTGATCGGCTTGGAGCGCAGTGCTCGTCTTCAGGAGCAAACCACCATTGCGCATTTTCTTAAGGTCCTCAAGTTCACCGTATACACCTTCGATATGCCGACTAAAAAGTATTGATTTAACCAGCTTGAAGTCCTGCCCGTCGGTTCTGGTAGCAACCAGGAACCTAGAGAAGCTAGAACCCAGACCAATTCGCTGCGCGTGTTCCCACGGGGTTGCACCCCTTAGGGAATCAATAGTTAAAGACTTGGGTAGCGAACTACCCGAGGCGACAGGCGGAAGTTGTTTCGACGCCAAGCCCGAAATCATCCTCCCCGAATGCCACCCACTCCGATCAGGGGTCTCTGTAGCCGAACCAAGCAGCCAAGGCAATACCCACCTGGTCGTAGCAGGTATTGCCCGGGGTCCGATGTTGAACGATGCCTAATACGTGATGACTGAGGCAATGATCAGTAGGACTCCCCTTCCTCTAGTCACCCGCAATAGCATGTACCCCATAGCGTGTACAGAGCAATAAATATAGAAAAAATAAATAAAAATAATAAATAATAATATGTCCTTCTGGCATTCGGCTGTGCGGGGCCTGCGTTGTCAGGCGGATACCACTGCCCTGGTACATGACACTCCCACCCGCCGCGTCCTGGGTGGTTGCTGGCACGGGCTTTTGAGCGTAGTCGCACACATAGGAGCTCCATCGCCGAGCAGCACGCACAACAGAATTTTGATTGGTCTACGTCTGACCATCGGAAAAATAATAAAAAATAAAGAGGGGACCATACCACATGACCATTTAAGTCGCCTTCTACGACAGGCAGGGATTACCTATGGATGTATTCAGCCTCTCCCATCCACAGGAGGTCCAACAAATTATACCAAACCACAAAACATGTCCGCGCCAAGGTCGCCCCTTTCTGTCGCCTCTTACGACAGGCAGGGGATACCGCGGGTGAATTCTACATGTGCGTCCCCCACCCGCAAGGGGTAGTGTGTTTGGTCCGCGAGAGGTATTTTAATTCCCTCAAGTCCGCCGGCAAGCCGGTTAGGACCCCCCTATCCGCCACCTGGGACGCGCCACGTGGGAGTATCACCTCTCCCCCTGCTACGCCATCGTAGTAGGTTCGTGGGGTGGCAAAACGTTCTGTCTCCCGCTTCAGATGTAGGAAATCAGGATGGAAATTCCCGGAGCCGGAGACATCCGTAAAATGACTAGCGAGATGGTTAGCAATCGCAAGAGGGTCAGTGGCGACACAGCCTGCAATGGAAATTCCCGGTACAGCAGATGATCCGTGAATACCCGAAATCCGTCGAAGCTTCGTCCACACTTGGGATGATGGAGTATGTGACGTCATGGACGACACATATCTCTCCCATGACCTTGTCGAATAAGAACTCGCGCCTTAGCGCGGAGTTTCTTAAATGTTACCAAGTTGGCCATAGAAGGCTGTCCACGGTAACGATTATGAGCGCGACGGCGTTCTGTGATGGCTGCTGCTATTTCATCGTTCCACCAAGGAACGAGTTTTCGGCGGGGAGTCCCCGAGTAAAACGGAATGGACTCCACAGCAGCAGCAAGAATAACTTTGGTGACATAAGTTATTTCCTCACCGACAGTCCGCCTGATATCGTCATTAAAGACAGCTAGTGATGAGTACTTTGCCCAATCAGCACGTTTAAGTATCCACCGAGGGGGAGCCTCGACGGATTTATGCTTCAACAAAGTAAGGATAATGGGAAAATGGTCACTGTCACAGAGATCATCGTGTGTATTCCACCGAAACAGTGGAACCAACGTTCGGCTGCATAGACTTAGGTCAATGCGAGAATACGTGGCATAACGTACACTAAAGTGAGTTGGTTCCCCTGTGTTCGAAATACATAAATCCAGCTCTGTTGCTCTTGTTTCCAGCCTTCTTCCCCGGGGGCAATGCGCCTCAGAGCCCCACATGGAGTGATGGGCGTTAAAATCGACCAATAAAAGGAAGGGAGGTGGAAGCTGATCTATGAGATCAACAACATCAGTTATATTAAGATGCTGGCCTGGTGGAAAATAAACATTACACACTGTTGCTATAACAGGCAGTGAAGCGCGAACAGCAAACAGCCTCGAGCGGGGTTCTTAATGGAACCTCTTCGCTGCAGGTATCAGAACGTACAAAAATGCCAACGCCACCGGAAGCCTGGTGAGCATAGTATCGTTCTGTAGAGTATAGCTTAAAATTTCTCAAGACCGTACGATGACCAGGTCTGAAGTTCGTCTCCTGAATACAGACTATACACGCTGCGTACTCACTAATGAGCTGACGTAACTCAGCAAGATGCCTGTCATAACCATTACAATTAAACTGTAACAGTGCCATAGTGTGGACGATATAAGTAGTGTTAGGTATGAGCGATAAAATGCTCACAAACCTAAAGACTATCAACATCTACATCCGTAGATGTAGTGGACAGCGCGACATCCATCTCGTCGTCAACAGACGGCGGGGATGCCGCCCAGAACTTCGACGTTTTTCGGGGCGAAGGGGTCCCCTACTAGGAGAGCGCGCAGGTTTGGGAGCAGGAGTACCTCCCGGCGCAGACTCATACCCCTCAGGTGGGGGGCACGACATCTCCTTCGCAGGGGAAGTCCGAGAGGGCTCAGGACGGGCACTCTTCTTCCCCTTCTTTTTTCTAGTTTAGACGGGCTGGGAGATGGTTTCCCAGCCCTGATCGACGATGCCGCCTCCGCCGGCTGGGGCACGACTTTCGTCGACATCCTAGGGGGGGGGGAGACTTAGTCTTCCCCCCGTGCTGTGCCGGCTGGGAACTGCCAGCCTGCACAGACTTCTGGTTGGTCGAAGGTGGGGTAGTCCCCCCCTTCGAGCTTTTAATTTGCGACGTCGCTGGGAGCAGCAACAGTCGCCTTGGGCGCAGCGATCAGCACAGGTGACGATGTTGAAAATGACGAACCTGGAAAACTCTGAGCTATCATGTTGTAGTCGAGTGTACGGACAGGTGTATTCGTGGAATTAAACTTACGGCGCGCTTCCTGGTAGGAAAGACCATCCAGGGTCTTGATCTCCTGGATCTTCTTCTCACTCAGGTATGTCGGACAGTTCCGATCCCGAGGAGAATGAAAACCGGAGCAGTTAGTGCACTTGTACGGAGTTGTGCACTCCTCCACGCCGTGAGCTACTCGTCCACATGTACCACATACAGCCTGATTCGAACAGCGAGAGACCGTATGTCCGAATCGCTGGCATTGATAGCATCGCATAGGAGGCGGGATGTACGGGCCCCCCTTCGCAACGATAAGACTGACAATTGAAAGAGACAATGAAGGCACCAGTGGCAACGTCTTCACCGTTGACCTTGCGCGTAATGCGCCGGACGTATGTCACGCCACGGTTCTTCATGTCCTCCATCAACTCGTCGTCAGTGTTCAAAATAAGGTCGCGGTGATGATGACTCCGCGAACCAGGTTCAAGGACTTATGCTCCTCCACTTTGACGGGGATTTCGCCAAAGTGGTCGCACTTAAGCAGCTGATCAGCTTGCAGTGCTGTACGAGTCTTCATAAGGAAACTACCGTTGCGCATTTTCTTAAGGTCCTCAGGTTCGCCGTAAACGCCTTCGATGTGTCGACTAAAAAGGATCGACTTCACCAGCTTAAAATCATGCCCATCGGTTCTGGTAGCGACCAGAAACCTAGGCAAGCTGGATCCCATTCCTTTACGCTGCGCATGTTGCCAGGGAGTTGAACCTCTCAGCGAAGCAAAAGTTAAAGACTTAGGTGGGGGACCGCCTTGAGAAGGACGACTTCGTTTGGAAGCCATTCCCGAAAGCTTCCACCCCGAATGCCACCCACTCCGATCAGGGGTCTCTGTAGCCGAACCAAGCAGCCAAGGCAATACCCACCTGGTCGTAGCAGGTACTGCCCGAGGTCCGATGTTGGACGATGCCTAATACGGGTTGACTGAGGCAATGAGCACTAGGGCTCCTTTCCTCCAGTCACCCGCAATAGCATGTACCCCATAGCGTGTACAGAGCACTAAAAATAAGAAAAATAAATAAAAATAATAAATAATAATATGGCCTTCTGGCATTCGGCTGTGCGGGGACCTGTGTTGTCAGGCGGATACTACTGCCAAGGTACATAGCGCTCCCACCATGCAATGGTCCTGGGTGGACAGTTGGCTGCTTTTGGGCGTAATCGCACACGTAAGAGGCCCATCTCCGGGCAGCACGCACATCAAAATTTTGATATGGTCGACATCTGACCCTCGGAAAAATAATAAAAAATAAAGAGGGGACCATGGCCACATGACCCTTTAGGTGGCCTTCTACGACAGGCAGGGATTACCTGTGAATGTACTCAACCCCTCCCATCGACAGGTGGTCCAACACATTATACCAAACCGCAATCCATGTCCGCGCCTAGGTCGCCCCTTTTAGTCGACTCATACGACAGGCAGGGGATACCGCGTGTGTATTCTATATGTGCGTCCCCCACCCGCAGGGGGTAGTGTGATGATGATGATGATGCTTGTTGTTTAAAGGGGCCTAACATCGAGGTCATCGGCCCCTAATGGTACGAAATGAAAGAACAAAAATGTCAAATTCATCCACTGACCAAAATAAAATAATGTCGTCATGAAGAATGAATGGATGGACATGAACCCAACAAAAAAAAACAAAAAAAGGAAACAAACAACCAAAATACAGTGGATCAGACTCAAAGATCATACATAATTGATTACTGACCAAGGGACCACTCATAAAGCACGATGATGCTTGATGTCGAAAGGGGTGCAAAATCCAGGTCTAAGGCCCCACAGAATGGTACATGTCGCGAGTAATGTAGAACCATGGTATTGGCATGTCGGGGTACTAATCAAAAGTAGCGAAACTCACGGTGTTCCACACAAGGCGGTACTACTCACAAGTATTGTACTTCGTACAGGTAACGCAGACCTATGGTGTTTCTCACACAATGGCGCCACTCATAGCCAACGCAAACCAATGAGTTTCCTCACCTAGGTGTACTAGGCACGGATGCCGGTCCCACGAGGCCCGTGGTGTTCCTCACAGAGTGGATACTAATCAAAGGCAACGCAGACCCACGGTGTCGCTCATATAGTGGTACAACTCACAGGCTACGCCGAGACCCGCGGTGGTGCTCACAAGGGTACGATGCACGGGTACTGGAAACCCCCAGGCCACGCTCATGACTACTACTAAACACAAACCCATTTCGTACCGAACATAGTGGTACAACTCGCATGGTGTTCCCCAAGTGATGGTACGAATCAAAAGTAGTTTCATGGTTCTAATTCAATCATCCCTTGGTCGCCCCTTTTAGTCGCCTCTCACGACAGGCAGGGGATACCGTGGGTGTATTATTCGTCAGCCTCCCCCACCCACAGGGGGTGTGTGTTTGGTCCGCGAGAGGTATTTTATTTCCCTCACGTCCGCCGGCAAGCCGGTTAGGACCCCCCTATCCGCCACCTGGGACACGCCACGTGGGAGTATTACCTCTCCCCCTGCTACGCCTGCGTAGCAGGTTCGTGGAGGGGGTAGTGTGTTTGGTCCGCGAGAGGTATTTTATTTCCGTCAAGTCCGCCGGCAAGCCGGTTAGGACCCCCCTATCCGCCACCTGGGACGCGCCACGTGGGAGTATCACCTCTCCCCCTGCTACGTCATCGTAGTAGGTTCGTGGTTACTAAATTCTGTTCTGTGGTTTGTGGGTTGGCAATATAAATCCTTTCTTTCCGAACGTTTTGAATGTAACCAATCATGAATTTACGTAATTAATTTTCCACCAATAAGGTATTTCTTCCTCGTCTTGTGTATTAGTTTTTGCTGTTGGCCAATAAAAGTTTGTGGGCGGGTTGTTATCATTCATGAAAGGTCTCGAATGCTCCACGAGGGTATATAAACTGCTGATTTTCTTGTCTCGTGGCCACTTCAGTAACATTTTCCTTAGTGTGTGAATATGTAGCAGGGGCGGGAAGCGCCTCTTTCTTCAAGCAGTTGTTCATCTACAAGGTAATGGCCTGTTAACATCTTCATTTCTTGCTAGCTCAGCAGTTTAACTCTCGGGGAGGGTTCGAAACCTTTAGTATGTAACCCAGCTTTTTAAAATGTAAATTCTTTTCTGTCTATCTATAAATTACAAATCTGTAAAGCGGGGATAGAGAGTGCTTCACCCTCTCGAACTCCCCTTCATTTTTGAAAAAGGAGGTGACTACGTTTTCATAACAGTTCTTCTCTTCTTTAATATAGTAAAGTTTTATCATACGTGTCACCTCCCTACCTTGGGATTAGCCCCTGTATGATCGGCCGAGCGCCACATAGGTTTTAGACAAAACTTGGTGTAGGAGTGCAAGTTATCGCCTCCATTCATTTTGTATTTTGGGCCATTTTTTCTTAACCTGTTTGTTTTCTTCATGCGAAGGCCCCGTAGATTGGGTATTAATTACCCCTGTTTCCTTGTGTGCCTTATTCCAGATATAAATGAAGTTTGTTGTAGCCCTTGATAGGCTTGTAAAATCGAGAGCGGGACAGCTCTTTATAGTGTTGTGGTAAAAGTGCCTTAGAGAGGCTTGAGCTGGAAAGTTGGGAGCTAATGATCCATGTAATTAAGGGTGTTCTGCCCTTTGGTATCTTGTTATTGTGAGCTGAGAGCTCAGAAATTATAATTGGGGCTCGAAGCCCAGATCTTGTAATAACCCCCTAAATCTTGTGATTTCTTTGTACCTAATTTTCGCCTGTTGTTGACTTGTTAAGTTTACAAATTCTATGTCATCATTGTTAAGTTTTGGAAATATAACCTTTGTTAAAGTTTTAAAAAACCTTTAATTTTGTAGTTGAGACCTATTCCCACCCGCACCTTCTTTCACCTCTAACTACCACGGATAACTCCGTAACAAAGGTAATGGCCATTTAACATCTTTTCTTGCTAGCTCAGCAGTTTAACTCGCGGGGAAGGTTCGAAACCTTTAATATGTAACCCATCTCTTTAAAATGTAAATCCTTTTGCAGTCTATGTAAAAACTACAAATTTCTTATACTGTAAATCGGGGATAGAGAGTGCTTTACCCTCTCGAGCTCCCCTTCATTTTTGAATTTGAGGTGACCATGTTCTCGTAACCGTTTTTCTCTTCCTTCTTAATGTGTTAAATTTATTTTGTATACTAGTCACCTCCATAGATTGGGATTAGCCCCTGTGAAATCGGCCTAGTGCCTCTTATGTTTTAAAATGTGTATTTAGGAGAGTTAACTCACGCCTCCATTCCTTTTGCATTTAGGGACATTTAAAGTAACCTATTATTTTTCATTTTAGGCCCAGTAGAGTGGGTACAAGTTACCCCTGTTTATTTATAAGTGTGCCTTGAGGGCAGTTTGTAGTAAAGTCCGTTTATGGCCTCTTAATAGGCTTGAAAGATTGAGAGCGGTCAGCTCTTTCTGGTATTTTGAAAGGTATCTCGGGGAGGCGTGACATTTTGATTGCTGGGAGCTAGTGCTCCGTGTAATTAGGGGCGTTGTGCCCTTTGGTATTTTGTGGTTGTAAGCTGAAAGCTCAAGGATTGACGAATTTGGGCTCGTAGCCCAGAATTTGTAAAGACCCCTTAACTTGTGCTTTCTGTTGTAAAGTTGCATTGTACCTGATTTTCTTTGTTATTTCACCTAGTGAAAATTGTTAAATGTTATCTGTTGAAAATATAACCTTTATTAAATTTTAAATTCATCTTTTGGACTTGTAGTTAGACCCATTCCAGCCCGCACCTTCTTTCACCTCTGACTTCCACGGATAACTCCGTAACAATGATGATAATGATTGTGATGGTGATGATGATATAATGTTTGAAGCTTCTAGGGGCCTAACAGCCAAGTCATCGCCCCATATTGATATGATGATGCTTGCTGTTTAAAGGGGCCTAACATCGAGATCATCGGCCCTATGGTATGAAATGCGACGAAATGCAATTTTAAAGCCGAAAATTCATCCACTGACTAGAATTCAAAACGTGATGATGAAGAATGAATATGAATTTAAAACAATCAGTGGATATGACCCGCAATGCCGCACAATCCCAGAAACAATATTACTGACCAAGGCGCTGCTTCAAAAAGCACAATCCTGGAGCGATGACGCTTGTCTAAAGGGGTTCAATATCCATGTCGACGGTCCCTCATAATGGCACTTGTCGCTAGTAAAGCAGAGCCATAGTATTTCACAAGTTGCGGTACTAATCAGGGGGAGCGTAAACTCACCGTGTTCCAAACATTATGGTAGTACTCAGAAGTATTGTACGTCGTAGAGGTAAAGCAGACCCCTAGTGCTTCTCACAGAATGTCGCCACTCATACGCAACGCAAATCCATAGTGTTCCCCACCTAGGTGTACTAATCACGGGCGCCAGTATTTCCGTGGTGTTCCTCACATAGTGGGTACTAAACATAGGAAACGAAGACCCACGGTGTCGCTCATATTGTACTTGTACTAGTAACCAGAATCAACGCCCAGACCCGTGGTGTTCCGCATTTAGTGGTACTAATCACAGGTACTGGAAACCCACCACGAAACCCCCTGGACTGCTACGAATTACAAAACTATTGAGTACCTAACAGAGTGGTACTATTCGCAAGTAAAGGCGACCCATGGTGTTCCCCGCGTGATGGTACGAATCAAAAGTAGTTTCATGGTTCTAATTCAATCATCCCTTGGTCTCCCCTTTTAGTCACCTCTCACGACAGGCAGGGGATATCGTGGGTATATTATTCGTCTGCGTCCCCCTCACACAGGGGGTAATGAGAGAGAGAAAAAGAAGAAGGTATCCGTCACTTCGAAAGATGAAGTAACGGACGAAGAAAGGCAAGGGCCATGAAGGACGTGAAAATGAAAGACTCCCTAGGCCTGGAATGCTCTAATACCGTCGGGGTCGGAAAAGAACAAGCGTTAACCAAGGGAGGTCGGACACGGTAGACGAAAGTGGGGAGCCTGGCACAAGTGGAAGCAATGCCAAGACTCAGCTAAGTGCCCCGTGGTCGCCAATCCACACTCCCAAGTTGAGATCCCCTTCGGCCCCTTTTAGTCGCCTCTTACGACAGAAGGGGATACCGTGGGTGTATTATCCGTCAGCCTCCCCCACCCACAGGGGGGGTGTGTTTGGTCCGCGACGGTATTTTATTTCCCTCATGTCCGCCGGCAACCCGGTTAGGAACCCCTATCCGCCACCTGGGACGCGCCACGTGGGAGTGTCACCTCTCCCCCTGCTACGCCAGCGTAGTAGGTTCGTGGGATATTAAACATGTCAACAATGATGATGTTTGTTGTTTAAAGGGACCTAACAACTATGTCATCGGGTCATAATGGTGCGAGGTGAATGAAATGAAAATTAAAACTTCAAAATGTATCCACTGACCAGAATCTAAAATGAATGATGATGAAAAATGATCGTGAAACGAAAGCAATTAATGGAACCATTTCACAATGCCTTAATTACTGGGAAGATATTATCTAAAGGGGTCCAAAATTCAGATCACCGGCCACTCACAATGGTATTGATCACTGGTAAAACAGAACCATGGTGTTCCTCCTATATTTGTACTAATCACAGGTTACGTAGACTCATTGTGCTTCTTGCATGTTGGTACTAATCACAGGTAATGTAGACCCATTGTATGTCGCAATGCCACCATTCACAGGTAACACAAACCCACGGTGTATCGTACTCACAAGCAACGCAGACTCATGGTGTTGCTCACATAGTGGTACTAATCAAAGGCATGTCCGGCCCCGCGGTGTAGGGGGCAACGCGTCCGCCCGTCAGCCCCGGGTTCGAATCCCGACGGGGACAGGGGGTTTTTAATTGTAAATCATTAATATCCTTGGCCTGAGGACTGGGTGTTTGTGTCGTCCTTAACGTTCCTTACCTCACATTCAACACTTTACACGATTTAAATAATGCACGCAGCTTCCTCACATATGGTGCAAGTAGGGGCAAAAGACCTTAATAGGTCGAGGCAGCGAATAAATAGCATTTAAAAAATCAAAGGCATATCACAAACGGTATATCACACATTATGGCAACGCCCACAGGCAAAACAAAACCATTGTTTTCCTCAGATAATGGTACTACATTTAGGCAACGCAGACCCATGGTTATACTCATCACCGGCGCCTAATAAAGCCGTGGTGTTTCACACGTAGTGACACTAATCACAAGCAACGTAGACCCATGGTGTTTCTCATTAAGTGGTACTACTTATAGGTAACGCAGGCCCATTCTGAACACAGTGGAACCAACCAGTGGACTACACTCGATGGCATTTATCACAAGCAACGCTCAGACTCATATTGGTTTTCGCATAATGGTACTGCTCCTAGGTAACGTAGCCCCATGGTCTTCCTCGCAAGGTGGTACTAGCCGCAAGTAACATCAATCCATAGTATTCAGCACGTTATGGTACTAATCACAGTAGTCTCATGGTTCTCATGTCATCGTTCCTTCGTCGCCCCTTTTAGTCGCTTCTTACGACATACAGGGGACACCGTGGGTGTAATCTTCGTCTGCGTTCCCCACCCACAGGGTGTATCTTGGGAAAAGTGTGCCAGTCCAACTGACGTGACCGCTGCCATATTGCAGTTAAACGCCGATAATTTCACGGCTGGAAAAATCTAAATAGCGATGATGATGATGATGCTTGTTGTTTTAAGGGGCCTAACATCGAAGGTCATCGGCCCATAATGGAACGAAATGAATGACATGAGACATGAAGTTAAAATTTTAAAACGTATCCACAGACTAGAGTTAAAAAAGAGTGGTGATGAAGAAAAATGAGGGTGAGATTAAAACAATCAGTGGATCTAATACGCAATGCCTTACGTTCTATTAAAATAAGAGAAAGTACACGAAATCGAAGGAATAAGGCATTGCCCAGTAGTACAGATATTAACACATAATTTACGTTAGAGGTTAAAATAACACATTAAAATGTGCAACACAAACTAAAATGAAGTCAATGAGATAAAAGCGCAACTGACATAAACAACACTAGGACAAAGGACATCATCACACACGATAAAACAGACCGCTATCCCTCATAAAGCGGATGACGAGGTCTGCTGACTGCTCGTCATCGCGCAAGATAAGGGAGATTGTACTCGGAAGGTTAAGACTACGGCGCAGATCGACCAGGTCCACACACTCCGTAAGGATGTGTACCACGGTAAGATGGTTGCCGCAGGTACACACCGGAGGGGGTTCTCCTTTCAGTAGATGGGAGTGCGTCAAGATACCGTGGCCGATCCGAAGACGACATAATACCACGGCTTCCCTCCGCGAAGCCCGAAGGGAAGTCCTCCATACCGTCGTTGTTCCTTTTATCGCTCTCAGCTTATTGGGAAGTGGGATGGCCTGCCACTCCATCTCCCAATGAGACATAACCAGATGTCTCAGCTGAGAGCGAATATCACTTGCTGGAACCTTGAAAGGCAACGGGGGCAGTGTAACAGCCTCCTTGGCAGACTGATCTGCTAACTCGTTTCCCTCTATGCCCATGTGGCTGGGGAGCCACACAAACGTAATTCTGGTGCCGGCATCCGAACACCCGGCCAGCAGGTCCTGGATCCGCTGCACCAGAGGGTGCCGAGGGAAACAGGTATCAATAGACTGGAGCGAGCTCAAGGAGTCAGTACACACGAGAAAGTGTCGGCGTTCATTGTACAGTGCGTACCGCAGAGCTCCACAGATAGCATAAAGTTCCGCTGTGTACACACTACAGGTTTCCGGGAGAGCAAAAAGAAACCGATCATTTCCGACAACGAACGCACAGCCCACCTTCGTATCTGTCCTTGAACCATCCGTGTAAACGACGACTGAACCTGGATAGCGGCCAACAACGGACAGGTAGAGCCTCCGATAAATCGAAGGGTCCGTGTCTCCTTTCGGACCAGTGTGTAAATCCAGGATGATTTCAGGTCGTCGTACAACCCACGGAGGCACCCCACTTGGTTGTCTGACAAGGCAAGGAATCGAAGGTACGTCAAACAATTCATAACTGCTATCCAAGCGTATCCCAACCGGCCGCGTCGCACGAGGATGAGCAGCGTACAACAAACGGTTGCCATTGTTGAACACGCAGGGATAGCTCGGATGAAGTGGCATCTGTCGCAAATTTGCAGCATACAAAAGAAGCATTTGCTGGCGCCTTAGGTGTAAAGGCGGCACACCAGACTCAGCGAACAGGCTAGCGATGGGGCTAGTACGAAAAGCTCCCGTCGCCAAACTAACCCCGCTGTGGTGGATACTGTTCAGCTTCGCAAGAACGCTTGGTCTTGCGGAGCCATATGCTGCACTGCCGTAGTCTAACCGGGATAAAATGTGTGCCCGATAGAATCGCAGGAGCACCACGCGGTCAGCTCCCCAATTAGTGCTGCTAAGAAACTTCAAGAGGTTAAGCCTCTTGGTGCATTGCACTTTTAGCTCCCGCACGTGTGGCTCCCACGTTAATTTACTGTCAAAAAGGAGCCCAAGAAATCGGTAGGTGTCAACAACTGGAAGAACGACATTTCTTAGATAAAGCTCAGGATGAGGGTGAAGAGTACGTTGACGACAAAAGTGGACAACGGAGGTCTTTGCGGCAGAAAACCGAAAGCCATGTTCTAAGGTCCACTTCTCCACCCTCCTAATAGCTTGCTGTAACTGTCGCTCTGCGACTGCCATACTGCACGAGCTATAGTGCAGAGCAAAGTCATCCACATACAGGGACGGTAATACGGCTGGACCAGCAGCAGCGACAATACCGTTTATGGCAATCGCGAACAGAGTGACACTAAGAACCGATCCCTGTGGGACTCCATTTTCTTGAACGTGGTATTGCGAATATGTCCTCCCTACTCGGACACGGAATAGACGGAGGGACAAAAAATTCGCAATAAATACCGGCAAGTTACCTCGGAATCTCCATTGATGCAGGACTGAAAGGATGCCATATAGCCAAGTGGTGTCGTAGGCCTTCTCCAAGTCAAAGAAGACAGCTACCAAGTGCTGTTTGCGGAGAAACGCATCCTGGATAGAGCTCTCCAGGCGTACCAAGTGGTCTGTGGTGGATCGAGCGGCTCGAAATCCACATTGGTACTCGGACAAGAGTCCTTGTTTCTCCAGACACCACACGAGTCTGCAATTTACCATCCTCTCAAATAGCTTACACAGGCAATTTGTAAGACAAATCGGTCTGTAACTTCCTGCATACTTAGGATCTTTGTCAGGCTTGAGGACAGGGATAACTATGCCCTCTCGCCACTGAGATGGAAACTCACCCTCTGTCCAGATTCGGTTGAACACACGAAGGAGATATAGGAGACTATCATCACTAAGGTGTTTCAACATCTGGTTGTGGATGTTGTCCGGTCCAGGAGATGTGTCCTTGCAAAGCGCTAGGGCGCTGCGGAGTTCCCACTCCGTAAAGGGCACGTTGTAGACCTCTGAAGCTTGAGAGCCAAAACTAAGGTGATGCCGTTCTGCCTCTCGCTTCAGAGCAAGGAAATCAGGATGGTAATTCCCGGAGCCAGATACAT
Source organism: Anabrus simplex (assembly GCF_040414725.1). Taxonomy (NCBI): domain Eukaryota; kingdom Metazoa; phylum Arthropoda; class Insecta; order Orthoptera; family Tettigoniidae; genus Anabrus; species Anabrus simplex. The sequence goes on from NC_090268.1 coordinate 139,120,879, forward strand.
CCGCGAAATGACTGGCTAGATGGTCAGCAATCAGGAGGGATTCAGTGACAATATTGCCTGCAATGGAAATTCCCGGTACAGAAGATGATCCATGGATACCCGAAATACGTCGAAGCTTAGTCCACACTTGAGATGATGGAGTATGTGACGTCACAGACGACACATATCTCTCCCATGAAGCCTTCTTACTTTGACGAATAAGAACTCGCGCCTTAGCGCGGAGTTTCTTGAATGTAATCAAGTTGGCCGCAGTAGGCTGTCGACGGTAACGTTTGTGAGCGCGACGGCGTTCTTTGATAGCTGCTGCTATTTCTTCGTTCCACCAAGGAACGAGCTTTCGGCGAGGAGTCCCCGAATAAAACGGAATGGACTCCGCAGCAGCAGCAAGAATAACTCGGGTGATATAAGTTATTTCCTCGCCGACGGTCTGCCTGATATCATCGTTAAAGGCAGCTAATGATGTGTACTTTGGCCAATCAGCATGTTTCAAAATCCATCGAGGGGGAGCCTCGACGGATTTTTGGTTCATCAAAGTAAGAATGATGGGAAAATGGTCACTGTCACAGAGATCATCGTGTGTATGCCACCGAAACAGTGGTACCAACGTTCGGCTGCATAGACTTACGTCTATGCGAGAATATGTGCCGTAACGCACACTAAAGTGAGTTGGTTCCCCCGTGTTCAAAATACATAAATCCAGCTCGGTAACTAATGCTTCCAGCTCTCTCCCCCTGGGGCAAGGCGTCTCAGAGCCCCAGATAGGGTGATGGGCGTTAAAATCGCCCAACAAGTGGAAGGGAGGTGGAAGCTGATCTATAAGATCAGTGACATCAGTTATGTTAAGAGCGTGACCTGGTGGAAAATAAACATTACACACTGTTGTTAGGACAGGCAGCGGAACGCGAACAGCTACAGCCTCGAGGGGAGTTCTTAATGGAACCTCTTCGCTGTAGGTATCAGAACGTACAAAAATGCCAACACCACCGGACGCCCGGTGAGCATAGTACCGTTCTGTCGAGTATAGTCTGAAATTTCTCAAGACCGTGTGATGACCAGGTCTGAAGTTGGTCTCCTGAATACAGACTATACTCGCTGCGTACTCACTAATGAGCTGACGTAACTCAGCAAGATGCCTGTCATAACCATTACAATTCCACTGTAACAGTGCCATAGTGTGGACTATGAAAGGAGTGTTAGGTTATGAGCGAAAAAATGCTCGTTAGCCTAAACACTATCTAATTCTACATCCGTAGATGTAGAGGACAGTGCGACATCCATCCCGTCATCAAAAGATGGCAGGGGTGCCGCCCAGAACTTCGACACTTTTCGGGCGCGAGGGGGTCCCCTACGAGGAGAGCGCGCAGGTTTGGGAGCAGGAGTGCCTCCCGGCGCAGACTCATACCCCCCAGATGGGGGGCATGACTTCTCCTTCGCAGGGGAAGTCCGAGAGCGCTCCGAACGGGTGCTCTTCTTCCCCTTCTTTTTTTCAGGTTTAGACGGGCTGGGAGATGGTTTCCCAGCCCTGGTCGACGACGCCGCCTCCGCCGGCTGGGGCACGACTTTCGTCGACCTCCTAGGGGGGGAGACTTGGTCTTCCCCCCTTGCTGTGCCGGCTGGCAACTGCCAGCCTGCACAGACTTCTGGTTGGTCGAAGGTGGGGTGGTCCCCCCCTTCGAGCTTTGACTATTTGCGACGTTGCTGGGAGCAGCAACAGTCGCCTTGGGCGCAGCGGTCTGGACAGGTGTCTTGGTCGTAAATGACGAACCTGGAAGACTCTGAGCTATCAAGCTATAGTCGAGTGTACGGGCAGGTGTATTCGTAGAATGAAACTTACGGCGCACTTCCTGGTAGGAAAGACCATCCAGGATCTTGATCTCCTGGATCTTCTTCTCACTCAGGTATGTCGGACAATTCCGATCCCGAGGAGAATGAAAACCGGAGCAGTTAGTGCACTTGTATGGAGGTGTGCACTCCTCCGCGCCGTGAGCTACTCGTCCACATGTACCACATACAGCCTGATTCGAACAGCGAGATACCATATGTCCGAATCGCTGGCATTGATAGCATCGCATAGGAGGCGGGATGTACGGCCTCACATCGCAACGATAAGTTGTTACCTTGACTTTCTCTGGTAACACTGACAACTTGAAAGAGACAATGAAGGCACCAGTGGCAACGTCTTCACCGTTGACCTTGCGCGTAATGCGCCGGACGTGTGTCACGCCACGGTTCTTCATGGCTTCCATCAACTCGTCGTCAGTGTTCAAAATAAGGTCGCGGTGAAAGATGACTCCGCGAACCAGGTTCAAGGACTTATGCTCCTCCACTTTGACGGGGATTTCGCCAAAGTGCTCGCACTTAAGCAACTGATCATCTTGCAGTGCTGTACGAGTCTTCATAAGCAAACTACCGTTGCGCATTTTCTTAAGTTCCTCCAGTTCGCCATAGACGCCTTCGATGTGCCGACTAAAAAGGATCGACTTCACCTGCTTAAAATCGTGCCCATCGGTTCTGGTAGCGACCAGAAACCTAGGGAAGCTGGATCCCATTCCTTCACGCTGCGCATGTTCCCAGGGAGTTGAACCTCTCAGGGAAGCAAAAGTTAACGAGTTAGGTGGGGGACCACCTTGAGAGAGCAGACTTCGTTTGGAAGCCATGCCCGATAGCATCCTCCTTTCTGGCATTCGGCTGTACGGGGACCTGTGTTGTCAGGCGGATACCACTGCCAAGGTACATGGCGCTCCCACCA